>NW_027206401.1:30479330-31006830 GCF_024711535.1 Dipodomys merriami | reverse complement strand
GAAGAAACTAAAGTACTAGGAAATAAATAATATTCCTATGGTCCTACAAGAAATGGTAGAACTAGTTTTTGAACCTAGGTGATAAAGCTTTAGAACCACTTTTTTTGTGTGTGTGTGGTGTGTGTGTGTGTGTGTGTGTGTGTGTGTGTGTGTGTGTGTGTGTGTGTGTGTGTGTGTGTGTGTGTGTGTGTGTGTGTGTGTGTGTGTGTGTGTGTGTGTGTGTGTGTGTGTGACCTTGGGCTTGTTAGGCAAGTATTCTACTACATATACCCTTATATACACTCCTATCCAAGAAAGGGATTGAAAAGTATGTGTTTGAGACATAGTTGTATTATGGAGTGTAGCCTAGCCTCAAGCTCTTAAGTCCTTCAGTGTTAGCCTCCTGAGTGTTGAAATTAGTTTGCACCATCACTTCTATGTCTTTATTATGTTTTTTACTTCACAAAAATGTCATTATATGTTCTATTTTATTATCTCCTTGCATATATTTTAAATTTAAATTTACCTAATGAAATATATTGATGGGCTGGAGGTAAGTTCAGTGTGAGAGTAACTATCTAACATGAAACTCTGGGTTTAATTCCTGACATGGCAAATGATAAGGTTTGAGTGTATAGCTGAGTGGTAGAGGTATACCTAGCATGTGTGAAGCCATAGGCATAAGTTCTGGACACCAAGAAGAAAAGGGTGAAACTGCCAGTTTGGCTTAGTATCAGCAGTTTTATATTGTGCACATTAACACATATTATGTTGCTGTCCATAAGTTTGGCATCATTCATAGCTGTGTGTAGAAATTTTTACTGCTTCACATCTTTGGCTCAGAGCTTCATACTCTACTGTAGGCACACAGTTTACTAAAGCTGCAAACTCTAGATAACTGTTTATCAGAAGCAGTTTTTTTTTTTTTTCTCCTTTACCCTTTTGTAGTTGAGAATGTCGCTACTCCAGCTTCTTGCTTCATGCATTTCATCCTTCATTTTGAGTCATACCCTTGCCTGGAAGCCCAAATTCATTACCTACTTTTCCAGTTCAAGACTTGAGACTATCAGGCATATGGCTTTAATTTCATTCATTGCTAGAGTTTGTTTTGGAGATATTGTAGTTTTGGGGTCCAGTCATGCCTTCAGTGATAATATTCTCTGCTTAAAAGCAGGAAGAAGAATTACACTTTGAGCTTCCTATTTTATCTTGATGTGAGGTAGTTTAGTCTAACTCCTTAAAGTAGAATTATTGGGGCTTAACATCATTATGTTATTTAGAGGAGTCAAAACAGCATAATAATTTGAGTTCACTTTATGTCCTAGTGGATGCAGAAGGCAATGATAAAACACTACTAAAATATAAATGCCATACAATGAAGAAGCTCAGCATGACAAGAACTCTTCTGACAGAAAAGAAGGAAGGAGAAGAAAATATAGGTTTGTATACTTAATTCTTGAAAAGTTGGGCTGGGAAGGTGGCTCAGTGGTAGAGAGCTTGCTTTGCATGCATGAGGCCCTGGGTTCCATTCCTCAGCACCACATAAGCAAAAAGAAAAAAGCCAGAAGTGGCGCGCCGTGGCTCAAGTGGTAGAGTGCTAGCCTTGAGCTGAAGAGCTGAGGGACAGCGCCCAGGCCAGAGTTCAGGCCCCATGACCGGACCCCCCCCCCAAAAAAAAAAAAAAAAAAAAGAGAAAAGTAATTTAGTTTGTGTAAGGTATATTAAATAAGTAGGTTTCATTAGGTAGCCAATGAAGAGAACATCACGTGCTATTCAGGCAGGAGAAGAAGTTTATTTTATATTTTTAAAATTTTTTTGTTGGTCATGGGGCTTGAACTCTGGGCTTGGGCGCTATCCCTGCACTCTTCAGCTCAAGGCAAGTTCTCTACCGCTTGAGCCACAGTACCACTTCTGGTCATAAAACAAAAGCAAAAGCTGGGCACTGGTGGCTCATGCCTGTAATCGTAGCTACATAGGAGGCTGAGATCTAAGGATCACAATGTCCACCCAGGCAGGAAAGTCTATGAGACTGATCTCCAATTAACCACAAAAAGCTGGAAGTTGAGCGGTCACTCAGTGGTAGAGTTCCAGCCTTGAGAGAAAAAAGCTAAGGAATGGTATCCATGCCCTGCATTCAGGTCCCAGTACACTCTCTCTCACACACACATACACATGCTTATACGCAAAAAATATAATTCATGCTTTGAGAGTCTTTAATTACCATTTCCTCCATGGGGAACAGGAAATGTTTCTGTTTCTCCTGAGTTTAACTGTGGTATACTAAATTAAGTCCTTTTTAAAACCTTAAAAAGAACTCTTGCACTTTCATTTTTGCAATATGCTATTCATCGTAGGAAGGGGGTACACAGGGGCATGAATACCAGGAACTTAAGATCACTGGGGACCTCTTAGAGCTGGCTACCAAGCATGACAGTCTGCCGGCAGAACAAACTAGACTGGAGCTGTGACTCTCACCTCTTGTACTCTAAGTGAAATCACATTGGGACTGGGTAGGTAACTTTGTGCTTAGCATGCTCAAGGCCCTGGGTTCAATCCCTAGGTCCTTCCTACTCACCTTACCCCAACCTCCCTCCTTAGGTCCCCCCCCCCAAAAAAAAAAAATGAAAAGGAAAGAATTCTTCCTTGGAAGGTGATAGAGGAGTATCATCTATTTTATTAGGAAAACTAACTAGATGATGGGCTGGGAATATATGGCTTAGTAGTAGAGTGCTTGCTTGCCTAGCATGCATGGAGCCCTGGGTTTTATTCCTCAGTATCACACAGAAAAAGCTGGAAATGGCACTATGGCTCAAGTGGTAGAGTGCTGGCCTTGAGTAAAAGAAGCTCAGCAAAAGTGCCTGGGCCCTGAGTTCAAGTCACAGGACTGGCAGGAAAAAAAAAAGTAGATTAGGAAATTATATGGAAGTGACAAATGTCATCTCATGACAAGTCATCAGATGACAGTGAAAGCTCACAATATTTGTCATAATGGATGGAGATTAATATCTGGGAAAGGTGTAGAACCATAATTGAAGCTAATTACTTCTAGTGATTTTGAAGATACATAACTGTAAAGTCATCCTAAGATCTTCAAGAAAAACAGCAATTACATGATTGTTTTATCCAGTCACAGTTGCTTTATTTTATTTTGAAACAGAATGAAAAATTTTAAATGTACTTAATTAAAATTTCTTTTTCATACTGTTTTTCTTGGTTTGTACTCCAATCCTCTATGCACAAATTAGGTGGAGTAGAATGGCTGCAAATGAAGGAAAACGACTTCTCCTATAGACCCAACATGATCTGTAGTTTTGTACATGAAAATGAAGATGAAGTTATAGTTCCAGCCCCTGAAAAACCTTTGGATTTGGAAGAGCAAGAGATTCAAATAAAAGACAGTTCAAATTTGATCTATGAACAGGAAAAACAAATGCACCTGGATCCTGGCCTTCTTGCTGGCACTCCTTCTGAGATGGAAGGTTCTATTTTTATGGAAACTCAAGATGATGCCTTAGAAATCACTCCTCGATAAAAATATTTCTCATAATAACTTAAAAACAGTTTTTACTTAAAATAATTGGCTGTGTAGCTTTCAGTTGGTTCACTGTTTATTATAGTTTTGGCCATATGAATACTTTCAAGTGATAGCACAACTTAATATTCAAGACACTGAGGACCAGAAATACATTTTTGAAAACATGATTTAATGACTCATTTAAAAAAATTTTTCTTTTTGGTCGGTTGTGGGCTTGAACTCGGGGCCTGGGTGCTGTCCCTCAGCTCTTCAGCTCAAGGCTAGGGCTGCAGCTCCACTTCCAGTTTTCTGAGTGGTTTATTGGAAATAAGAGTCTCATGGACTTTCCTGCCCAGGCTGGTTTTGAACCGTGATCCCCAGATCTCAGTCGCCTGAGTAGCTAGGATTACAGATGTGAGCCACTGGTGCCTGGCTTAATGACTTTTTTTTTTCCTTTTTTTTTTGCCAATACTTCTTTTTTCTTTTCTTTTTTTTTTTTTTTTTGGGGTCCGGTCGTGGGGCCTGAACTCTGGGCCTGGGCACTGTCCCTCAGCTCTTCAGCTCAAGGCTAGCACTCTACCACTTGAGCCACAGCGCCACTTCCGGCTTTTTTCTTATGTGGTGCTGAGGAATGGAACCCAGGGCCTCGAGCATGCAAGGCAAGTGCTCTACCACTGAGCCACCTTCCCAGCCCTTCTTTTTTCTTTTAAATATGGAATGCTTCATATATTTGCATGACATCCTTACACAGGAGCCATGCTAATCTCTGTACCATTCCAGTTTTAGTATATGTGCTCCCGAAGTCAGCATTCTTTTTTTTTTTTTTTTTTCCTCACCAGTCCTGGGATTGAACTCGGCTTGGGCACTGTCCTTGAGCCACAGCATCACTTTCAGCTTGTTCTGAGTAGTTTATTGTAGATGAGTCTCACAGACTTTCCTGCCTGGGCTGATTTTGAACTGAATCCTCAGATCTCAGCCTTCTGAGTAGCTAGGATTATAGGTGTGAGCCACCAGCACCTGGTTACTTTTTGTTTTTCTTCTGATGAGTACCTTGCTTGTTTGTTGTTTCATTCAGTTGTGAATGACAAGAGTTTTTCTATGTAGCTAAATGGGGCTATGAAGACAAAATCCTTTTGCCTCAGTCACCCAAGTGCTTTTAAAATTACTTTGGAAATAGAAGCTGTGACTGGGTGCTGGTGACTCACACCTGCAATCCTAGCTACTTAGAAGGCTGAGATCTGAGAATCGAAGTTCAAAGCCAGCCCAGACAGGAAAATCCATGAACTCCTATCAGGCACACACACACACATACATATACAGCCAGTAGTGCAGTTTGGCTAAACTGGTAGAGTGCTAGCCTGGAGCAGGAAACTTCAGGGACAACGCCCAAGACAAGAGTTCAAGCCCCTGACCAGCACCAAAAAAAGCAATAGGGTTTATTTCTTTGTGTTTCTGTTTTTGTCTTGTTTATCTGTCTTTGGGAGGATAAGGGGACGTCGACACCGAAATGGAGGGAAAAAGGGTAAACAAAGCCGTGCTGTTCACTAGACACTATGCTGAAAACTTAAGCTTGTGAGTGGAATAGGAGGGAAAAACTGGGAGTTAAGGAAGGGGTGACATTGTTCAGGAAGAAATGTACTAATTACTTGATTTATGAAACTAGCCTCTTTGTATATAACCTTTATAGTAATAAGAAAAAACAAATATGGAAGCCATGAGTGACAAGATGGAAGATTGCATTGTGATACTGTTATACTTAACTGCCTTGGGCTTTGGTGAGGGATTAATAAGAGCCTTTTTCTTTTTTTGTTTTGTTGTTTTTTTGTCAGTCGTGGGCTTGAACTCTGGGCCTGGGCGGTGTCCCTCAGCTCTTCAGCTCAAGGTAAGGGCTCTACCACTTAAGCCACAGCACCGCTTCCGGTTTTCTGAGTGGTTTATTGGAGATAAGAGTCTCACAGACTTTCCTGCCCAGGCTGGCTTTGAACTGTGATACTCAGATCTCAGCCTCCGGAGTAGCTAGGATCACAGAAGTGAGTCACTGGCACCCGGCAAGCCTTTTTCTTTTATTAAAATGAACTTAACTTTACCTTTGAGTACTCCAAGATAAAAATGGTTAAAGTGGCAGGTGCAGATGAAGTTTAATGATAAACTATGTGTGAGGCTCTGGGTTTCATCCCCAGCATCATCTAACAACCACCAAAAATAAAAGCAACCAAACAAACACCCCTTTTTGATAAGTTATGTGATAATGAAGACAGTATTAATGTCCATTCAAATACATAGGTTTTGGGACCTGGGCATGGCAGTACACATTTGTAATCCCATCTATGTGGGATTTTGGTTCTAGGCCTCTTTGGCAAAAAGCTGGGGTATCTATCTGAAAACCTAAAGCAAAAATGGCTGGAGTTGTGGCTTAAGTGAGAGTGCTTAAAGCACTGGATCCACAACGCTAGTACTGTCAAAAAGTTCCAGTCTAGCCTAGGTGACAGTAAGACTGTCTCTAAAGAACAAAAAGCCCAGTGCTGATGGCTCATGCCTTTAATTGTAGCTATTCAGTAGGCTGAGGTCTGAGGATCACAGTTCAAAGCCCGCCCAAATAGGAAAGTCCATGAGACTCTTATCTCCAATTAATCACAGAAAAAGTTGGAAGTGTGGTGATGTAGCTCAAGTAGTAGAGTGCTGGCCTTAAGCAAGAGGAGCGCAGGGATAGCACCCAGGCCCAGAGTTCAAGGCCCAGTACTGGCAAAAAATACAAAAAGAAAAAAAAAACACCCTAGGGATCTTAGAATTCTATTAAGTGTATGTTGCTTCTTGGAAACATCTCTGGAAGGTATCTTTGTGGTCTTAAAGGAGATAGTTTCTTTGGCGTGTCATAGCTCATTTTCTATTGCTCTGACAAGATTTCTGAGGATTTAGGAAAGAAGCCCGTCCCTTGTCTTTCCCAAGTTGTCCAGGCAGGTCCTCAAATCCTGGCTAATGGCTCCTTTCTCCATATTCAGAAGCCATCAAGATACATCTTCAAGTATCTGTCACTCTGACCTCTGCTTCTGTTGTTTCCTTTTTCTTTTCTTTTGGGGGTGAGAGTGGGGGGAATGGTACTAGGGCTTGAGCTCAAGGCTCTACCACTTAGTCTAATCTTCCAGTTGTGGCTTTTTGCTGGTTAATTGGAAACAAGAATCTCTAGGACCTGTGTCTGCTTAGGCTGGCTTTGGACTCTTACCCTCAGATCTCATCTTCCTGAGTAACACATCTTTAGTATACTATTGTCTACTGTAATATTCCAGCTTCCCAGGACCAATGGGACTCGAACCCATAATTGGCAAAAGGAGTCACCAGCACTCTGTCAAACTGGCTGGAAGCCTTTTGTTAGCCACTTGGCATCTGTCCTCAGCTTACAGAGCTGGAGAACAGCCCGTTTGCTTCCCATGGGGTGGGGGGGGAGGTTTATAGGAAGAGGTTTTACATAGGTGATGTTTACCAATCCAAGCAAGCAAGGTTACAGAAGCAAAACATAGCCTTGAGTCATAACAGCATAGGCAAAACATAATTTTTATTTAGCATGATTGGTACTATCAATGCTATTGACATTATTACAAAAAGTTAAAACATACCTTTGGCTTACTGAAGGCAAAACATAACCTTGGCAAGGGGTAGTATATTTTAAATCTCAAAACATGAGAAACTCATTCCCATGGTTGGGAGTACACTGAAATTTTCTTTACAGAAATGATTTTTATTATAAGCTCCTTACTAATAACAGCAAGTCAGTACAGCTGCTGATAAGGCTCAAGGTTGTCAGCAAAGTTTGTGGCAAACTACAAAGCTGAAAGCCTGGGAAGCTTGAGAGAGGGAGAGATGTTTGCTTTTAGCAGGATGTTTCTGATTTCACATTTTTGTTGCCATGAATATCCTTTTCCAATGGAAAGGGGCCCGGGGGGAAAGTAAGTCTATAGCAGGAGGGACTGAGGCTAGACAATAGAAACAACTGTCAGTAACTCAGATACCTTGATTTTGGTGGGGGTTATCACAGCTACCTACTAAGAGGTAGATGTTGGGTTGAGAGGCCCACCTGGAAAATTTAGGATAATCGATTCACTATGTAAGGTAACATATTCATACGTTCTAGGAACTAGGGCATAGGCATTTTAGGAAGTTTGTATTTTTTTTTTCCCCTCCAATTCTGGGGCTTGAATTTCGAGGCCTGGGATCCTTCCCTGAGCTTTTTTTGCTTAAGGTTAATGGCCTAACATTTGAGCTACAGTGCCACTTCCACTTTTTTGTTTGTTTTTTTTTGTCGGTGGTGGGGCTTGAATGCTGTCCCTCAGCTCTTCAGCTCAAGGCCAGCACTCTGCCACTTGAGCCACAGCGCCACTTCCGGTTTTCTGGTGGTTTATTGCAGATAAGAGTCTCATGGACTTTCCTGCCCAGGCTGGCTTTGAACTGGGATCCTCGGATCTCAGCCTCCTGAGTAGCTAGGATTACAAGCGTGAGCCACTGGTGCCCAGCCTGAGTAGTTTATTGGAGATAAAAGTCGGGCTGGGAAGGTGGCTCAGTGGTAGAGCGCTTGCCTTGCATGCATGAGCCCCTGGGTTCGATTCCTCAGCACCACATAAGCAGAAAAAATAAAAAAGCTGGAAGTGGCGCTGTGGCTTAAGTGGTAGAGTGCTAGCCTTGAGCTGAAGAGCTGAGGGACAGCACCCAGGCCCAGAGTTCAGGCCCCATGACTGAAACCCCCCCCCCCCCCAAAAAAAAGTCTCAGACTTTCCTTTGGCTGACTTCCAACATGATCTTCAGATCTCAGCCTCCTGAGCAGCTAGGATTACAGGCATGAGCCTGTAAGGATTTTGATATTTAAATTATCCTGAGGCAAGACCTTTGAATCCTTTTTCTTATTGCCTACAGAGATTTCTAGGCTACACTGTCAAGAAGATTCAACTCCCTGACTTGGAACTGGGATTCTAGAGACCAAATGGGCTGGAATTTGTAGGAAAGTCTACGGATCTGCAGAAGATTCTTCTCGTTGGGTGCTGGTGGCTCCTAATTACTCAGGAGGCTGAGATATGAGGTTTATGATTTGAATCCAGTCTGGGCAGGAAAGTCCATTAAATTCTTATCTCCAAGAAACTACTCAGAAAAAGCTGGAAGTGGTGCCGTGGCTCAAATGGGAAGGGCTAGCCTTGAACAAAAAGAGGCTCAAGGACAGTGATCAGACCCTGAATTTAAGTCCCAGAACCAACACACACACACACACACACACACACACACACACACACACACACACACACACACACACACACACACACACACACACACACACACACACACACGCAGAGAATGTAGTTCAAGGCCACTTCTGGCAAGAAGTGGGGCCTTATCCAAAAAATAAAGCACAAAGGGCTCCTGGAGTGTGCTGACATAGCAGTAAGAAACTCAGAATTCAAATCCCAGTACCACCAAGAGATTAAAATATTTTGGAGAAAATCACAATCAGTACTTTCAGCAATTTTTAAAGTTGTGGTCCTAAACTGCCCTTTGGATCTCAGTCGTGTGTGTAAATGGTGCCCATTTCACACTCATTTTTTGTAACTCCATGAATGCCTGCCTACCTTGCTTTTAATCTTTCTAGAATCCCGAGGGCACCTTTCAACACATCAAGTTCCCGAATTGCTTGTATTCATATTCGTACAGTCATTTTTTTTTTTTTAACACCTGTAATTCCGGCTAGAAAGGCAAAGAAAGCCCGTCACCAAGGCAACAGAACGCGATTTCACGCGAAATGGACGCCGGCTCCCGTGGCTCGGCAGTCCCAGGAAGTTACCTCGCGTATTTCCGGTCTGGTATTTCCGGCCCCGCCCGTTCCGGCGCACGCGCCGTTCTCGTGGCTCCTCTCGGTGCCGGTGCTGGAGCCCGGCTCGGGCTGAAGTAGCTATGGATTCTTTGGATCGAGTTGTGTAAGTACTTTGGTCATCGTGGTGGAGTGGGGACGGCGGCGACCGTGTCTCCACGGTTACCTCCTTCCTCTCTGGCACTTTGCCTTCGTCTGTGCGGGTGGGTTCTCCAGCTCGTACGGCCAGCGCGGGGAGATCCGGAAGGGCCCGAAAGTCCTCGCCCACCCCCCCCCCCCCCCCCCGCGATGGCCGCTTTCATCTTTCCGGGCCTGAGGCCTGCTTGCTCTGGTGTGAGTGGGGGTACCGTGAGGGGTAAGAGCTCCGACCTTTGAGTCTGACAGATCGAGGTGACAGTCCGAGAGGGCTACTTAACGCCTTGTGACTGGGCCATCCACCTCTCCAAAGATCCGTTTACGTCCATCTCTGATGAGCAGTGAGAGTTTGGTGAAAGCTTTTGTGAAGTTTTTGCTGCAGCATCTGTGAAATGTTCATTAGCTTGCTCTATTCCTTTCAGCTTTCGTACACTTCTAGCTATCCTTCAGGAGTGTTTTGGGTCCTGTCGTGGGGCCTGAACTCTGGGCCTGGGCGCTGTCCCTCAGCTCTTCAGCTAAAGGCTAGCGCTCTACCACTTGAGCCACAGCACCACTTCCGGCTTTTTTTCTTTTTGCTTATGTGGTGCTGAGGAATCGAACCCAGGGGCTCATGCATGCAAGGCAAGCGCTGTACCACTGAGCCACCTTCCCATCCCTCCTTCAGGAGTGTTTTAAGTTAAAAAATATTTACTAGATATTCCTGCTGTTTTTTTTTTTTTATGATTTTCTGGCGATTTACAAGTGCAATGCAGAAGACAGTTTTTGTTGTTAAGAGATAATTAATCAACATAATTAATTATATACGTGTAAAGTTTTGGGTTCACAAAGATGAGTTGCTATTTATAGAAAGCTGATAAACGTGTCAAGTGCTATTTGCATTCATTGTTAGTGAGATGTATCAAATCACATTATTATAGAGCATATAATGTGTATAGATCAATTAGTTATTTATTTTTAAAAAATTAACATCTGTTTTACCAAAGGGTTCATTATGCATATGATGCACTTTGGTCAAATCGATCACCTCCACTGTTCTCTACATGGCTGTTAATTTGTTTTTGTTTTGTTTTGTTTGCCAGTCCTGGGGCTTATAATTGGGGCTTGGGCACTGTCCCTGAGCTGCTTTTTGCTCAAGGTTAGCACTCTACCACTTGAGCCACGGCCCTACTTCTGGCTTTTTCTGTTTATATGGGACTGAGGAATAGAACCTAGGGCTTCATGCATGCAAGGCAAGCACTCTACTGTTGAGCCATATTCCCAGCCCTGATTTTTTTTTTCTTTTTCTGTGCCAATCCTGGGGCTTGAACTCAGGTCTGGGTGCTGTCCCTGAGCTTTTTCGCTCAAGATTAGTGCTCTATCACTTGAGCCACAGGTCTACTTCTGGCTTTTTGCTGGTTAATTGGAGATAAGAGTCTCACAGTGTTCCCTGCCCTGGCTGGCTTTGAACAGTGATCCTCAGATTTTAGGCTACTGAGTAGCTAGGATGTTAGGCATGAGCCACTGCCACTTGGCTCTTAATTTGGTTTTTGTTGTTGTTGTTGAATTTAGCTTTTTGTTTGCTAATTAGTTTCTCTGCCACTTGAGTCAAACCTCTAGGCCTTTTTACTTTAGATTACTTTTCAGATAAAGTCTCACTATTTTGCTCAGGCTGGCTTGACACTTTAATCAACCTACTCTTCCTCCTGTATAGCTGGGCTTACAGGACACCACCTTGTGTGCCTTGTTTGTTGTGCTATCTCACTATTTGCCTAAGCTAGCAATGAGCCTCAATTGTGGAATTATATATATATATATATAGCTGGGATTATCTATACTATTTTTTTTTTTTTTTTTTTGGGTCCGGTCATGAGGCCTGAACTCTGGGCCTGGGCACTGTCCCTCAGCTCTTCAGCTCAAGGCTAGTGCTCTACCTCTTGAGCCACAGCGTCACTTCCGGCTTTTTTCTTTTTGCTTATGTGGTGCTGAGGAATTGTACCCAGGGCCTCAGGCATGCAAGGCAAGCGCTCTACCACTGAGCCACCATCCCAGCCCCCGATTATCTATACTATTAACCACACCTGACCTCTGTGATTTGATTTAATAAATAATATATATCTTTTTTTTTTTTTTTTTTGCCAGTTCGGGGGCCTGGGCACTGTGCTAGTGCTCTACCACTTGAGCCATAGCACTACTTCCAGTTTTTTGAGTGGTTTATTGGAGATAAGAGGCTCATGTACTTTCTGCTAGGGCTGGCTTTGAACTGTGATCCTCAGATTTTAGCCTCCTGAGTAGCTAGGATTACAGGCATGAGACACTGACACATGGTTGGAGAATTTTTAAATTCCACATAGGAAGCTAAAGTAGTTATACATTCTGTTTTTCTTCCCCAAGGATCCATAAGACTGGATGGAAGAAGGAAGGTGTAATACTTATTTAAGATGGAATTCTGGCAGAAAACCATTTGGAAAGCAAGCTTCTCTACATTTCCTTTTCTAAACAAATTATAGTAACATGCCATTCTACTGTCACATTAAAAAAAATCAGGATAATAATTTGTGTTCCATTCATGTTATACAAGGTGATTGGTCTACATCAGTTTTTAAATCTAGCTCATTGTGAAGATTGACAAATACTAGCTTTGTAATTGTGGGCACATTACTTCTCTAGCCTTAATTTGCCTCATCTTTAAATTGTACCTTACTAGAGTTATTCTATTAAAGTGTTAACTATTGACAGGTGCTGGTGATTTACATCTGTAATCCTATTACTCAGTAGGTTGAGATCTGAGGATCACAGTTTGAAGCTAGCTTGACTAGAAAAGTCCACAAGACTCTTATCTCCAATTGATAAGCAAAAAACAAGAAGTGGATCTGTGGTCAAGTAGTAGATTTACTAGCCTTGAACAAGAAAGTCAAGTGAAGCCAGGTGCTGGTGACTCACATCTGTAATCCTAGCTACTCAGGAAGCTGAGATCTGAGGATCACAGTTCAAAGCCAGCCCAACAGGCAAATTCATGAAACTCTTAACTCTAAGCACAAAAAAGCCAGAAGTGCAGCTGTGACTGAAGTGATAGAACTCTATCTTTGAACAAAGAAACTCAGGTATGTCACATAGGCCCTAAATTGAAGTCCCAGGATTGCCCCCTCCCCCCCAAAAAAAGAAAATAAAAATACCAGTATTTATTTGAGTTCTTTAATTTTAAAAAGTTAAGGAAAAATCAGTAGTAACATAGTGCCAGGAAGACTGAGAATGTGGCATGAAGCCCTGGGATTGATTCCTCAGTACCACATAAACAGGAAAAGCCAGCAGTTGCTCTGTGGTTCAAGTGCTAGCCTTGAGCAAAAGAAGCTCAGGGACAGTGCCCAGGCCCTGAGTTCAAGCCCCAGAACTGGCCAAAAAAAAAAAAAAAATGCTGGGAATATCAAAATATAAGTTTTCTTAGGAAGCCAAAAGCTACTAAAACACGTATTTAACAGTAATAATGGAGTACCTTCTATATTATCTCCCTATAAATTAGAGATTCTTTTTGTTTTTGTTTGTTTGGGTGCCAGTACTGGAGCTTGAACTCAGGATCTGTGTAGTGTTCCTTAGCTTTTTTTTTTTTTGCTGAAGACTAGTGTTTTCTCCCACTTCAGCCTCAGCTCCACTTTCGGCTTTTTGAGGTTAATCGGAGATAAGAATCTCTTGGACTGGGCTGGGAAGGTGGCTCAGTGGTAGAGTGCTTGCCTTGCATGCATGAGGCCCTGGGTTCGATTCCTCAGCACCACAAAAGCAAAAAAAAGCTGGAAGTGGTGCTGTGGCTCAAGTGGTAGAGCACTAGCCTTGAGCTGAAGAGCTGAGGGGCAGTGCCCAGATCCAGAGTTCAGGTACCATGACTGGCAAAAAACCAAAACAAAACAAGAATCTCTTGGACTTTCCTGTCTAGGGTGGCTTTGAATCTTTATCCTCTAATCTCAGCCTCTAGAGTAGATAGGATTACAGGTGTTGAGCTACTGAAATCTGGCTGAGTTTGTTTGTTTGTTTGTTTTGGTCAGTCACGAGGCTTGAAATGTGGATCTGGGCACTGTCCCTCAGCTCTTCAGCTCAAGGCTAATGCTCTACCACTTGAGCCACAGCACCACTTCTGTTTTTCTGGTGGTTAATTGGAGATAAGAGTCTTTCAGACTTTTCCTGCCGGGGCTGGCTTTGAACCTCAATCCTCAAATCTCAACCTCCAGAGTAGCTAGGATTACAGGCATGAGCCACTTGTGCCTGGCCAGAGAGTTTTTAAATGATAGAATTTGGTCATTAGTCATTTGTACTATGAGAAAACATATTACAAATTATGCTTTTCCAAACAGAAAACCCAAAACAAAAAGGGCCAAGCGATTCCTTGAGAAGAGAGAACCCAAGCTGAGTGAAAATATTAAAAATGCCATGCTGATTAAAGGGGGAAATGCCAATGCCATAGTGACACAAGTTCTCAAAGACATGGTATGTATGTCTACTTTTCTTTCCAGGGAGTTAGGCCTGTCTCCCATATGTTCAATTTTGAAGTCGTATTGAAATGATTTTAGAAACTATGGGCATGCTAAGTTGGGCTAAGTAGGGTAAGTTTGCCTTAAGATTTGCTGCTCTTAGAGAAAAGCTGACATTGGAGGTTGTCTTGGTAGAACGTGACTACTGATTTTCTTTTTTGTCAATTGTGGGGCTTGAACTTGTCCCTGAGCTTTTTCACTCAAGGCTAGTGCACAACCACTTTGAGTCACAGCTCTACCTTCTGTTTTCTGCTGGTTAATGAGAGATAGGAGTCTCAGAGACTTTCCTGTCCAAGCTGGCTTGGAACCCTGATCTTCAGATCTCAGGCTCCTGAGTAGCTAGGATTACAGGCATGAGCCACTGGCACCTGGCTCTGCTTTACTTTAAAACAGCTAGTTGCTGTAGTAAATTTAAAACTGGCTTCAATTACTAGAGTTCACTTTACACATATTTTCAGAAACATTTAATATATAAAATGAGATAAATGCAGATTACTGTGTATTTATTCATTTGGCACCACTGGTTAGTATCCTATCTTCAGGGTCTTGCTATATAGTGCTTCAGCTTTCTAAGTGCCAGCATACCCAGCCTGAGTGTGTTTTCAAGCTTGACTAAACTCCATATGTTAATTAAACATGAATCAATACAGACATGAGAATACCGACTATGTGTTTACCCTTTCTGAAATGTTTGATGTTATTGTGTTAGTGAGACCCAGTTCCTCTCCTTCCCACATCCTGTCAACACAATGACCTTTTGTATTTAAGCTCCAAGAACAGCACAGTATTAAAGATTATTACAATAACACATTCATAATGACTCAAGTTGGCAAGAAAACAGGTAAGCATTTGGCTAAGAATCATTAAAAGTTTTGGTACTTGATATGATGGTACATACCTGTAATCTAGCACTTAAGTAAAAGCTGGAGGATTGAGAGTTCAAGGCCTAAAACGTATATGTAGGCACACAAAGTAGGGAATCAAAATTTAAGATGTGTAGACGATTGAAAAATCATAAAAACCTTTAATTAGGAATATACTGTCTAAGTTAGAACATTAAGCTTATAAGATATTGTAAGTAATCAAAAGACAGCCTTGTAGAAGACAGGATAGGATTCAGGAATCAGAGCAGTTTCAGGATGAATGTTGTGATGCTTTATTTTAATCTGTTTTGTAGAATTTTTTAATTATTTTTTTTTTCAGTATGCACTGAAAAAACCATATGGCGTTCTATATAAAAAGTAAGTAATGATTTTTATTCTTACTTTATCTTAAATCTTTTGGTCTTACTAGAAAAGTAACAATTTTCACTAGTTTTACAATAAAAAAATTAAAAAAAAAGAAAAGTAACAATTGCTTCATGACATAGAAAAAATACCTTTTTTTTTTCTTTTGCCAGTCTTGTGGTTTGAGCAGTGCCTGGGTACTGTCCCTGATCTTTTTTTTTTTTGGGTCCGGTTGTGGGGCCTGACTCTGGGCCTGGGCGCTGTCCCTCAGCTCTTCAGCTCAAGGCTAGCGCTCTACCACTTGAGCCACAGTGCAACTTCCGGCTTTTTTCTTTTTGCTTATATGGTGCTGAGGAATCGAACTCTGGGCCTCAGGCATGCAAGGCAAGCGCTCTACCACTGAGCCACCTTCCCAGCCCCTGTCCTTGATCATTTTTGCTCAAGAATGTTGCTCTACCATTTGAGCCACAGTCCCACTTACATCTTTTTTTTTTTTTTTTTTTTTTTTTTTTGTCGGTCGTGGGGCTTGAACTCTGGGCCTGGGCGCTATCCCTCAGCTCTTCAGCTCAAGGCGAGTGCTCTAACACTTGAGCTACAGCGCCACTTCCCCACTTACATCTTTTTTAGTAGTTCTTTTTTTTTTTTTCCAGTTCTGGAGCTTGAACTCAGGGCCTGGGCACTGTCTCTGAGCTGCTGCTTTTGCTCAAGGCTAGCACTCTACCACTTGAGCCACAGCACCACTTCTAGCCTTTTCTGTTTATATGGCACCGAGGAATTGAACCCAGGGCTTCATGTATGCTAGGCAAGCACTCTACCACTAAGACACATTCCCAGTCCTTTAGTAGTTCTTTGAAAATAAAGAGTCTCATGAACTTCCCTCCCTGGGCTGGCTTCAAACCTCAATCCTCAGATCTCAGCCTCCTGAGTTACTAGAATTACAGGCATAAGCCAGCAGTGCCTGGCCTATTGCCCTTAAAAAATTATTTTTATTAAGTTGTTGTACAAAGGGGTTCAATTCCAGAAAGAAGTCAGGTTATGGGTATATTGCATTTATATCACCCCTTCCATTGTTCTCCCCCCTCTTTCCCATCCCATCTGTACCCTCAATTAGTTTTTATATAATGTACAATGAAAATAAGAACTGCACTTGCTTACCTTTCCTCCCTCCATAATTGCCTCCCTCCCAACATACTTTAATTGGACCTCCCTCCCTCCCTCCTGCCTTCCCTCCTTCCTTCCCTCCTTCCTTTCCTCCTTCC
This sequence comes from Dipodomys merriami, assembly GCF_024711535.1. Lineage (NCBI taxonomy): Eukaryota > Metazoa > Chordata > Mammalia > Rodentia > Heteromyidae > Dipodomys > Dipodomys merriami. The sequence continues at coordinate 30,990,376 of NW_027206401.1, read as the reverse complement.
ATCCCTCCCTCCCTTCCTTCCCCCTAATTCTGGGGCTTGAACTCAGGAGCTGTCCCTGTGCCTCTTTATGCTCAAGGCTAGTGCTCTACCGCTTGAGCCACAGCCCACTTTGCCCTTTTTCTGAGTTGTTTATTAGAGATGAGTCTCACAGACTTTTCTCCTTGGGCTGGCTCCAAATTGTGATCCACAGATGTCAGCCTCCTGAGAAGCTAGTATTGTAGGCATGAGCCACCAGCTTTGATTGAAACTTTGAAGGAAGTTTATATTTTCTATTTTTTCAGTGACTGTTATGTCAATGTGGATTCAATATATTCTTCAGGCTTATAATCCAATTCTGTCATATTTATTTATTTTTGTTGGTCATGGGGCTTGAATTCCGGGCCTGGGCGCTGTCCCTCAGCTCTTAAGCTCAAGGATTAAAGGCATGAGCCATCCCGCACCTGGCTTTATTCTACCTTGTTAATGGTACAGTCCATTCTCATGCAGCAGACAGATGCTTTAATAAGAACATTTCAGTCTTGTCCTGGAGGTAGTGTTTCTCATTCTTTCTTTTTTTTCTTCTTGTGTTTGGGCTTGAACTCAGGGCTCAGGTACTGTCCCTGAGCCTTTTTGCTCAAGGCTAACACTCTGCCACTGTAGCCTCTATTTCCAGCTTCTTGTTCGTTAATTGAAGATAAGAGTCTCACAGACTTTCCTGGCTGGCTTTGAACTATAATCCTCAGATCTCAACCTCCTGAGTAGCTGGATTACAGGTGTGAGCCTTGGTTCTAGGCCTGCCTACCTGCCTGCCTTCTTCCTTCCCCCCCTTTCTTTCTCATTTATTGTTATTATAACTGAGGAGTTAACAATTTCATTAGTTAGGTATTGAATACCTTTCTTTTTTTGAACAATGTCACCCCTTCCTTTTCTTTCCCTGTTTGTCCCTCCCATCTCTGTCCACAAGTTACATAGGTCATGTTCCACATAATGTATGCAGAGTAGCATGATTGCATTTGCTTACTCTCCTTCCTACCTTTCTGCACTCCTTCCCCACCCCTAGTGTCGAGGCATACATTTCTCATCTTGTCCAATAATGCTCTGTATTATCTGGGTGTCATACTTCCACACCATTTTCCCCTTTGCTTATTAAGTTCCACTGATAATTGCCTTCTTTCTGTTGCTTGAAAGTCCAAGTGTGTTTCTATCTCAGAAACTTTGCACTTTTTTCTTTTTGCAGTACTAGGCATGTAACTGATTAATCTGGTCTTAGCTCAGTCATTTTTCACTAACCGATTTTATTTTTACCATAATTATACTTTTTGCATTCTTTTATTTTCCCACTAGAATATAAGCTTTATAAAAGCAAGCATCTTATTTGATGAAGCATCTCTAGCTCTTAAAATAGTGCCTAGCATGTAAAAGCACTAAATAACTGTACCTAACAATTAATGTCTTTTCAGGAGTTTAAAAATCACTTTAATATAAAGTTATCTTTTACTCAGCATCTTGCTTAATTAAACTTACCAAGATTATTAAAGTTGGAATCACCTATTTTATTATTGTTAGGAAAAACATTACAAGACCATTTGAGGATCAGACATCACTGGTAAGTACAAGTCTTTCCTAAATTTTTTTTTTTTTTTTTTTTTTTTTTTTGTATTGATACTGGAGCTTGAACTCAGGGACTTGTATTCTCCCTTAGCTTTTCACCCCAGTCAGGAGTTCTACCACTTGAGCCATAACTCCACTTCTGGACATTTGCTGGTTAATTGGAGATAGGACTCCCATAGACTTTTCTGCCCAGACGGGTTTCAAATCTTGATCCTCAGAACTTAGCCTCCTCAGTAGTTAGGATAACATTCATGAGCCACCAGCACTAGACCCTCATTTTTGAATAGTCTAAATAATAAGGGGAAAACTGAAATATTCTAGTGTGAAAACTGGAGCTGGAGGTATGGTTCAGAAGTAGAATGCTGGCCTAGTAAGTGTGGGGTGGGGTTGAGTTCAAACCTCAATACTACCCCAAAGACTAGATATACATGTAAACATACTTATGTAATATTAGTATATATTGACATATATATCTAATAATATATTTATAATGTAGTTATATTGGCAGGGCTAAGGTTATGGCTCAAGTGGTAGAGTTGTCCAGCATGTGCAATGCTCTGGACTCAAGCCTCAGCGCTGAGACAGACAGATATTAGAAATATATATATATATATATTGCCAGTCATGGTGCCCGAACTCTGGGCCTGGGCACTGTCCCTCAGCTCTTCAGCTCAAGGCTAGTGCTCTACCACTTGAGCCACAGCACCACTTCCAGCTTTTTTGCTTATGTGGTGCTGAGGAATCGAACCCAGGGCCTCATACATGCAAGACAAGCACTCTACCACTGAGACACCTTCCCAGCTTCTCTCTCTCTCTCTCTATATATATATTTTAAATTTTATTTGTGAACATATTGTACAGAGGGGTTACAATTACATGGGCAGGATAATGCATACATTTCTTACCAAGCATTGCAGCCTCCTCCTTTGTTTACCCTTCACATCCCTTCCCAGCCTCCCCCTTCCCCCCCCAATACTCCCCCCCCTTGCACCTACGTTGTAAACAACTTGTACTTCTCATTGTTGCAACAGGTCCACCTGTATCCTTAAACGACTTGTTTTTCCCCATCTCCTCCACAAGTTATACTGACATCAAATATAGTGAAAGCAGGGGTTATACTGTGGGGGAGGGACATACAAAGCAACAAAGAAATAATCTTATAAATGTGTTAGAAACACATGCATGAAAGAAAAAAACGTTAAAATACATATCTAAGGGTTCATTTTCCTAACATCACATTCTATATACATTTTTTATAAAGTACTTCTAGTCTCATTAAATTAAAAATTTATCCATATCTTTTTTTTTTTTTTTTTTTGGTCCGGTCGTGGGGCCTGAACTCTGGGCCTGGGCGCTGTCCCTCAGCTCTTCAGCTCAAGGCCAGCGCTCTACCACTTGAGCCACAGCACCACTTCCAGCTTTTTTCTTTTTGCTTATGTGGTGCTGAGGAATTGAACCCAGGGCCTCATGCATGCAAGGCAAGCGCTCTGCCACTGAGCCACCTTCCCAGCCCTAAATTTAAAATTTAAAAGCTAAGCATGAAGTGTTTTTTCTTTTATATACCTGTCTAGTTTACTATATATTCTCTTAATTTCCAATATGTTTTTTTAGTTTAGAGATAAGAATTCTTAAGGGGATTTTTGTTGGTTTGATTTTATAGGAGTTCTTTTCAAAGAAGTCAGATTGTTCTCTGTTCATGTTTGGCTCCCATAATAAGAAGCGGCCAAATAATCTGGTAATAGGTAAGTATCATTTACTTTTCAGTGTTTCTATTCACAAAATAAGCTATGTGCCACAGATTACCAGATGGTATTTATAATTAAAAACTTACCAGCTCTAAAATAGTGTTTTCTTTTCACCTTGTGACATTGAATAAAGTTTGCTTTGGTAGAGCACTTGCCTTTGGATTTTTATTTTTATTTTTTGTTTGGCTATGGGGCTTGTACTCAGAGCCTAGGCACTGTCCCTGAGCTCTTTTTGCTCAAGGTTAAGACTCTATCACTTTGAGTACAGAGCCACTTCCAGTTTTCTGGTGGGTAGTTGGAGATTGAGTCTCACAGACTTTTCTTGCCTGGGCTGGCTTTGAACCACGATTCTCAGATCTCTGCCTCCTGAGTAGCTAGGATTACAGGCGTGAGCCCCCAGCACCCAGCTTGGAATTGGAGTTTCCATGTTAAGAAGGGGTATATAAGTATTATCCAGTCAATAATAGGACATTAAGACAAGAATGAATATGATAGAGTTCCTGAGTTATTAATCTCTTAAGACCGCTTTTGCTCTATCTTTGTGGAAACAGTTCTGATTTAAAAAGAAGTGTAGGGGCTGGGAAGGTGGCTCAGTGGTAGAACGTTTGCCTTGCATGCATGAGGCCCTGGGTTCGATTCCTCAGCACCACATAAGCAAAAAGAAAAAAGCCGGAAGTGGTGCTGTGGCTCAAGTGGTAGAGCGCTAACCTTGAGCTGAAGAGCTGAGGGACAGCGCCCAGGCCCAGAGTTCAGGCCCCACAACTGGACCCCCCCCAAAAAAATAATAATAAAAATAAAAAGAAGTGTAGCCTTTGAGACACTTAGCATCCCCCCTTATGTAGTTGTAGATACAGCATGGTTACCTTGTACCTGCATTGGGTGTCATTGACCTAATTACCATGGCCTCCTGAAGATACAGCTGTCATACTGTGTCAGCAGGCACAAGAATCTAAGTTCAAAGATCAGTATCCAAAGAAAAAAGAAATGTTCTTAGTTATTTTCCACCCTCTGCCCCCACTCTCATACAGGGTTTTACTCCATAGCCAGAATAGCCTCCTGTCTTTACATTCTGAGTGCATGTGCTACCACTTTTTACTTTTTTTTTTTTAATATTTTTATTTTTATTTTTATTTATTTATTTTTGTTGGTCCTGGGGCCTGAACTCTGGGCCTGGGCACTTCAGCTGAAGGCTAGCACCCTACCACATGATTGTCAGCCCCACTTCTGGCTTTTTCTGCTTATGTGGTGCTGAGGAATCAAACCCAGGGCTTCATGCATGCAAGGCAAGCACTCTACCACTGAGCCACCTTCCCAGCCCCCATTTTTTACTTTTTTATAACATAATGAATGTGTGCTAATTTTTATAGAGCTCCTTCTGGCTAATATCCTAAAAATCTTCTCTAGGTCAGCTGAAAATTTGAAAAAGAGGGAACATGTAACAGAGTCTAGAGAAAGAGGAGACCGGTTGTTAGGCAGTTTGAACCTGCAGGTAAATGGGTATACATAGTTGGCTGTTTGGGAATGTCTGTGCTCAAGAGTACACTTTCCTTCTAGGTCGTATGTATGACTACCATGTACTGGATATGATTGAATTAGGTGTTGAAAAGTTTGTGTCTCTAAAGGATATTAAGGTAAGATACTGAAAATAAGACTAGAACACATTTTGTAATGTTGATCTTGGCCAGTTATGGCACCTGGTAAAGACCACTGATTTAAGTATCTCTTCTCGTGTGTGTGTGTGTGTGTGTGTGTGTGTGTGTGTGTGTGTGTGTGTGTGTGTGTGTGTGTGTGTGTGTGTGTGTGTGTGTGTGTGTGTGTGTGTGTGTGTGTGTGTGTGTGTGTCAGAGAGAGAGTGTGTGTGAGCATAGTATCTCTTCGTGTGTGTGTGTGTGTCAGAGAGAGAGTGTGTGTGTGTGTGTGTGTGAGCATGCCAGCTTGTTATTTGGGCTTGGATTGAAGGCTTTATGCTCTTCCTCAGCTTTTTCTATTTTGGTGCTGGTCCTAGGGCTTTAACTCAGGATCTGGGTGCTGATTTGAGCTTTTTTGTTCAAAGGTTAGGGTTTATCACTTGAATCATTGCTCCACTTCTGGCTTTTTGGTAGTCAATTGGAGTTGTGTCTCATGGATTTTTCCCAGGTTGGCTTCATATGGGAACCTCAGATCTCAGCTGCCTGAGTAGCTAGGATTACAGGTGTTGTGCCAACAGTGCCTGATTCAAGAAGAGTTTTTCCCCCTCAGCTCTTCAGCTCAGTGTGAGCACTCTACCACTTGAGGCATAGCACCACTTGCAGTTTTCTGGTGGTTAATTGGAGATAAGTCACAGACTTTCCTACCCGGCTGGCTTTGAGCCAAGATCCTAGAATTCAGCCTTCTGAGTAGCTAGGATTACAGGCATGAGTCATTGGCTCCCAGCTTGGCAATATTTTTTGGTCGTGGGACCTGAACTCTGGGCCTGGGTGCTGTCCCTCAGCTCTTCAGCTCAAGGGTAGTGCTCTACCACTTGAGCCATAGCACCACTTCTAGCTTTTTCTGCTTATGTGGTGCTGAGGGATCGAACCCGGGCCTCATGCATGCAAGGCAACCACTCTACCACTGAGCCACCTTCCCAGCCCCTTGGCAATATTTTGAAAAATATAATTTTATTGTTATTACTAAGATGCTGTACAGAGGGGTTACCATTTCATAAGTTAGGTAAGGAATATAATTTTTTGGACAAAGTTATCACTTCTTGGCTTTGCCCCAGTTTCTCCCTCTTTTCCTTGCCCACAAGTTGCATAGTTCATTTACATAGTGTATACTGAATACAATGTCTGCATTTGTTTATCCTTCCTCCCCCCATTTTTGTGTCTTTCCTCCCCTCTAAAAAATTCAAAAACCCCCAAAAGATTATTAGTTTTTTGGTGCTTATGTGTATACATATGTATTTACACATGCATCCTAGTGAAAACCTCCCTGTATAACTAATGTCCACTAATTTAAAAAAGTAAAATAATAATAACCAACAAAAAGCCACACTGGAGGCATGGCTTAAGTGATAGAGGGCTGAGCAAGGTCTTTAGTTTAAGCCCCAATTCTGCCAAAAAAGAAAAAAAAGTTCACCCCCTACCTCGCCTTCTTGCCTGTATTGAGGTTCAGATTGCTAGACAAGCACTGTACCACATGAACCACATCCTCAGCTCAAAATCCTACCTCTTTTTATATCTGTAATTAGTATATACAGTCCTAGTTTTAGTACAATTAATAAAATACAATTTTTTTTTTTTGGTTGTTCATGAAGCTGGAACTTGGGGCTTGGCATTGTCCCTGAGCTTTTTCACTCAAGGCTAGCACTCTACCACTTTGAGTGACAGGGCCACTTCCAGTTTTCTGATGGTTCATGGGAGATAAAAGTCTCACTGCCAGCTGGCTCCTGTGGCTCATTCCTATAATCCTAGCTACTCAGGAGGCTGAGATCTGAGGATTGCAGTTAAAAGCCAGCCCAGGCAGGAAAGTCCTTGAGACTGTTCTCTCCAATAAACCACTAGAAAACCGGAAGTAGGGCTGTGGCTCAACTGTAGAGCACCCGCCTTGAGCTGAAGAGTGCAGGGACAGCACCCAAGCCCAGAGTTCAAGCCCCATGACCAACAAAAAAGTCTCACTTCCTTTTCTGCCCTGGCTGGCTTTGAACTGCAATTCTCAGATCTCAGCCTTCTGGGTAGCTAGGATTCCAGGCATAGCCACCCACGCCCAGCTTAGAACACAGTTTTGTAAAGCCTGGTGCTGGTGGCTAACGCCTGTAATCCTAGCTATTATGGAGGCTGAGATTTGAGGATCACGGTTTAAAGCCAGCCTGGGCAGGAAAGTCCATGAGACTTTTATCTTCAATAAACCACTCAGAAAACCAGAAGTGGCGCTGTGGCTCAAGTGGTAGAGCTCTCATCGTAAGCTGAAGAGCTGAGGGATAGTACCCAGGCCCAGAGTTTAAACCCCATGACCAACAAAAAATAAAGAAAACTTTTTTTTTTTTTTTTGTCAGTTGTGGGCCTAATCTCTGGGCCTGGGCGCTGTCCCTCAGCTCTTCAGCTCAAGGCTAGCACTATACCACTTGAGCCACAGTGCCACTCCCGGATTTTTCTGCTTATGTGGTATTGAGGAATTGAACTCAGGGCCTCATGCATGCAAGGCAAGCACTCTACCTCTGAGCCACCTGCCCAGCCCAAGAAAATATTTTTGTATATAAATATTGACTATCTTAAAATCAGCATGTAATAGTTTAGCATTTGATAATTATATATGTACAATGTTTTTATCATTTCATAGAACAGTAAATGTCCTGAGGGAACAAAACCCTTGTTAGTATTTGCTGGCGATGATTTTGATCTAAGAGAAGACTATCGGAGACTAAAAAATCTTCTTATTGGTAAGTATTAACAAAAAACTATTGGTATGTATTAATCTTCATTATTTGCAAGGTAACTTAAGTAGTTAGTTTAAGACTCCTTTTGTGACTACTTTGCTACTTGAAGTATATAATTCTCCCCCCACCCTCCCATACACTTTCTGATCATTTCATTTTCCCCTATTTCTTTTTGTCTTGTCTTTTGAGGTCTTGCTATGTATTCCACACTTACCTGGAACTAAGTAGCCTAGATTAGCCTTAAACTTGAAGTCCTAGCCGGGTGCCGGTGGCTCACACCTGTAATCCTAGCTACTCAGGAGGCTGAGATCTGAGGATCTCGGTTCAAAGCCAGCCTGGGCAGGAAAGTCCGTGAAACTTCAATAAACCAACAGAAAACGGAAGTGGCGCTATAGTTCAAGTGGTAGAGTGCTCGCCTTGAGCTGAAGAGGTGAGGGACAGTGCCCAGGCCCAGAGTTCAAGCCCCACGACTGACAAAAAAAACCCAAAAAAACCAAACTTGAAGTCCTTCTGCTCAGCCTCCCAAGTAATGGGATTATAGGTCTGTACTACCTTTCTTAGCCCTATTAATTATTTTTTCCCCACCAATTGCAGGAAACTGCTTACTTATTTCTAAGTTATAGTTTCTGCCTATACTGTGGAATTAGATGATTATTGTTTTTTTAATGCTGTAGTAATGTTTATGTAGTGTTTTGTACTTTAAAAAGTGTAAATACCCATCTTCTGTCACTATTGGCATCCTTAGATTAACTTAGAAAATTGCTAAGTACAGTTTTGAGATTGTTACATGTCATCCACCTTCATCACTTCCATTCCAAACCCCTCAGCTTGGTATAGGCCTTTTGTAATATAATCCCCATACAACTGGCTTTCTTAGCTCCTCACTTTGTTTCATTCTTTTGTATTATGAATATTCTTGTCTTTCCCATTGCCATTTATCTAGTTTCTGCTATGCTTTTAAGTTTGTGTTTATACCCTGTGTGACTTCCAGAAACTTTTACTTTATTGTCATCTTGATTCTAAGTGCCAAGCATTTTCTAAGTTCTTTGCATTGGAAGAACTTAATAATGTCATTTTTTTCCATGAGTCTTTTTTGATGTTGTTGTTTTGTTGTTTTTTTTTGGTCCGGTCGTGGGGCCTGAACTCTGGGCCTGGGCACTGTCCCTCAGCTGTTCAGCTCAAGGCCAGCGCTCTACCACTTGGGCCACAGCCCCACTTCTGGCTTTTTGCTTATGTGGTACTGAGGAATCGAACCCAGGACCTCATGCATGCAAGACAAGCGCTCTACCAATGAGCCACCTTCCCAGCCCCTCTTCTTCTTTTTTTTTTTTTTTTTAAGAGGGGGCAATGGTTAGTAGAGATGGGACCCGAGGTCTTGTGTATACTAAATAAGCCTATGCTCTACCTCTGATCTATTCTGCCAATCCCAATAGATGACTTACTCTTAGTGAATGATTTTTAAATTTACTGTTAAGTGGTTGTACAAAAGATGTTGCAATTTAACATGTCACTTTATGTGTGCAATGCTTATCCCTCAAGCAATATTTCTTAAGTGAATTCAGCTTTGTTGTTGTTGTTGTTTTTTGGTGTGTTTGAGGTTTGCTTTATTTTGAGATAAGATTTTCACTGTATAGGCTATCCTCAAACTCATTCTTCTGTTTTAACCTACACAGTACTAAGATTACATGCATTTGCCACCACACCTACTCTTCATTGAGATTATTTATGGTTCTAATACTGGAATTACAATTTTCAGAACATCTCATTTTCTTATTAATAATGGCTACATTTTTTTTCTTGTGGTGCTAGAGATTGACCCCAGAATCGAGCATATTGGGGGAATGCTCAACCACTGAACTATAATCCCAACCAGTAATGAATGACTACTTCACCATAATTATTTATTTAATCTTTATAAATACTGTAGAACTTGGTGGCATTTTCACTTACAAATGGGAAACACAAATCTGAAAAGTAACTTTTTTTTTTTTTTTGGGTAGGTCATGGGGCCTGAACTCTGGGCCTGGACACTGTCCCTCAGCTCTTTTTTTTTTTTTTGGGGTCCGGTCGTGGGGCCTGAACTCTGGGCCTGGGTGTTGTCCCTCAGCTCTTCAGCTCAAGGCTAGCGCTCTACCACTTGAACCACAGCGCCACTCCCGGCTTTTTTCTTATGTGGTACTGAGGAATCGAACCCAGGGTCTCATGCATGCAAGGCAAGCGCTCTACCACTGAGCCACCTTCCCAGCCCCTCCCTCAGCTCTTCAGCTCAAGGCTAGCACTCTTACCACTTGAGCCACAGCATTACTTCTGGTTTTTCTGCTTATATGGTACTGAGGAATCGAACCCAGGGCCTCATGCCTGCAAGGCAAGCACTCTACCCACTAAGCCACCTTCCCAGCCCCTGAAAAGTAACTTTTTTTCAACCAGTATTTCACCAAGATTTTCAGTTACTTGACTCCATTAGCCCAGATTTCTTGTTTTTTGTCCTTATGTCTGCTATCTAATTATTATTAGTGAGGAAGATAATTACACTCGATTAAAATGGAGAGGGGCCAGGTTCTGGTAGTTTATGCCCATAATCTAGCTACTCAGCAGGTTAAGATCTGAGGATCACAATATTAAAGCCAGCCTAGGCAAAAAAGCCCAACAACCACTGAAAAGCCAGAAATGAAGCTGTGGCTCAAGTTGGATAGTGCTATCCTTGAGCATAGGACTGGCAAAAAAAACAAAAAATCCAAAACAGGGCATTGTTTGCCTCTTTGATTATTGCATTCATTCATTCATTTATTCACACAGGTTCTTGCTAGTTAGTACAGCAGGCTCTAAAAACTTATACTCCTCTCTTGTCTTAGATTTACAGGACAGCAGAGTTAGATTTCAGTAGCTTTTGTAAGCCCCAACCTGTGATTATTTGTGCTTCCACTAGATGGCATGAAATGCCATATAATGCAGTGGTGTGGGAGGACATGAAAACAACCGGAACTGGGAGACCGAAACAGGATAGATAAGGAAAGGAATGAGATTGTAGACTACAACAGCAAGTTATGTCGAAAATCAAGTAAGACAACTGCTTCTTGGTTTATGTTATATTTAAGTGAAATATACTAGTGTCATTTAACATTAGGTATATATGCTAAGAAAATGTCTAGGGGCTGGGAAAGTGGCTCAGTGGTAGAGCACTTGCCTTGCATGCATGAGGCCCTGGGTTCAATTCCTCAGCACCACATAAGCATAAAGAAAAAAGCCGGAAGTGGCGCTGTAGCTCAAGTGGTTGAGCGCTAGCCTTGAGCTGAAGAGCTGAGGGACAGCGCCCAGGCCCAGAGTTCAGGCCCCACAACCGGACCCCCCCCCCCCAAAAAAAAAGAAAATGTCTAATGTGTGAGCATCAGAATGTATGTACACGAACTAAATGATTGATTGTCACATCATTAAGTGATATAATCTATTGGGGCCACTCTCTTGTGGATCATTATTGACAGAACATCCTTAGTGCATGGCTACTCGAAGGAGGGAAAGGAATGAATGAAGGACTTTCTTCCCAGTAGTAAGTTTCTATTTTGCTTTCCTAAATGTTACATAGTTTTGTAGTTTTGTGTAATAATGTGGGAGAACTGCTTTTGTTCCCCCTACCCCCTTTTTTTGTTGGTCATGGGGGCTTGAACTTAGGGCTTGGGTGCTGTCCCTGAGCTCTTTTGCTCAAGGCTAGTGCTCTACCCCTTTGAACTACAGCTCCACTTCTGGTTTTCTGTTGGTTAATTGGAGTTAAAGGTTTCCTGGACTTTCCTGCCTAGGCTGGCTTTGAACCATGATCCTCAGATCTCAACTTCCTGAGTAACTAGGATTACAGGTGTGAGCCATGCGCTGGACTTTGTTTTCCCCCTTCGTTTTCTTATTTGTATTTGTTTTATGCGCTGGTTCTGGGGATTGAACTCAGAGCCAGCCTGGGCATTGTTTCTGAGCTACTTTTGCTCAAGGCTAGCACTACTATTTGAGACATAGTTCCATTTCCAGCTTTTTTGGTACTTTGTTGGGGATAAGAGAGACTTGTGCACTTCCCTGCCCAGCCTTACTTCAAACCTTATCCTCAGATCTCAGCCTCTTGAGGAGCTAGAATTATAGATAGGTATGAGCCACCAGCACCCAGCTTGATGTACACTTTTTAGAAAATTATGAATCAGTGTTTTTGGGATTTACTGATCCCAAGCCAAAGTAAATCTTATGGTAATTATAATACTTCTATGCTGAGTTTTGACAAAAGGGAGAACTTGAAAACTGAAAAATGAACATGTCTCAATGAACTAAACACAGAAATAGTCATGAGCACTGGGTGCTGGTAGCTCATGCCTGTAATCCTAGCTACTCAGGAGGCTGAGATCTGAGGATCACAGTTCAAAGCCAGCCTGAGCAGGAAAGTCTGTGAGACTCTTATCTCCAGTTAACCACCAGAAAACCAGAAGTGGCACTGTGGCTCAAGTGGTAGAGTGCTTGCCTTGAACTAAAGAACTCAGGGACAGCACCCAGGCCCAGCGTTCAAGCCCCATGACCGACAAAAAAAGAAAAAAGAAAAAAAAAGAAAAATAGTTATGAGATAGAGTGAACATTATTCAGGGATTTTTTCAGGGGGGGAGGGGAGGGGATTGGTCGTGGGGCTTGAACTTGGCCTGAGTGCTGTCCCTCAGCTCTTCACCTCAAGGCTAGTTGCTCTGCCACTTGAGCCACAATGTCACTTCCTCAGGGATTATTTTTTGTGCTACCCATTTTACCTTTGCCAGGTGAGCTGTAGCTCAGAATAAGAACATTTAGAATGAGGCTTTTTGTACCTGAACTTTGAAAGCATGCTTGGTTTATTTTCTTTTTTTAGATTTTTTCAGAGGTCCCACAGTATCAAATATCCGTCTGGCTGGATTAGAGTATATTTTGCACTTCACTGCACTGAATGGGAAGATTTACTTTCGAAGTTATAAGTAAGTGCATTTCTTAACATGTTTCTCTTAATCCTTAGGATTCTATCATTTTGTTTGATAGAGCTCAATACTAAAATGGGCTTCTGCACAAAGGTTTGTTTGGAAAATTTGCAGACTAGTAGTAACTGCATCTCTGTGCTGATCCTTGACCTGTCATTCCATTGTTAACTTCTGCCTCTGAAATTACTTTTCCAGGGTGACATCTAGTAGTGTTAAACTCTGTGTGAGCCTAACTCAGTAATGCCCTCCATAGCTTTTTAAAAAAAAATTTTGTGTTCATGTATTGAATAAATTCAATAAACTGATAAACTGATAAAATAATCAGATAGTAACATTATAGTATTTTAGATTTTTTTTTAAAGAGTCACTTCTTACTAATTAGGAATAAAATGTTGTTTTTCCAAAATAAGCTGGATTTCAACAAAACAACTTAATATTGTTAGGTTTTAATTGTATATCTAAAAAGGCAGTCTTAATTCAAAAGATTTCAAATACAGAAATTAAATCAGATCACAGTCATTTGACCCAAAGTAAAAGTAAAATACATTTCCAGCATCTTTTGTAGATAATTTGAGTCCCAAGCTTTATGAATAAAATTTTGGGGTTTTTTTTGGTTTTGTTTTTGTCGGTCATGGGGCTTGAACTCTGGGCCTGGGCGCTGTCCCTCAGCTCTTCAGCTCAAGGCTAGCGCTCTACCACTTGAGCCACAGTGCAACTTCCAGTTTTCTGAGTGGTTTATTGGAAATAAGAGTCTCATAGACTTTTCTGCCTGGGCTGGGTTTGAACTGTGATCCTGTCTGAGGATCACAGCTACTCAGCCTTCTGAGTAGCTAGGATTATAGTGTGAACCATCAGCTCCTAGCTGAATGAGGTTTTTATTTTTATTTTTTTTAAATAGTACTAAAAATTGAACTCAGAGTCTTGTACTTGTTAAGCAAGCTTTATATTGCTTGAGCTATGCTCTAGTGTGCCCCCCGTCCCTCTAGCGAAATAGTGTTCAGTTCTCAAATGGATTCAGAACACCTGCTTTATATAAGTCAAGACAACCAAAGCAAATCTTACTAAAATTTAAAAGAATAATGTAAATGGAGTAATAAGCTTAGGCACTGTTGGCTCATGCCTGTAGACCTAACTACTCAGGAGACTGAAATCTGAGGATCGTGGTTCAAAGCCAGCTGGGGCAGGCAAGTCCATCATACTCTTATCTCCAATTAGCCACTAGAAAACCAGAAATAGAACTGTGGCTTAAAGTAGTAGAGCACTAGACTTGAGGAAAAGAGCTAAGGGTCAGCACCCAGGCCTCGAGTTGAAGCCCCATGACAGACAAAAATAAATAAATAAATATAAGGAGTACTAAGTATCAGTGACTAGATTCAGTTTACCCTCTCTCTTCCGCCTTGCCCTTCTACTCTATTTTCAGCACACTTAAAATCCAAGTAGGCAGATATTTTTTCAGTAGAATTTAATGACATGCTATGTATAATATGCCTCTTAAGGTAAGCTATACTTTATGCATAATGCTTGTTTTTTTTTCTTCATAATATAATAGGTGCCTGACCACCTTATGCAACCAAATTAAGCTAAATATTCACCTTTTTTGTCAGTAACTTGCATCTTGGTCTCAACTTTATTGAGTTAGAGATACTTAGTTCTTTTCACCATATGAATTTTCATCATACCAGTTTTTCATCATAGGGAATTAAAAGTAAAATAACTTTTAACCAAAGGTAAAAGTAGCTCACACATGTATTCTTATATACTCAGGAGGCTGAGATTTGAGAATTGGGTAGGAAAGTCCTTGTGAAAAAGCCAAAAGTAGAGCTGTAGTTCAAGTGGTAGAGCAACATCTTTGAGTGAAAAAGCTCAGGGACAGAACTTAGACTCTGAGTTCAAGCACTACTACCTATGCATGCATGTGTGTGCACATGTACACACACAACGTGTATAATAATAGGAACTATACATGTAGTTTGGTGGTAGAGTTCTTGCCTAGTATGCACAAAATGATGAATTTAATTGCTGGCAACACACACAAAGTAAGATAATAATAAAGTAACGTAATAAACATACAATGATTGCAAGGGATAATTAGGAGTTTCTATAATTTTTAGCTAGCTCAGATTTCAAGGCACTTGAACCTTTGATGAGTTTGTCACATTAAGGTTTTTAAATTGACTTCAGTCAAGATCGTTAAATGTCTGTGCTATAGGGAAACATTGATTTTGAATGGATTAATTCCTAAAGTTACACACACACACACGCACGCACGCACGCACGCACGCACGCACTCACGCACGCGCGCGCGCGTCAGGTGTAGGACTTGAACTTAGGGCCTAGGCACTGTCTCTGAGTTTGTTTTTTTGTTTTGTTTTGTTTTTGGGTCCATTCGTGGGGCCTGAACTTTGGGCCTGGGTGCTGTCCCTCAGCTCTTCAGCTCAAGGCTAGCGCTCTACCACTTGAGCCACAGAGCCACTTCCGGCTTTTTTCTTTTTTCTTTTTGCTTATGTGGTGCTGAGGAATCGAACCCAGGGCCTCATGCATGCAAGGCAAGCGCTCTACCACTGAGCCACCTTCCCAGCCCTGAGTTCTTTTTTTATTCAGGGCTAGCACTATACCACTTTGAGCCTCAGCACTGCTTCCATTTTTCTGATGGTTAATTGGAGATGAGTCTCATGAACTTTATTGCCAAGGCTCACTTTGAACTACCATCCTCAGATCTCAACGTCCTAAGAAGCTAGGATTTCAGGTGTAGCTCATTACCTTGGTATAAGAGCTAGAGCTCAGGGCATGGTCCATGCTAAGCTAAACATGCCCTCTACTATTGAATTACATTCCCAGATAGCCAATATTATTTTATTTATTTTTTATCAGTTGTGGGGCTTGAACTCTGGGCCTGAGCGCTGTCCCTCAGCTCTACAGCTCAAGGCTAGTGCTCTACCACTTGATTTACAGTGCCACTTCTGGTTTTCTGGTGGTTTATTGGAGATAAGAGTTTCATGGACAGGCTGGGAAGGTGGCTCAGTGGTAGAGCGCTTGCCTTGCATGCTCGAGGCCCTGGGTTCAATTCCTCAGCACCACATAAGCAAAAAGAAAAAAGCCGGAAGTGGCGCTGTGGCTCAAGTGGTAGAGCGCTAGCCTTGAGCTGAAGAGCTGAGGGACAGTGCCCAGGCCCAGAATTCAGGCCCTACAACCGGACCCAAAAAGGAAAAAAAAAAAAGTTTCATGGACTTCCCTGCCCAGGCTGCCTTTGAACTGACGATCCTCAGATCTCAGCCTCCTGAGTCGCTAGCATTACAGGTGTGAGCCACCGGCTCCTGGCCAATATTATTTCATACTTATGTAAATCTGTGAAATGAAGTCAAATAAAAATTCCAATGTGTGGCTGCGCATAAATGGTCCTTGGACTTGAATTCAGGGCCTTGGCACTGTCCCTGAGTTTTTGTGCTAAAGGCTAGTGTGCTACCACTTTGAAATGGCTTAATATCCAGCTTTTTGGTAGTTAATTGGAGATAAGAGTCTCACAGACTTTCCTGCCTGCGCTGGCTTGGAAGCACAACCCTCAGGTCTCAGCCTCCTGATTAATTAGGATTAGTGGCATAGGAACCACTGGTGCCCGGCAGGGGAGAACTTTTTAAAGACAAGGCATCATTTCTGTTTTCCTGTTCCATAAAGGCTGCTGTTGAAGAAGTCTGGCTGCAGAACACCACGGATTGAGTTGGAAGAGATGGGGCCGTTGTTGGATTTGGTTCTGAGAAGGACCCACCTAGCCTCAGACGATCTTTATAAACTGTCTATGAAAATTCCAAAAGCTCTCAAGGTATGTGACCTGCAGTGAGTGCTCTCCTTCAGTTTGTGTGCTTCATACTTCTTCCCAGAAAAGGTTTGAGGCATCTTCTATTAAATGTCGCACATGACAAGATCAATAACATAAATAAATTAGGCACAGCCAGCAACTGGGAAGTTTTACTGTAAATTTGAGTTGAGTTTTTTGGTAGCCAGGACTGCCATTTCAGCAAAAATAAGAATGATTTTGGGCATTGTGAAGACAAGGTTTAGAGCTTTTAGGTGTATAAACCATATGTACATAAAATGTTTGACTTTTCAGTGGTGTTATAAAACAGCTTTGCTATGCTAATTATGGAATGCTAGTAGAAAGTGGAATGATAGCTGAACAGAGCAAATTTTGTGTTGCATAGCAGCAGTTAGTGTAGTGCTCATAGTGCAGTCTCACATTTACCTAGGGATTGTTGGTAGTACAGAATATTAGGCCTACCAGATCTAGTTGAGAACCCCTCAGGTGACTTGAATGTACATAGGTTTGAGAAGAAAGTCAGGTGGGTCTGTTCTCTGTCACTGAGGTTTCCTCACAACTGGGAATTGTTATTATGATAGTTGATTTTTTTTTATCAGTTTGTGATAGTAGAAAGCCATTAAAAAATTTATATATATTCACAGACATACATTTCCCCCCTTGTTTTATAGCCAAAGAAGAGGAAAAATATCTCTCAAGATACTTTTGGTACAACTTATGGAAGGATACACATGCAGAAACAAGACCTAGGCAAACTACAAACCAGGAAAATGAAGGGATTGAAGAAACGACCTGCAGAAAAGATAACAGAAGACAAGGAGATAAACCCCAAGAAAATTAAAAAAAGTTAATAGAACTTAGCCAAAAGTCCAGTTTTATTGTGGTGTATTTACTTAAGAAATTTGTCAAACTCAGACCATTCAGTTTCTTAAATGATTTTATTGTATATTTTTATAACATAATTTGCTATGTATATTTGAGCTACTTTTATAATTTCTTTTAAAAAATTATGTAGTTGTACAAGAGATTACAGTTCCATAAGTCAGTTATGAGTACAGTGCATCTTGAGCATTCATATTTTATGACTGGTAATATACTGATACTTTGCTTAAAGTAAGCCCTCTCTTTGTGCTGTTAGATTTGGTTATGCTGTTTTTTTATCTGATGTGTTATTCTCATTCTCCAAAAACCTCTTTTCTTTGGGTGGGTGAATGAATGAGTGAGGTGGAACTGAGGCAGAAGTATCACAAGTTTCAGGCTAGCTTAGCTGGGTCATGACATCTGCCAAAACAAAAAGACAGTACATGGACTTTGTTTTGTGGTTTGTGATAACAGCCTTGTATTTGAACTCAGCCTGGGTACTATCCCTGGGACCTTTTGTGTTTTTAATTGAAGATAAGAGTATCATGAAAGGAGCTGGGAAGGTGGCTCAGTGGTAGAGCACTTGTCTTGCATGCTTGAGGCCCTGGGTTTGATTCCCCAGCACCACATAAGCAAAAAGAAAAAAAGCTGGAAGTGGCGTTGTGGCTCAAGTGGTAGAGTGCTAGCCTTGAGCTGAGGGACAGTGCCCAGGCCCAGAATTCAGGCCCCACAACCAGACCCTTCCCTCCCCCCCCCCCCCCCCCCCGAAAAAAAAGTGCCATGAAAGTTTGTGACAAAGCCTGACTGTTAGCTTTGAACCTCAGTCCTCAGATCTCAGCTTCTTGAGTAGGTAGGATTATAGGCATGAGTCACTGGTACCTGGCTATGCTGACATAGCCATATTGCATATATCCTGATGGTCCTGTAAAATTTTATCACTTAATGAAGGCTTTCTTTTCTTTTTGGGTCCGGTCGTGGAGCCTGAACTCGGCCTGGGCGCTGTCCCTCAGCTCTTCAGCTCAAGGCTAGCACTCTACCACTTGAGCCACAGCGCCACTGCCGGCTTTTTTCTTTTTGCTTATGTGGTGCTGAGGAATTGAACCCAGGGCCTCATGCATGCAAGGCAAGCGCTCTACCACTGAGCCACCTTCCCAGCCCTCTTTTTTTTTTTTTTTTTTTGGTCAGTCCCTGGTGCCTGAACTCTGGGCCTGGGTGCTATCCCTCAGCTCTTCAGCTCAAGGCTAGCGCTCTACCACCTGAGCCACAGCACCACTTCTGGCTTTTTCTGCTTATATGGTGCTGAGGAATTGAACCCAGGGCCTCATGCATGCAAGGCAAGCACTCTACCGTTGAGCCACCTTCCCAGCCCATGAAGACTTTTCTTTAAAGGACAGTTTTTGCTATGTAACTCTTGTTTGCTAAGTACCACCAGTTCTCCTGCCTTAGCTGTCCAAGACCCATGTGCCACCACTCCCAGAATTCATAGCACAATTTTTGGGGCTGGAGGTGTAGTGTAGCTAGGTGGCACAAGTAGATTTTCTATATAATCAAAATATGATAAAGTCCTAGTAAGTGAGCACATTTGCATAGCCAGTTCCAGTCAGATTAAGAAACAGTAATTGTCTTGACTCCTGGGTCAGTGGGCCATAGCAAACATGTTTTCTAGTGATAGAAGGGAAACTGACATTTAATGTGACTCAAGTGCTAAGAATGCTTGCCTGCAGTTATACTGACCTCAAACTCAGTATTTCCAATAAATATATAAACAAAGCATAGATTACTTGGGATTCTTTTTTTTTTTTTTTTTTTTTTGGTGGTAGCATTGGTGTTGGAGTCTGAACTCGGTGCCTTACGCTTGCTACAGAGGTGCTCTGTAGCTGAAACCATGCCTCCAGCCCTTCTTTACACTGATACTTTTAGAGATAGGGCTTCATTTTTGCTCAGATTTATAGGTGGAACACAGTCCACCTATTTTACACTTTACAGATGCCATCACACCCAGCTTCTTTCCTACCAGGCGTGCTTTCCAAGAAATAAAGGAGATTGGTTCCTATCCCCGATGTGTGCCTTCTTACCTTCTATAGTCCTTAAAGTCTGTTAGTGTAGAGGTCACTCCAGGTGGAGGGACCACTAACAACTTGAGCAGTAGCAGCTACCCGCTGGCCCTTTGAGGTACTGGTCTTACCATGTTTCAAGAAACTGGGTGTCTTAGTCATGCATTCCAGGAGATTTTTTTTTTTTTTTTTTTTTTTTGGTCTGTTGTGGGGCCTGAACTCAGGGCCTAAGCACTGTCCCTCAGCTCTTCAGCTCAAGGCTAGCACTCTACCACTTGAGCCACAGTGCCACTTCCAGCTTTTTCTGCTTATAGGGTGCTGAGGAATCAAACCCAGGGCCTCATGCATGCAAGACAAGATCTCTATCACCAAGCCACCTTCCCAGCCCTGCATTCCAGATTTTTTATTTTTATTTTTATTACCATTATTATTTTTTGGTTAGTCATGGGGCTTGAATTCAGGGCCTGGGTGCTATCTCTGAACTCTTTTGGCTCAAGGCTAGCATTCTATCTTGAGCTATAGCACCACTTCTGGTTTTCTGGTGGTTAATTGGAGATAAGAGTCTCACAGACTTTTTCTGCCCCATCTGGCTTTGAACCATGATCTTCAGCTCTCAGCCTCCTGAGTAGCTAGGATTACAGGTTTGAGCCACCTCAGCCTGGCTGCCACTAGTTTTTTATTTTTTTTTTGGGGGGGGGGGTCCGGTCGTGGGGCCTGAACTCTGGGCCTGGGCGCTGTCCCTCAGCTCTTCAGCTCAAGGCTAGCGCTCAACCACTTGAGCCACAGTGCCACTTCCGGCTTTTTTCTTTTTGCTTATGTGGTGCTGAGGAATCAAACCCAGGGCCTCGATCATGCAAGGCAAGCACTCTACCACTGAGCCACTTTCCCAGCCCCGTGGCTGCCACTAGTTTTATAGGGGATAATTGGGACATAAACATACAATATATTCTAATCCATGTCTTCATACCTTCTATCACTCCTTTAATACTCCCCTCACCAATTCCCTGGTATTTAAAAAAACAGGTATTAAAAATACTTTTATTAAGATGTACAGAGGAGTTACATAAGTGTTAGTGAGTACATTTTTTTTTTTTTGACAATGTCACCTCTTCCTTTCCTTTCCTCCAGTTTCCCCTCTTCCAGCCTTGCCCACAATTTACAAAGGTCATTTTCCACATAAGGTCTATTGAATAGCATTGTTGGATTTGTTCACCCTTCCTCCGTTTCTGTGTCCCTGCTTTACCCCTCCCTGTACAAGAAGAAAACCCAAAGCAAAAACAAGCACCACCACTGCCTTTGTTTCCTGGAGTTTGTTTCAATAAAAAAGTATTTTAAATGTTCAGAGAACGTGTGCTCTTGTCTTCCTCCCCTTAGGATATCCCCCTTGAGTCTGCCTTTTTTGTGTGTGAATGCCTAGAGTCCTGTATAAGGTATGTGCAGTTACAGTTTATATCTAGCTTCCACATATTAGAGAAAATATGTGCCATTGGTCTCTCCTAGCTTGGCTTACCCCACTTAGCATGATTTGCTCTAGGTCCAGCCATTTCTCTGCAAATGACATAATCTTATTCCTTTTTAAAAAATGAGTAAAATTCCATTGTACATACATACATACATACATATATATATATATATATATATATATCACATTTTATTGATGCACTCTTATAGGGCATCTGAGCTGCTTCCATAACTTGGCTATTGTGAATAGTGCAGCAATGAACATGGATGTGCAAGTGTCTTTATTTACCATGTCCTGACTTGTAATGATAAGGGTAGATGCCCAAGTATGGTATGACTGGGTCATAGGCAAGTTCTAGGGGTTTTTTTTGTTTGTTTTTCTGTTGGTCGTAGGGCTTGAACTGTGGGCCTGAGCGCTGTCCCTCAGCTCTTCAGCTCAAGGCTAGCACTCTACCCCTTGAGCTACAGCGCCACTTCCGGCTTTCTGGTGGTTTATTGCAGATAAGAGTCTCATGGACTTTCCTGCCCAGGCTGGCTTTGAACTGGGATCCTAGGATCTCAGCCTCCTGAGTAGCTAGGATTACAGGCATGAGCCACCTGCGCCCAGCAAGTTCTATGGTTTTTCCCAAATGTCCTTTCCTAGTGGTTGTACTAGTTTATATTACCACCAACAGTGCAGTTGGGTCCCTTTCCACCTACATCCCCATCAGCATTTAATGTTCAAATTCTTGATAGTGGCCAATGTAATTGGAGTAAGATGGAATCTCAGACTTGTTTTGATTTACATTTTCTTTGTGGCCAGGGATGTGTATTTCCTTCTAAGCTCCTCTGTTCATGTATTGATTTATTTGTTTGGGGAGAGATTAGTGTCTTGAGTTCCTTCTCTGTTTTGGGGTATTGCTGGTGACAAAATTTTCTCCCAGTCCATTGACTGTTTTTCTAGTTTAGTAACTATGTCCTTTGCTGTATGGAGTATTTTTTTTTCCTGTTGGTTGTGGGTCTTGAACGCTGGCCCTGGGCACTGTCCCTCAGCTCTTCAGCTCAAGCGCTTTACCACTTGAGCCACAGTACCACTTCCAGTTTTCTGGTGGTTTATAGGAGATAAGAGTCTCGGATTTTCCTTCCCCAGGCTGGCTTTGAACGGTGATCCTCAGATCTCAGCCTCGTAAGTAGCTAGGATTACAGGCGTGAGCTACCATGTGAGCCACTGGGTGCCAGCTGTACAGAAATTTTTTATTTTGATCTAATCCCATGTGTTGTCTATTTCCTGTGCCCTTAGGACTCTTCCTATGCCTATAACTTCTAATGTTTCTTCTATTCCATCTTGTAATTGTAGTTTCTAGTCTGACATTGAGGTCTTTGATCCATTTTGAGTTGATATTGGTGCATGGTGACAAACAGGGATCCAATTTTAGTTTTCTGCATATGTACGATTTCCCAACACCAGCTATTGAAGAGGTTATCTTTTTTCCCCACCATATATTTTTGACTCCCTTGTCAAGTAAGTGTAGGTATATGATTTTATTTCTGGGTCTTCTAGACTGTTCCCTTAATCTTGGGGCCTGTTTTTGTGCCTGTACCAACCTGTTTTTTTGTATAGCTCTGTAGTAGAGCTTTAAGGTCTGGGATTGTGATACAACTAGAATTGTTCATTTTTTGTTTTGTTTTTGCCTAGAATTGCTTTGGCTATTTGAAGTCTTTTGATGTCCCAGATGAATTGGGATTTTTTTTGGGGGGGGGCAGGATTGAGGTGGAACAGAAGGCAGTTTGTCTAACTAGGAAATCTCAAGAAAACTAGGAGAAAAGAGCCATGGCAAGAGACAGGGCAGGGGTGGGCAGGAGGGATCTTTTTTTTTTTTTTTTTTGGGTCTGGTCGTGGGGCCTGAACTCTGGGCCTGGTTGCTGTCCCTGATCTCTTCAGCTCAAGGCTAGCGCTCTACCACTTGAGCCACAGCACCACTTCCGCCTTTTTTCTTTTTGCTTATGTGGTGGTGAGGAATCGAATCCAGGGCCTTGAGAATGCAAGGCAAGTGCTCTACCACTGAGCCACCTTCTCAGCCCCGGGGGGGCGGGGGGGGGGGGTCTTATAGTTCTTGTTTCACTGTCCTCAGCCCATCTGCATCAGAGGCACTGGGGAGTACTAAGGCAGTGACGTCCGGAGGCATGGAGAACCCTGATCCCCATGCCCCCCACTGCCCAGACTCCCGATAGTTCCTCACTGCTGCCCCCAGCAGGCCAGCACCCTGAATGTGGGTGCTGCTGGCATGGCTGGAAGCGGGGAGACAGCATAGCAGGGCGAGGGCCATGCCGTGACTGTGGATGACGTGTTCTCCCGACCTGTGGTGGTGCAGTCTGTCGTCACCAACCTTGTTTTTAGTGTGTATATATGTTGCCCCTGTGATGCATACTTACACTAAGATAATAAATATATCACTCTATATAATATTATATAGGTGTGTGGTATTCGAGGAATCTAAGGAGGGCTAGAGATAAGGAATTTGGTCAGAAAATGCAGCCATCCTTGCGTTCTTAGGAGGGTTGATGGGGCTCATCTGATCTTTGTGAGGAGACAGGGTGGGACCACAGCTGTGTTTTGGAGGTGATGTGGGCAGGAGGGGTGGTAGGGGCTGCCACACTATCCCCGGATGTCTACCAAGGAGAGAGCCCAGAGCGCCCCCAACACATGGGAGAGATTGTACTCCTGCCAAAGAAAAGGATGAGAATCCTGAGTTGTCATCTTGAGTCTGTTATCTGCCCAGTGGCCTTGGGATTCAGGGCTCCCTGAGGAAGCCAGAGTTGGATCCTGCTGGGGAGAGGTGACAGTGTGAAGCAGAAAAGGGGGATGGGAGGAGGCAAGAAAATAATCTTAATGGTGATGGTAACTATTTCAGATGTGGCCCTTCTAGGCTCCTGACTTCCTTAGATCAGGGACCTGTCACCCACCCTTAGCAGGAGGGACAAGGTCGCATGGTGGATATGGGGCTGGGGGGTGGGGCATGAGGGGGATGCTGCATTTCTCAGCTAGGCAGTACTCAATTTAATGGTCTTTTTTAAATGTCTGTGTATTAAAAATTTAAGAATACTACACTTCAATATTAAATTTCATAAGGTCTAGTATCTTGATAATAATGGAGATGTTTTAATAACAATTTTTGTCCTTAACATAAAATGGAAGAAATTGGGGAGGGCTGGTAGTGCCTCAGAGCAGGTGAGTTTGCATGAGACAGTAAGCAAGACAGAAAACAACCTTTATTTCTGGAGTCTGTGTTCTCTATGCATGATACCTTCTTTTTTTTTTTTTTTTTTTTTTTTTTGTGGGGCTTGAACTCTGGGCCTGGGTGCTGTTCCTGAGCTCTTCAACTCAAGGCTAGCACTCTACCACTTGAGCCACAGTGCCACTTCCAGCCTTTCTGTTTATGTGGTGCTGAGGATTCGAACCCAGGGCCTCATGCCCACAAGGCAAGCATTCTACCGTTGAGCCACCTTACCAGCCCCACTGCCTTCATTTATAAACGAGACATTTCTGCCTCTTGCATTTCTGTAAGTCCCCATCCTGTGGGTGGGAGGTCATCTCAGGGTCTCTCATAGCAGTTGTGCCAGGCAGGCCTCTTGCTTCCTGGCACTTTGACACAGGAAGGGTTCAGTTACCTCTAGAAGGGCCACCATTTGTTGTCTGAAAAGAAGTAGCTTGGGCTGGAGAGGTGGCTCAGTGGTAGAGCACTTGCCTTGCATGCATGAGGCCCTGGGTTCGATTCTTCAGCGCCACATAAGCAAAAAGAAAAAAGCTGGAAGTGGTGCTGTGGCTCAAGTGGTAGAGCGCTAGCCTTGAGCTGAAGAGCTGAGGGACAGCGCCCAGGCCCAGAGTTCAGGCCCCACGACTGGACCAAAAAAAAACAAAAACAAAGAAGTGGCTTTACGGGCTGGGAATGTGGCTCAGTGGTAGAGTGCTTTCCTAGCATGCATGAAGCCCTGAGTTTGATTCCTCACCACCACATACACAGAAAAAGCTGGAAGTAAAAGAAGGGAGAGTGCCCAGGTCCTGAGTTCAAGTCCTGGAAGTGGCAAAAAAGGAAAGAAGGAAAGGAAGGAAGGAAGGAAGGAAAGAAAGAAAGAAGGAAGAAAAGAAGGAAAGAAAAGAAAAAAGTGGCTTTACTTAAAAGAACTAGGAAACATTAATTTTGCAATCTGGAGCATGTTCCAAGGCACACTGTCATGTATTTCATTCGCTACTAATAGAGGCAGAAGCAAAGTATCTCTAGAAAAACATCTAATAGTCTAGAGTCTATAACTAAGAACTGGGTGGCTGGCAGACAAGGGAGAGAAAAGCAAGATCTTGCTGTGTTGCTTAAACTAGCCTCAAGTCCTCTCTAGGCACAAGTGATCCTCTTGCTTTAGACTTCTGAATAGCTAGGACTTTTGGCATGTACCATTAAACCCAGCTGAAATATTTTTCACATGTGTTCTTTGGTATTTGTGTGTGTATGTACGTACATATGTGCATGTGTACGTGTGTGCATGTGTGCTGGTATTGGGGTTTGAATTCAAGGCTTGGGTTCTGTCCCTGAGCTATTTTGCTCAAGGCTAGCACTCTATCACTTGAGCCACAGCTCAACTTCTGGCTTTTTGCTAGTTAATTGGAGATAAGAATCTCACAGACTGGGCTGGGAAGGTGGCTCAGTGGTAGAGTGCTTGCCTTGCATGCATGAAGCCCTGGGTTCCATTCCTCAGCACCACATAAGCAGAAAAAAAAAAATCTGGAAGTGGTGCTGTGGCTCAAGTGGTAGAGTGCTAGCCTTGAGCTGAAGGGCTGAGGGACAGTGCCCAGGCCCAGAGTTCAGGCCCCATGATCAGACCAAAAAAAAAAAGAATCTCACAGACTTTCCTGCTTAGTCTGGCTTTGAATCTTGATCCTCAGATCTCAGGGTCCTGAGTAGCTAGCATTACAGGTGTGACCCACTAGCGCCCAGTTTGCCAACAGGTATTTTATGTGGATGTACTTACTCTTTAAGACTTTATCCATCTACCTTGCTCCCATCTCTTGGATCATCTTTTTTAAGTTCTCTCTGGTTGATAGCTCCTAATTTCATGCACATTTCTAGTATCTGGTGGTATCTTCTTTGATTCTCTACCTGTAGATGTTTCCTCTCCAGTACTCAAGTCCCTAGTCTCTCTCTAGCTGTTGCCCTACAGTCTCTGACAACTCAGAGGTGGAACACTTGGGTGGCATGTACAAATCTCTGTGTTCGATCCCCAACATTAAGATGCAAAACAAAAAGCTGCCTTAACATAAAGTCTGCCTGTTGGGTGTGTGCTGGAGAACACCCAGGTGCATCAAACAGCTTGAGGAGAACACAGAGCTTTCCTGCCAAGCCCACAGCTCTCCTGGCTCTCCCTGTCTCTGCAAATAGCATTGCCACCCACCCAGCCAGCCATCCAAGCCCAACGGGATCTTACAGTTCATCTTGCCCGCCTACCCTCCCTCAGCACTCCTTTTCCCGTCTCTGCTCTCATGGTTCTTTTTTTTTTTTTTGGTTGGTCGTGAGGCTTGGACTCTGGGCCTGGGTGCTATCCCTCAGCTCTTCAGCTCAAGGCAAGTGTTCTACCACTTGAGCCACAGCGCCACTTCTGGTTTTCTGGTGGTTTATTGGAGATAGGAGTCTCCCGATCTTTCCTGCCCGCGCTGGCTTTGAACTGAGATCCTCAGATCTCAGCCTCCTGAGTAGCTAGGATTACAGGTGTGAGCCACCAGCGCCCAGCCTTATCCAACATTCTTGTATAGGTTGGATCCCCTACTAAGGTATTTACTAGCTTTGATACTGCTCCTCCTCCCCATCATTCCCTTTCCTGTTACTGCTGCTGCTCCTCCTCCCTCTTCCCTTACTCTCTCATTCTTTCTTTTCCCCCCAGTTGTGGGGCTTGAACTCTGGGCCTGGGTGCTATCCCTGTGCTCTTCAGCTCAAGGCAAACGTTCTACCACTTGAGCCGCAGTACCACTTCCAGTTTTCTGGTGGTTAATTTCCCGCCAGGCTGGTTTTGAACTGTGATCCTCAGATCTCAGCCTCCTGAATAGCTAGGATTATAGGCGTAAGCCACCAGTACCCAGCTTCTTTCTCTTCTTTGGATAGGGTCTCACTCAGTACCCAGGCTGGCTTTGAACTCTAGATTCTACTTCAGTCTCCCAAGTGCAGAGATTACAGATGTGAGCTGCCATATTCAACAGTCTTCAACTTAGTGTTTCCTGAACAAAATTTGTTCTTTAGAACTCTGTGCTTTTGCATATGCTGTTTTTCATACTTATCAATCTCCTGCTCAACTTTCTGGAATTACCTGTATCATCACTTCCTCCCAGAACAGGCCTTAATACTTACCACTGCTCAAAAGCAGGGATTCTATCTTTCTCTTCTTCATATTCCTAGAGGTTTCCTTGCACAATAGGTAGATGCTTAATACATTGAACAAAAGACAGGCATTTGGTTTGTATTCTTCAAAAATTATCGCCTGAGTGCAGACTAGAGGCACTTCCTCCTTCTCCATTTACTGATTCTTTTGGCCTTTGTCTCAGTTGGCAGACCTGGCTATGTGAATGATGGTATGCATGATAAAATACCCAAGCTTTGATTTGATTCTGTTCTTAATTTTCATCCTTGTCTTTGAAAGATTTAATAAATAAGCTTGAATTCTCTCTTGGCATTAGGTTGCAGTTGGAGCCAGAGGATCACATTACAACTAAGAATTATCTGAATAAACAGGGGAGGAGGACTTCCAAATTGCGCAGAAAGGAAAATGCCTTTCAGGCTCTTGAAAGAGAATGCTTGCCCTGATCCTCTGCCTTTGATCTTCAGAGCTCCATTAGAGCAAGGTATTAGCTTAACCAGCTTTTGTATCTGTGCCAGAAATGTAGGCCAAAGGGTCATACAGAGAATGAAGAATAACAACAAGAAGGATGAATTGCTGTCAGCCAGACAAATGTTAGGAGACAGGTCCTTCTGCAGAAATAGGAAGTGGAAGCGGCCTCCGGTGTGATCTAGAGACAGCAAGTACCTGCTTATACATACCTGAGTATGGTTAACCAGCTTCCCCAGATCCGGCCCCTGCTGAGCAGAGGCGCCCCCAGCCTCTGTCTTCCTGGAAGGGAACAACACCTTTGGAGGATTTTCACTATCTGGGCAGAATAAAGACAGGGAAAGAAGAAAGCTGCCACTCAAACAATAGCTGTTCCAAAGGGTTGAGATGCTCAGTTTTAACTTTTTGTCTTCTTTCTCTTTCTAGCTTCATGTAATACATACTCTATCATTGAGCTCTAGCCTCAGCCCTGAACACTCAGTTTTAAGCACTTCATTTTTCCCTTACACACAGACATACACAGACACACAGACACACACCGCACACAGACACACACACATATATACACACACACACACACACAAAGACACATAGACACAGACATACACTACATGCAGACAGACACAGACACATCTATACACACTCCTTTTGGAATCTCCTTCCAATTGTTTCTTTGTCTGTGGTAGACTTAGGTAGAAAGATATAATTGCCAAGATTATAGAGATGCGGTTTGATTTAATAGGCATGAGGAGATGTGGTTTGATTTAATACAACTGGGATGGCAGAAGCAAAAATGAGAGCATGCTTTTTGAGGTGAAGCCAGCGTGGCAGCAGCCAAACTGCACTGACACCCAGCAACACAGCCTCTAGCCCAGTGAAGGCTAACTTCTCATCCACTCCCCAGCTTCCAAAGCCTTCGTCCCTAACCTTCTCCACTTCCCTACCACAAATCCACTCTGCAGTGTGGTGGCTCCCTCCCTAGTCCTTCTTAGAAGACATCAAGCTATGAAACTTCTCTGTCCAAATTCTCTTCTTAGGGATGATGACAGTGTCCTTCACAGAACCAGGAAATAAAGAGGCAGGTGACCTCTGTTCAGTGGCTGGGAAAGCTTGTGAAGGGCTGGAGTCATCTTTACTGCTGCTTCTTCCTTTTCCTCCTTCTCTTCTTCTCAAGTGACAGGTGGCCTCTGGTTCAGTGGCTGTGAAGCACTGGAGTAAATCTTTTCTTCTTCTTCCTCCTCTTCCCCTCCCCCCCTTTCCTCCCGCCCTCCTCTTTCTCTTCTCCTCCTCCTTCTCCTTCCTGTTAGGTTTTTTTTCTTTTTTTTTTGGGTCCGGTCCTGGGGCCTGAACTCTGGGCCTGGGCGCTGTACCTCAGCTCTTCAGCTCAAGGCTAGCGCTCTACCACTTGAGCCACAGCGCCACTTCCAGCTTTTTTTTCTGCTTATGTGGTGCTGAGGAATCGAACCTAGGGCCTCATGCATACAAGGCAAGTGCTCTACCACTGAGCCACCTGCCCAGCCCCTCCTGTTAGGTTTTTAAAAAGAGGTAGCCGAGTAAGAACAGCACCACACACGTGGTATTCAGGTAAGGGGTAGGTTTATTCATCATTCTGGCTGGCACCAGGCCACGTTGGCCCTCCATGTGGCTGGGAAAGGCCTGGGAAAGAGGTGGGAAAGAGCTAGAAAAGAGCTAGAAAAGAGGGCATCTGGGCTTGGGCTAGGCCTTATCTAGGGTATGGGCGGAGAAAGGTGTGGCCACATCAAATTCAGATGTGACCTCAGCGGATGCAGATGTGACCTCTTCCAGATGTGCCAGTTGCCTAGGTAATGCAGGTACTGGGTGGAGACTTTGCTGCGAGGAGTGTGGAGTCTGCTCGCCATCCAGGAGTGGACCTTACACTTCTTCCTCCTCCTCTCTTTCATTCTTCTCCCCCTCCTCCCCCTCCTTTTTTTGTGGTGCCATTTCTGGGGCTTGAACTCAGGGCCTGGGTATTGTCCCTGAGCTATTCTGCTCAAGGCTAGTGCTCTACCACTTGAGTGACAGCTCAAGGTAGTCTAGCCTTTTGGTGGTGAATTGGAGATCAGATTCTCAGGGACTTTCCTGCGTGGGCTGGCTTTGAACCATGATCCTCAGCTATCAGCTTCTTAGGTATCTATTATGCTTACAGGCATAAACCACCAATGCCCAGCTCATCTTTGCTTCTTATGATATTTATCTTCCCTCCCCAGCCCAGCACCTAAGAACTTGCCCCAGGTCCCACTGAATCTCAGGATCTTGCTAACATGCCAGAGCACACAGTGGGTGAGAAAACAGCGCCCATCTTCAACCCCAGCTCTCCAACCGCCACCTCCTTTCTGTTATTTGTTTCTTTCCTGGGTTTTCGAAACAAAACTCCACCAATCAAGGGGGCTTGTTCTCTCACAGTTCTAGTACGACAGAGTTGGCTCCTTCTGGAGACCTTCAGGGAGAATCTCGGCCCCTGCCTCCCTCTTAGTTTCTGGATGTTGTCTTGCTCCACGCTCTACCTCTTTCCTGTTTTTGTTTAAGCACTAAACTTTATTTTAATCTATTTTTAAATGGAGATACAAAAAAGATACACACTTACAAGGCAGCAGACAATATTTTGGTATCTACCTTTGTATTTACAGGGCAATCTCCCCTCCATGTATATGTCTCTGCGTCTCTGTTCTTACAATAATGTCATCAATGCATTTAGGACCCACTTTAATTCGGTATGACTTTAGCTTAACTGATTACATCTGCAAAGGCCCTATTTTCAAATGAGATCACATTCTGAGGTTGTGGGTGTGTACAATTTATTGGATATACTCTTCCAATCAGTACAGGCTCTTTCCAACGGTCAATTCTTACTCCCTTCCCACTTACTCTCCCCTCCCAGCACCTCCATCCTCACTGCTTCCCTACTGTGGTGGTCCTCTGGAGCCCTGGGATGCTGCTATCTGCTAATGATCTGACCCTTTCCTCCCCTTCCTCCCACTTCCTGTTGCTGGTTCTACAGCCTCCCTCCCTCCTCCTCCACATGCACACACTGACTTCTGTTACTTGCTAAAGGAAACCACACACCCATGAGGACTAGGACAGTGACAAAACCTCTTTCCAACCACAGCTGGGCCTCCTGCCCATCAGAGCACTTCAGTAAAGGTTTAAAGGTTCTCTCTGTCCCCAGACCCCATCCTGACCCCCCTTCTTGTTTAAGTAATTAAGTATTTCACTGAGAAAGTTGAGCCATGAACTAAAAGGATCTCCTCCTCCCCACCTCCCTCTCCTCCCCCCTCCTCCTCCCCTTCCTCCTCCTCCTCCTCCTCCTCCTCCTCCTCCTCCTCCTCCTCCACCTCCTCCTCCTCCTCCTTCTCCTTGTCCTCCTCCTCCTCCCCTTCCTCCTCCTCCTCCTCCCCTTCTTCCTTCTCCTCCTCCTTCTCCTTCTCCTCTGTCTCTCTCTTCTTCTCTTCCTCCACTCCCCCTTCCTCCTCTTCATGCCATTTCTATCACAGGGTGGGGTATCTCTGCTTGTAGGCTACTTCAGTTTTTCACAAGTCCTTTGAGAGTTTGTTCCTTCTACCATTTCTGCTTTCTCCTTCAGGCCTATCTATATGTTTCAATCCCTACTGTCTTTGAGCCCTTTTCCAATTCTATTCCTTTTACCTAATGCTGATCTGTTTGAAAACCAGTCTTCAAGTCAAGTGTTGTGGGACACACCTGTAATCCCAGCACTCAAGAGGTTTAAAGGCAGGAGAATCATGAGTTCAAGTTCAGCTTGGGAAGAACTTGTCTAGGGAAAAACAAAGAAAGAAAAACAATACTTCTTTTTTTGTGGCCTACATACCCTTTCTTCCTGTCCATTCTGCAGTCACTTGCCTCAGACTTCTGGGTGGGATACAATCACTTTTTTCTTCCCTCCCCTCCATTATAATGCTTTGTTTATTCTCTTAGGGCATCTTTCCTGTTTAGCATTATAGTATCATCTGTGTCAGATTTGGAGCAGGGTGATGGCAGGGCTTTGGACTTTTTATATTACAGACTTCTATTATTATCTGTGCCATATGTAAAGACTATATGCAGACAGCTGGTTCTGGGCCATATTGTAGTCTGCCAGGCCCAAAGGAGCTATCTATTTTCCTTATGTAGCTAGATGCATGAAGGGAACTGAAAGGCTGGGAAAGAGAGCATTTTAAAAGAACAAGGAAACTGTCAGGCACCAGGTTGCTCATGCCTATAGTCCTAGTTCTCAGGAGGCCAAGATCTGAGGATCATGGTTCCAAGCCAGCTTGAGCGGGAAAGGTCCTTGAGTTTCTTATCTCCGGTTAAGTACCAAAACAAACAGAAGTGGCTAGAGAGGCAGAGCACTAGACTTCAGCAAAAGAGCTCTCAGCCTCTAAGGGCTCCGCCTTGAGGATATCACTGTTCCTGACAATGTTTAGCAAGGAGCAACTGGGGCAATTTGGGTAGGGAAAAGGAAGTAGGAGACTGAGAGGGTTATGCTAGGCCAATGGCCTCCATAGTCTCCTGGGCTCCCCTCTGGCCTGACACATACAAATTTGTGGTGATCATATTATTTTGTTTTTGTTTTTGTTTTTGGTCCGGTCATGGGGCCTGAACTGTGGGCCTGGGCGCTGTCCCTCAGCTCTTCAGCTCAAGGTTAGAGCTCTACCACTTGAGCCACAGCGTCACTTCTGGCTTTTTTCTTTTTTGCTTATGTGGTGCTGAGGAATGGAACTCAGGGCCTCATGCATGCAAGACAAGCGCTCTACCACTGAGCCACCTTCCCAGCTCTCGATTATATTATGAATGGCTTTTGGGGATTATTTTTGCAGGTCATACCTACTCCTGTACTTCTAAGGCATAGTGATTAGATGACTTTTCATCACAAACCCGTCTCCTTTGTCATTCTCTGAGAAAAAAGTTTGCTACCAATTACTGAACACTTACAGCATGCCAGCCTCTGGGGACCTGAATAGCAGCATCTTCAAAGATGGGTGTGCTTTGCCTACCATCACTTAATCCTTCTATATCCTGGTAAGGTAGGTACTAATATCTCATGATACAGATGAGAAACAGTAAGAGGCTAAATTGTGTGTGTGTGTGTGTGTAGATGTCAGTACTGCGCTTGAACTCACGGCCTGGGCACTAGCCTTAAGCTTTTCTGCTCAAGGCTAGTGTTACCACAGCTGTGCTTTGCCATAGCTCTATTTCTGACTTTTTTTTGGGGGGGGGGGATCCGGTTGTGGGGCCTAAACTCTGGGCCTGGGCGCTGCCCCTCAGCTCTTCAGCTCAAGGCTAGCATTCTAACAATTGAGCCACAGAGCCACTTCCGGCTTTTTCCTTTTTGCTTATGTGGTGCTGAGGAATCGAACCCAGGACCTCATGCATGCAAGCCAAGTGCTCTACCACTGAGCCACCCTCCCAGCCGTCTGACTTTTTTTTGCTGGTTAATTGGAGGTAAAAGTTTCCTGTCCAGGCTGGCTTTGAACTAGGATCTTCAGATCTCAGCCACCAGAGTAGCTAGGATTACAAAAATGAGCCTCTGACACCGGGTATGTCTTGTCCAGAGTCACACAGCTAGTGACAGAATATTCCTCAAGTTAAAATCTATCTTTAACTCTAGCCTTTTTCTGTTCCTCCAGCAAGGTCTCTTTGAGCCTGAATTTGCTTTGGTGAGTGAGGCAGAAGCAATAGATGCAGACCACCTTCAGGTTTTTGTTATTTTGTCGGTCATGGGGCCTGAACTCTGGGCCTGGGCGCTGTCCCTCAGCTCTTCAGCTCGAGGCTAGTGCTCTACGACTTGAGCCACAGCGCCACTTCCAGGTTTTTCTGCTTATGTGGTGCTGAGGAATTGAACCCAGGGCCTCATGTTCTCAGCCCAACCTTCAGGATTTTTGTTTCTACCATGTGCATTGACAGATATCATGTTAACAGGAAAATCCTGTACATGCGTTGGGGTAGGGAGATCAATGGAGTATGTCATCCAAAGACTGGAAAATGATTTTGATAACCTTCATCAAGAAAGTTTTCATGACTGAGACAACCTTGCAGGTAGTAGAACTCTAGTTTCAATTTGCAATACCACAAAAACAAAGATATAATTGGATAATTTAGGTGAAATCTAGAATAATCTTTATTAAAAAGGAACTGGAAAATTTAGGCAGGAAAATACATTTTATCTGTCGCAAGGACTGTTTTCAAGGTAATTTTGAAAGGCTTTAAATTTTGGGGGTGATTTTACAAGGTATTGGCCATCTGTTTTTTCTTTTTTCCTTTTTCTTTTTTTATATTGTGCTGGTTCTGGGGCTTGAACTCGGGGCCTGGGCACTGTGTGAGCTTTTTTGCTCAAGGCTAGCACTCTACCACATGAGCGACAGCCCCACTTCTGGCTTCTGGTGGTTAGAGATAAGAATGTCACTGGCTTGCATGCTCGGCCTGGCTTTGAACCATGATCCTCAGCTTTCAGCTATTTAGGATTAAAGGCATGAGTCACCAGTACCCCCCTGCCCAAGACTGGGACTTTATCTGATGCTTGTTTTGGCTCATTGGGAGGCACTCTATGACCTGAACTATGCTTCTCTGATCCCAATCATCTTTTTTCTTTTTTTTGGATGCCAGTCCTGGGACTTGAACTCAGGTCTGAGCACTCTCCCTGGGCTTCTTTGTTCAAGGATAGACTTCTACCACATGAGCCACAACTCTACTTCTGACTTTTTGATGCTTAATTGGAGATAAGAGTCTCAGGAACTTTCCTGCTTGTGCTGGCTTTGAACTGTGAACCTCAGATATCAGCCTCCTGAGTAGCTAGATTACAGGCATGAACTACCTGTGCCCAGCTTCCAATCATCTTTTTAAATTTTTATTTATAATGTTATGGTTTTATCAAGATGATGTAGAGAGGGATTACCATTTCATAAGTCACCTATGAGCACATTTCTTTTTTTGAACAATGTCACTCCTTCCTTTGCTTCTCCTTGATTCCCCTTCCCATCCCTGCCCACAAGTTACCTAGACTATTTTCCACATAGTGTATACTGAACCAACCATCTTTCTTTAAAAAGAAAAAAAAAGGTAAAGAAAAATGTCTTGGAGTTGGGGTAGCTCAGTGGTTCAGAGAGCAGGTGTTTAGTATGTATGAAATCCTAGGTTCAATTTCAGCACGCACACATATACACAACACCCACACCCACACCCACATACAAGCATTTCTGTTTGTAGTGTTAGCAGGTAACTATCTAATAATATGTTTTGAGCAACCTCTGGATGCTATTCATTTCCTGCTTCTTCTCGTCTGTCTCTCCCTGAGCACTAAATGCAAAGCAGCTGAGCTTGTGGTTTCCACAGCTGTTGTCTGGCTTTCATGGTTTTTGGACTCCTTGGTTTCTAACCTAATAAAGGAAGCCTAGTCATGTTACTTTTTTGAAATCCCAGCTGAAATTATTCTACAATAGTAGTAATAGGAATGTAAAAATGTATGCCATGCCATGGTCCAATTGCCAAACTCTTTACCCAAGTGTTAAGTGATTTCCAAAAGAGCAAAGACCCCAGTGGTGTCCCCTAACCTAGAGCTTATTTCCAGCTGAAGCCATGTCAATAAAGGATCAGAGGCAGCAGGATTGGGGATGTCTAGGGAATTTTGTCACTGGGCGTCATTAGAAGGTGTTGCTGTACACAGAGAAAGGAGTATGTAGGAGGCACAGAGCCTTTCCAAGGTTAAAAAAATTGATCAGAAAAGCAGATGCTTGATATTCTTATGAAAATTCAGAATAATACATTATTGTGTATGTCCTCATTCATTTGCTTGAGCATTTACTACCCATTAGCTTTTTTTGGGGGGGGGGGTCCGGTCGTGGGGCCTGTACTCTTGGGCCTGGGCACTGTCCCTCAGCTCTTCAGCTCAAGGCTAGTGCTCTACCACTTGAGCCACAGCATCACTTCCGGCTTTTTTCTTTTTGCTTATGTGGTGCTCAGGAATCGAACCCAGGGCCACATGCATGCAAGGCAAGTGCTCTACCACTGAGCCACCTTCCTAGCCCTACCGATTAGCTTAACGTGCACTAAGCAGTTCTGGAACGAAGGCCCATGTGATGATGTGAGGAAGAATTTTTTTTTTTTTTTTTTTGCCAGTCATGGGGCCTGAACTCTGGGCCTGGGTGCTGTCCCTCAACTCTTCAGCTCAAGGCTAGTGCTATACCACTGGAGCCACAGTGCCACTTTTGGCTTTTTCTGCTTATGTGGTGCTGAGGAATCGAACCCAGGGCCTCATGCATGCCAGGCAAGCACTCTACCACTGAGCCACCTTCCCAGCCCCCTGTTTTTTTTTTTTGTGCCAGTAGTGGGGCTGGCACTCAGGGCCTGGGCTCTCTCTATTCCTCATCTTTTTCACTCAATGCTGGCTTGACTTGAGTCAGAGTTCCATCTCTGACTTTTTGCTTGGGAGAGAAGATAAGAAGCTTATAAGTTTTCTGTCCAGGTTGCTTTGAAATTGTGATCCTCACTTCTCAGCCTCCTGAGTAGCTAGGA
Source organism: Dipodomys merriami (assembly GCF_024711535.1). NCBI lineage: Eukaryota > Metazoa > Chordata > Mammalia > Rodentia > Heteromyidae > Dipodomys > Dipodomys merriami. The sequence continues at coordinate 30,954,128 of NW_027206401.1, read as the reverse complement.
TTATGAGTGTGAGCCACTGGTGCCCAGCGAGTGTCTGTCCTTGTCTTTGAGTAGCTAATGCTACATGGCTTAATTATACAGGGCTTGTGAGAGTGATTTGTAAATGGCACAAAACTACATTGTGTTGTGTTGGTTATTCTGTTAACAGTTAATATAATATTGAGAAACAAGTGCTTAAAGATGAATGAATGAATGATAGAATGTATGAAATGAGGAGTGGGAAGGGCTAAGCAGTGAGACAAGCCATAGTATGTGTTGGGACTGAAAACGGAAAAGGGGATCAGTGTGATTCAGTAAACACTCAATGGAGCTCCTGGATTATTCCAGAGACCAAGAACTTGATGTTCTAAAACCTTGATCATGTCATAAACATGTGACCATGCTGACTTAATTTCACCAAACTACCAAACTATCTTTGTTGTACCATTACCTGTAAATTGGGCTTCACTCTAAAGTTTAATAAAGAAGCTTAAGTTAGAATAACACGTTATTGCTTAATTGTAAATCTCTTCAAATCCCAAAGGAGGGATCAGATAAAACTGTTGAACAAACATTTTGTTTTCTGTGTAGGAATGTGTTGATCTCAAATGGGCATCACTAGTTAAATTATAACCTTACGCTGGTGCTTACATGAGCTGCTGTCTTTTTCCTGTTGACCTTCAGGAAGATCCAATGACGTTTTAGTATTCAACTTTGAAATGAATCAATTTGTCAAGTCTTGAGATTTACTAGTTTTAAAAGACTTTTTATAAAATGTGTCAAATTAATTCCCTCAGGCTTATATATCATAAAAAGTGTCTATTAGAGAATATACGCGTAATAAATAACTTCCAAAGCCTGTTTGGTTACCAAAGCCCATGTCACTTTTAATTTGTGCCAGGTCATGGAAGAAATTCCATACAAATGTAGCCAGAAACCATAGTACAAAGTTAGAGAGAAATCTCACACTGACTTTATGTCTATAATTCCTACTCAAAGTTAACAGAAAATATAGACACCTACTGTTATACCCAAGCCCCAGAGACCCTTCGACAACCACTGAGAGACCAGGTAACCGAACTGCAAAATGCAAGGTTTATTCAACGAGCCAAGGCTCGGGCCTCGTCCCGTACCCCCAGACACAGCAGAGGAAGGGAGGAGGCCTCAAGCAACAGTACAGCTGGGCTTATAAAGGCAAAAACCACAAAATTACAGCAATGCTATGTTTAGGGACAAGTTCGATTCTGCTTGGTTAGGGACCAGGTGTCTGCTTAAGCCATGGAGGCTGACATCTCCTGTGGTTAATCTGCTGACTGGGTCTCAAAACCATCCTGTTCTGGGGTGTTCTGCAATCTTTAAATAACAGTTCCCCAAAAAATTGCACAGACATGTTATTGTTTAACTCATTTTTGCAACTTTTGCAACATTAACTCAGAACAGGAATTAGGGACTGACACAAGTTAACTTTTAGAAGCAGTCACAAAATGGCTTTTGTTTGGTTCTTACATTCCCCCCTTGAGTTTTGACACAGTTATCAATCTTGGTGACATTACATCTCAATTTTAATGTCAGATATGTTTACAGGATTATAGGTATGTTGTACCATTAATTGTATAGTGTTTAGCCTGTCTTTCATAAATTGTACCAATCTATTTAAATGCAAGGTCTGATCGTGAGTAACAAAATTAACAGTTCTTCCACCAGTCCTAACTCTGTATATCACAGCTAACTTAACTTTATACCAGCTGTACTTGTAAGCTCCAGTTTCAAGACATTCTCATACCATTTGCCAAATACTTATACTTTCTGAGGTTTGTTTTCTTTACAAACATTTTAAGACAATCCTTTCTTTTTAAATCCTTTCTCATCTAGAGGATACCAATTTTCCTTTTCCAAGGTTTTCTTTACTACCCTTCTCTTCTTTACAATTTCTTGAGCTTCTTTGTGGCGAGAGTTTAAAACTGCCCTTTTTTTTTTTCCTGCAGCTTGTGGAACCAAGTTATCTCAGAACAGCCTCAAGACACCACTGGGATGCTGAAGCTTGCTAAATTTTTTTTTAAATTTTATTTTATTTTATTTGAGAACATACTGTACAGAGGGGCTACAATTACATGGGCAGGATAATGCATACATTTCTTACCAAGCATTGCAGCCTCCTCCTTTGTTTACCCTTCACCTCCCTTCCCAGCCTCCCCCCTCCCCCCTGAAGCTTGCTAAATTTTAAGGCTAAGAGCAGGGCTGGGTCTCATGACTACCTGCATTTATAACACACTTAGGTTATTACCATACCAGCGCCAAACTAGGCTGTGACTATAGAGTGGATTTCCAGTCACTATGCACTGAAGTGCCTAAGGCAAGCAAGCCAGTGATATCTTTGCCCCCAATATCCACTGTGGGAATAAAGAGGGTTTCTGGATATCACCCAAAAGAATGTCCCACAAGATCTTAGTTTTGGCAGCTCTCAACCAGGATGCAGTCTCAGGTGAAGGAACCAGGCAAGGAGTTCAGTCTACTTTTACCACGGTGGAGGTGGTCTGGGTGACAATGTGGATTTCCTCCAGGTGACTGCCAGACTGTCTTTAAACTTACCCGTTAAGGTATGCAGCAACAGCAGCAGAAGCAGCAGGGTCTCTCAGTGGCTCCAAGGGACTGTCACACCTCATGCTGGGCTGCAAATTCCTACACAGACTGGTTAAGGATACAATGCTTAGGCTTGGCAGGTGTTGACCCCGCTGGATTTCAAGACTGTTTAGACAATAGCCCAGGAAAATTTACCAAAATCACAACTTTTTACTAACCAGATATTTTTGTAAACAGACACAAAAGGCTTAGTCTTGTAACCATCTCCGACAGATGCAGTCTCCACACTTGCACACCTGTTAACACTATTTTCTTATGCCTTTTTCTCAAAAAAATAATTATTTTATCTATTTTGCCTCATTTTTCCAAAACTGACTCTGGACTCTTGATCTTAAAAGGGGGTTGATGGGCGAAGGTCCATCTTCTGTAACTTTTTCTTTTTCTTTTTTTGGGTCCAGTCGTGGAGCCTGAACTCTGGGCCTGGGCGCTGTCCCTCAGCTCTTCAGCTCAAGGCTAGCGCTCTACCACTTGAGCCACAGCGCCACTTCTGGCTTTTTTCTTTTTGCTTATGTGGTGCTGAGGAATCGAACCCAGGGCCTCGAGCATGCAAGGCAAGCGCTCTACCACTGAGCCACCTTCCCAGCCCTTCTGTAACTTTTTCAAGCTGACTTCAGGGGCGTTGATCCTACCTAGCCAGGAACCCATAACCTTAGCCTATTTTACAAAGAGGCTATCAGGGTTAGATATCATTAAGAGCAATATTTTAACTTTTGACAACTGCATAGACCTTTTCTCTGGCTACAGCAGTGTAGCTTGTTTAGCACTCTGGTTTGCAAAAGCATCTTTCTGGATAGCTTAGGAATGTGATCTCTAGTGACCCTAACAATGCCTAAGTTACCTGTGCAGGCCTTCAAACAGAAGTCAATAAAAACACCCTCAGGTTTATAAACTTTTTCCTGAGCAGATGAATTTTATGTGGCTGGTGTCAGCTCAAAAGTTACTGCCAATTAGAGCTTTTGGCACATGCAGGGGTTGAGATTTAAACTATCCCCCTCATTTTATAAGTTTAGCTTTTTACTACTATCACAGAGGATGGCAAATTCCTGTCCCTTACAAGGTAGTCAAGACCATTAGGCATGCTTACAAAACTATCTTTCCATGACCTTCTGGCTCTGACCAATTTTTTTTTAATTTTTTTTATTGTGAAAATACTGTACAGAGGGGTTACAATTAGATGGGCAAGATAATGAGTACATTTCTTATCAAGCATTGTAGCCTCCTCCTTTGTTTCCCCTTCCCATCCCTTCCCAGCCTCCCCCCACCCCCCACCCAATCCTCCCTCTGACCAATTTATGAAGGGCCACGAAATGACTCTAGGATCTGATATTTCTGCCATTCAAGCAGTGGCTTACTGCCTCTGGATGCTTGACCATTGCTTTCATCCCAGGAGTGTCTTCTCCACACTGGGATAAATGCCTCATTGGTATTTCCTTTAGTTGGTCACTGGACTTGACCTTGGGGCCTGAGTGCTGTTCCTCAGCTCTCCAGCTCAAGGCTAGCACTGCCACTTTGAGTCCCAAAGCAACTCTGCTTGCACTTTCAGCACTCTGCTGGCTGATTTGAGGTGACAGTCTCACAGGGACCTTTTTCTGCCCGGGCTGGCTTCAAACCAGTTTGCAGATCTATGAGTCTCATAAAAGGCCACTTTAGGGGCTGGGAAGGTGGCTCAGTGGTAGAGTGCTTGCCTAGCATGCTTGAGGCCCTGGGTTCAATTCCTCAGCTCCACATAAGCAAAAAGAAAAAAGCCAGAATTGCTTCTGTGGCTCAAGTGGTAGAGCGCTAGCCTTGAGCTGAACAGCTGAGGGACAGTGCCCAGGCCCAGAGTTCAGGCCCCACGACCAGACCCCCCCCCCCAAAAAAAAGGCCACTTTACTCCAATTAAAAGCAACAAGGTAGTCAACATAGAAGTAACTTCTAAGCATGCTCTTACCTGAGTCAAAGTTGCATCTGACAAACTTGTAAGAATCCTCTGTGCTTTGCTCTGGGCTTTGCTGGAAACTGTTAAAAAACTTATAAGAGTATACTGGAATAGCAATTATTCTGGTAATCCTAATTTTTCCTTTGTGCACTTTGAGGCAAATGTTAAGAGTAATTTTACTTTTAAACTTTATATCCAAAAATCCATTTCTAATTTTTAAGCTTCTTATTAAACTCAAATGACAATTTTTCTTAATGTAAAAATTACAATCACCATCACTGTGCCAAGAAGCTAGACTTAACACCTTTATAACTTTTAAAAACATCCTAATTGTAAAACATCATTGAAAATAAGTCACATACAAATAAACTTTTTAACTATCTTTTTAAGGTCTTCTTAATTTTAATTTCAACACATCCAAGGGGAAGTTTTTTTTTTTTTTTTTTTAATTTTTTTATTGTAAAGATTCTATACAGAGGGTTACAGTTACATGAGTGGGGTAATGAGTACACTTCCTCTTGAACATTGTTGCCCCCTCCATTGTTTTCTCCCTACCATCCCCTCCCTCCCTCCCTTCCCCAAGGTTCTTTTTTTTTTTTTTTTTGATTGTGATTAAGTGATTACTTAATTTCCGGAAATTCACAGTATTGTGGAATAATGATGCTCATTTAAAGTCACACGTTCATTCTAACTTTCCTGGAGCAAATTGTCTATCACAGTCTGTAATATATAACGGTGTTCATATGTTATATACCATACACGTGATCAGCAGCATGGGGATATTTAGTAGTGGTTCAACCAGATGAGTGGGAGTTCTTTGTTTCTTAAGTCCTGTTAGTTTTGTCATATCACCTAACATTTTGGATTTATCATCCGCTTATCAGGGAGACCATGTACTGTTTGTCTCTTCGTTCTTGGCTTACCTCGCTCAACATGATTCCTTCTAGCTCCATCCATTTCCCTGCAAATGCCATTATTTTGTCATTTCTAATGGCTGCATAATATTCCATTGTGTATAGATACCACAATTTTTGGATCCATTCATCTGTGGTGGGGCATCTAGGTTGTTTCCATATCCTAGCTATTGTGAACAGTGCTGCAATAAACATGGAGGTGCACGTGTCCTTGTATATTGGTTCCTGTTGTTCAGGGTAGATGCCTAGAAGTGGTATGACTGGGTCGTAAGGGAGGTCAATCTTTAGCTTTCTAAGGACCCTCCAGACTGCTTTCCAAAGTGGTTGTATGAGTGTACATTCCCACCAGCAGTGTAATAGCGTTCCTCGTTCTCCACATCCCCTCCAGCATTTGTCGTTGGCTGATTTGTGGATGTGGGCCATTCTGACTGGGGTAAGGTGGTATCTCAGGGTTGTCTTTATTTGCATTTCCTTCACCACCAGGGATGATGAACATTTCCTCATGTGTTTCTTTGCCATTTTTATTTCTTCATTTGAGAAGTCCCTCTTTAGTTCCCTTGCCCATTTAGTAATTGGTTTGTTAGGTTTGGGAGGGATTAGTTTCTTGAGTTCCCTGTATATACAGGATGTTAACCCCTTGTCTGATATATTGCTGGTAAATATTTTTTCCCAATTAGTTGGTTGTCTTTCTAGCTTGGTTGCGATAGCTTTATCTGTGCAGAAGCTTTTTATTTTAAGGTAGTCCCATTTGTCGAGTCTCTCTCCAATTTGTTGTGACCCTGGGACTCTGTTCAGGAAGTTCCTTCCTGTGCCTATTAGTTCAAGTGTCTCTCCTACTCTGTCCTGCAGTAGTTTCAGAGATTCAGGTTTAATGTTAAGGTCTTTAATCCATTTTGAGTTGATGTTGGTGCATGGTGATAGGCTGGGGTCCACTTTTAGTTTTCTGCATGTGGCTGCCCAGTTTTCCCAGCACCAGCGGTTGAAGAGGCTGTGTTTCTTCCATTGTATGTCTTTGGCTCCTTTGTCGAATATCAGCTGGCTGTAGGCCTGTGGATTTATTTCTGGATCTTCTATTCTGTTCCATTGGTCTTCGGGTCTGTTTTTGTGCCAGTACCATGCTGTCTTTGTTATTATAGCTCTGTAGTAGAGTTTGAAGTTCGGCATGGATAGCCCTCCCATATTGTCTTTATCCCCTAGAATTGTTTTGGCTATTCTAGGTCTTTTGTTGTTCCATATGAATTTTTGGACTGTTTTCTGTATTTCAGAGATGTACGTCATTGGGATTTTAATAGGAATTGCGTTGAATTTGTATATTAGTTTTGGAAGTATTACCATCTTTACTATATTAAGTCGGCCTATCCAGGAGCATGGGAGGTCTTTCCATTTCCTAGTGTCTTCTGCAATTTCTTTCTTTAACTTTTTATAGTTCTCATTAAATAGTTCTTTTACATCTTTGGTTAGGTTAATTCCTAAATATTTTATTTTTCGGGAGGTTATTGTGAATGGGGTTGCTCCCTTTATTTCCCTCTCTTCCTGTACATTATCAGTGTATAGGAAGGCAACTGATTTTTGTGGGTTTATTTTGTATCCTGCTATTTTGCCAAAGTGATTTATGATTTCTAAGAGTTTGGGGATGGAGTTTTTGGGATCTTGGAGGTATAGTATCATGTCGTCTGCAAAAAGGGATAGTTTAACTTCTTCTTTTCCTATGCGGATCCCTTTAATGTCTTTTTCTTGCCTTATTGCCCTGGCTAAGGGTTCTAGGACTATATTGAAGAGGAGTGGAGACAGTGGGCATCCTTGCCTTGTTCCTGATTTTAGGAGAATTGGTTGTAGCTTTTCCCCATTAAGTATAATATTGGCTATTGGTCTGTCATAAATGGCTTTTATTGTTTTTAGAAATGTTCCTTCTATTCCTATTTTCTCCAGAGCTTTTAGCATGAATGAATGTTGAATTTTGTCAAAGGCCTTTTCTGCATCTGTAGCGATAATCATGTGATTCTTGACCTTGGCTCTGTTGATATGTTGGATTACATTTATTGACTTACGTATGTTAAACCATCCCTGTGTCTCTGGGATGAAGCCTACCTGGTCATAGTGAATTATTTTTTTTATGTGTTTCTGGATTCTGTTAGCTAGAATCTTGTTAAGGATCTTTGCATCTGTGTTCATCAAGGAGATTGGCCTGTAATTCTCTTTTTTGGTTGGGTCTTTGCCTGGTTTGGGGATGAGTGTGATATTGGCTTCGTAGAATGAGTTTGGGATAGCTCCTTCCTTCTCTGTTTCTCTGAAGAGCTTGAGGAGTATGGGTATTAGTTCTTGTTTGAAGGTCTTATAGAATTCTGCTGTGAATCCATCTGGTCCTGGGCTTTTTTTTGTTGGAAGACTTTTGATAGCTTCCTGTATCTCATTATAGGATATTGGCTTATTTAATTGGTTAACTTCTTCTTTGCTCAGTTTGGGCAACTTGTATTTCTCTAAAAATGCATCCATTTCTGCCCGATTTTCTTCCTTTAGAGAGTATAGCTTTTGAAAGTAGTCTGTTAGAATTGTTTGGATATCTTGGGTACGTGTGGTGATGTTTCCCGTGGCATCCCTAATCCTATTAATATGGGTTTCCTCTCTTCTTTTTTTAATTAATCTAGCCAATGGGCCATCAATTTTGTTTATTTTTTCAAAGAACCAGCTTTTTGTTTGGTTTATTTTGGTTATGGTTTTCTGATTTTCTAATTGGTTAATCTCTGCTTTTAATTTGGTTATCTGGCTTCTTCTAGTAGCTTTAGGTCCCATTTTTTCCTGTTTTTCTAGCTGTTTTAATTGCAACATGAGATTATTTACTTGGTCTGTCTCCATTCTCTTGATGTGGGCACTGAGGGCAATAAATTTGCCCCTCAGGACTGCTTTTGCTGTGTCCCACAAGTTTCTTTGTGAGGTGTTTTCATTTTCATTGAGTTGTAGGAAATGCTTTATTTCTTCTCTGATCTCTTCTGTTATCCAGGCATTGTTAAGGAGTGTGCTGTTCAATTTCCATGTATTGGAGAAATTTCTGCGGTATGCTTTGTTATTGAGAGCTAGCTTGATTCCACTGTGGTCAGATAGGATACAGGGGATTATGTCGATCCCTTTGTATTTGCTTAAGTTCCTTGCATGAACTATGATATGGTCTATTTTGGAGAAAGTTCCGTGAGCTGCTGAGAAGAATGTGTACTGTGTTGTTTTAGGGTGAAATACTCGGTAGATGTCAGTTAATTCCGCTTGCAGTATGGCCTCTCTTAATTCGGTAGCTTCTTTGCCAATCCTCTGGTTGGTAGACCTGTCCTTTGGTGAGAGTGGTGTGTTAAAGTCTCCTAGTATTATCGTATTGGGATCTATTTTATTCTGTAAGTTTGAGAGCATTTGTTTGACATATCTGGGTGCACCAATATTTGGGGCATATAAGTTGATGATGGTTATATCCTCCTCTTGGATTGTTCCCTTTATTAATATGTAGTGTCCGTCCTTGTCTTTCTGTACTGATTTTAATGAAAAGTTTATTTTGTCAGATATCAGGATAGCTACACCTGCTTTCTTACTGGGGGCGTTTGATTGGTAGATCCTTTTCCACCCCTTCACTCTGAGTTTGTTTGTATGCTTGGCTGAGAGGTGGGTCTCCTGAAGGCAACAGATGGATGGGTCTTGTTTTCTGATCCAGTCCTCAGTTCGTTTTCTTTTAATTGGCGAATTCAGCCCATTTATATTAAGAGAAAGTATAGAGAGATGCATTGTTGTCCCTGCCATTCCGTTTTCCTAAGTTTTTCTTTTTTCCTTTCCTCCTGTGCTTGCTCAGTTAGACTTTGAGTAACGCCTGTTTGGGGCAGGCCCCAGTTCCTGGCTGCTTTCTTCAGGTTGTGTCCCCCCTCTTAGAATTCTTTGTAATGCTGGCTTAATGTTTATGTATTCATTTAGTTTTTCTTTGCTATTAAAAGTTTTCAGTTCTCCATCAAATGTGAATGCTAGCTTTGCCGGGTAGATCAGTCTGGGTTGGCAGTTATTGGCTCTCAGGGCTCGTATGGTGCTTTCCCAGGCTTTTCTTGCATTCATTGTTTGTGTGGAGAGATCTGCAGTAATTCTTATTTTTTTCCCATTGTAGTATAGCTCCTTCTTCATTTTTGCTGCATGCAGGATTGTTTCCTTATTATTCAGATCTATCATTTTTACTATAATGTGTCTAGAAGTGTTTCTCCTGGGGTCTTGCTTGTTGGGTGTTCGATAAGCTTTTGTGATGTAGTTAAGATGGTCGTTTTTGAGGTGGGGAAAATTTTCATTGATTATATTGTTAAATAGGTGGTGCATTCCCTTGCTCTGGAATTCCTCACCTTCGTCCACTCCAATTATGCGAAGGTTAAATTTTTTAGCATTATCTGCTTGCTCTTGAATATCCCTTTGGTTTAATTTGAGTAATTTTTCCATATCTGTCACTTTTTGGTCCAGTTGGTGTATTCTGTCTTCTGTATCTGACACTCGACCTTCCATTTCATTCACTCTGTTGACAGTGGCTTCTATTGTGGTTTGCATGGAGGAAATGGATCCCTTTATGGATTCAATGTTGGTTCTCAGAGTACTGATCTCACCTCTCAATGAGGTATGCATTACCTCTAATTTGGCGTTTATCTCACTTCTTACTGAGGTTTGTGCAGCTTCTATTTTTGCATGCATCTCTTGTTTGATACCCTGTATCTCTTTGGATAGTTCATCCTTGTGCTCTTTCAATTTCTGATCAATTTCTCGCTTTATTTCTTGAGTCATTGCCTCCAGCAACCCTTGGAAGTAGCCTTTGTCTTCCATTCCTGCTTTGCTCCCACTGGGGCTCTCCCCTGTGTGGCTGCTGGCTTTTGAGGTGAGCTTGCTGTCCTGGGTGGTAGTAAACCTTGTGATTTTTCTCTGTGATTTTCGCATGGAGGTTCAGGAGACTGCTCTTCAATTTTGTTTTGGTGTGTCTGTCTTTGCTTGGTTGCTGATTCTGTATTGGTAGAGAGAGTCTGTGCCTGATCTGGGTTCTGTTGGGAGCCTATTTCCAGCTGCTATTCTGACTTACTTAGGATTCTCAGCTCTCTGCTGTAGATTGCTGGCAGTTCCCGCCTTTGGAAGGGTTGAGCAGCCTAGACTGCTTGTGTTTGCTCCTACGGGTGCTCTTGTGAAGAACAGATGCTCTGGATGCACTCTCCCAAATGCTGGAGTCTGCTATGGGCTCCTGATGTGTTTTTGTTTGTTTGTTTTGGGCTGGTTGTGGGCTTGAACTCTAGGTTTGGGTGCTGTCCCTCAGCTTTTCAGCTCAAGGCTGGCACCCTACCGTTTGAGCCACAGCACCACTTCTGACCCTTTTTGCTTTTGTGATGCTGAGGAATCAGATCCAGGGCCTCATACATCCAAGACTATCACTCTGTTGCTGAGCCGCCTTAACAGTCTGAGCTCCTGCTTACTATCAGGTGCTGGCAGCCTGTGTTGCCCAATTCCCAGTCTAGGGTATATGGGTGGAGTTTTGGTGGGGTTTGGGCTTCTCTTGTCCTGGGCCTCCAGGTCTTTTGTTGTCACAGGCGTGCTTCCCCGGGGAGTGTTGTTTCCTGGCTTTCTCCCCTCTGTTGAGGCGTATGCTCAGCTTTTTACTTCAATTGGGAGGAGTTGGTTGTGTTGTTCAGGCGCCGGATCCCCGGGCCTGGTTCCGGCCCCAGCCTGGAGCGCGCTTGTTAGGCCTGTGCTGATGTGTATACCACCTAGCTTATGCAGCCTGGAGCGCACTCATTAGGCCTGTGCTGATGTGTATACCACCTAGGTTATACAGCCTGGGGGACACAGTTCAAATTTCTTCTACTGTTGGTAGTCTTGACCCAGGGGCGCTGTTCCTGGCTTGGGCATTTAAGCTCCCTTCCAGGGGTGCTCTTGCTCTAGCCTGGCCAGCTGAGTGTGCTCCACGGGCTGGTGGAGCTCTCAAACAGTTCCCAGTTTTAGTGGGTCCTGTGGTCCGGGTGTTGGGGTAGGGAGTCTAGGTCAGGGTCTGGGGATTCCCTCCAGCTCTGGTCTCCCTTGAGGGATACACTTCCCCTGTGGGGTACTCACCCTGGAGCTGATTGTTTCTGTGTGGTGTAGGTCGTCAGTTGTTGTTGCAATCCGGGCTGGGTTGGGCGGTGGTGGCTCTGTGTGATTCTTTTCTGTCTCTGCCTCTGTCGAAGCTGTCGGGTCAAGAGTGTCCCCGCTCAGACAGCTTCTTCGCGGTACCTCTGGGGCCCGAGTGGCCCCGCCGGGTCGTTGCGATCGTGATCGGGCGGGCGGGTGGGTGGTCTGCAGACAGTTCCCTTTGCGCGCTGCTGGCGGTTTTGGCGGGATGGAACCTCTCTGCTCGGGTGGAGAGTGCCGGGTCGTTGCGATCGCGATCGGGCGGGCGCGCTGCTGGTGCCGAGCGGCTTTGGCGGGATGGAGCCTCTCTGCTCAGGTGGAGAGTGAGGGGTGGGGGTGGGATCCTCGTGGAGACTCCCGGCTGGTAGGCTTCTCTGTTCCTGGCGATCCGCTGTTCTGTAAACCAGTACCTGGTGATCTGAAAACGGCCCCCTGTGTCTCTGCTGTGTCTCTTGGGGCTCCCGCAGCCCCCGCCGGGCCGGCTGGCCGGCGGCTTGGCGCACTGCCGCGCGGCCAGTAAAGGTTGGGGGAGGGGTCTTCGCTTTTCTTCTGAAATTCTTCTTTTCCTCTGTTTCTTTTTTGTTATTCTCCGCCTCTGGTTTTTCTCTGAGTGTTCGTCTTTTTGTTGTTGTCGGTCTCTTGGGGAGATTAAGCGTTGGAGCTCGAACTCTCTTTTTGGTTGGAGAGAGCTGTGGCGTTTCCCTACTGCCCCGTCGCCATCTTGGTCCCCCCTCCCCAAGGGGAAGTTTTAACAATACTAATCAGATCATCACATCACTCATTTTAACCATCATGTTTCCAGTGTATACCTGCAGGGAAAAGGGACAGAACAATGATGGGCCATTTGGTCCCTCCTATGGAATTGGCACGCATCCAATCCGACTCTTTAGGGTTAGATGAACTGTGTTTGTGCCATCTTGCCCTCTTTTGCCACACGTAGACTCCTCCCAGGGCCCGTCCCCACCATCAGTGGACTCCCCCAGGGCCTGTCCCACCATGCATGATCAGCTGAACTGCATGCACTTCTGCCTGCTCACCCCTCACCCCTAAAGATAGGTCTTCTGTTGGCTTTCCTAAGTTTTCTCCCTGTCTTTTCTCTTGGTTCTTGAAATACACAGTTTTAGACAGACAAAACAGGTAACGTCTTTGACAGTATTAAACTAACCTTTACATTTAAATTTCTATTTATTTATTTACTTTTGGGTCTGGTTGTGAGGCCTGAACTCTGGGCCTGGGCGCTGTCCCTCAGCTCTTTAGCTCAAGGCTAGCGCTCTACTACTTGAGCCACAGAGCCACTTCCAGCTTTTTTCTTTTTGCTTATGTGGTACTGAGGAATCGAACCCAGGGCCTCATGCATGCAAGGCAAGTGCTCTACCACTGAGCCTACCTTCCCAGTCCCACATTTAAATTTCTAATATTTATCCCCAAATTTTAGCCAAGAGAACTAGATCCCAAACTGCCAATGCATTTTACAATATTAAAATTTTAAATACCAGATTTTCTAATTTTTAAGTTAAAAAATCCTTTAAAAGCCATTTAAAATGGTGTAAAAGTTCTTTAAAATTTTTGGTAATGGGGCTGGGAAGGTGGCTCAGTGGTAGAGCTCTTGTCTTGCATGCCTGAGGCCCTGGGTTCGATTCCTCAGCACCACATAAGCAAAAAGAAAAAGCCAGAAGTGGTGCTGTGGCTCAAGTGGTAGAGCGCTAGCCTTAAGCTGAAGAGCTGAGTGACAGCGCCCAGGCCCAGAGTACAGGCCCCACAACCGGACCCCCCTCCCCCCCCAATTTTTTTTTGGTAATGTCCAACCCTCATAACGTTTTACATTTTAAATTTAAACTCACCCAATTGTTAAAGCATGCTGACAATTTTTATCTTGAACATGTTCACAAACACATACAAAATACTCACACAGATCTTAAAGCGCGCAAAAATCAAAATCAGTTGTACATACATTTTTTAAAGTTTTTAAACAAAAATTTAAGACATTTTTAAAAATTAAACTAAGTACCTTTGTTTTTTTTTTTTAATTTTTATTTTTTTGGGTCCAGTTGTGGGGCCTGTACTCTGGGCCTAGGCCCTGTCCCTCAGCTCCTCAGCTCAAGGCTAGTACTCCACCACTTGAGCCATAGCGCCACTTCTGGCTTTTTTCTTTTTGCTAATGTGGTGCTGAGGAATTGAACCCAGGCCCTCATGCATGCAAGACAAGCACTCTACAACTGAGCCACCTTCCCAGCCCCACTAAATACCTTTGTTAAGCTTCATTTTTTCCAGAGCTTGCTTGTTTAGCAAGGTGATTCACCAATGGGTCTTTTGAATCCCTTCTGTTGGAGGAGGTATGGGGGAGGGGGTCACCTGAAACTAAACTGGCCTGATTCTTTTATCCAATTTTAAACAAGAGCACTTTACAAATTCTTACATTGTCAGGACCAGCTGAAAAGTCCAAACTATGTACACAGCCTTCTACACCTTCCTCACTGGTAGCCTCCACAAGGAAAAAATGCAGCCTGAGGCTTGAAGGGAACCAAACTAATCCAGCAACCTTCTGCACCTCACAGGGAGGGAGGCATAGCAAGTCTGTGACCTAGCCCAGCTGGAGGCTGGAACTTCTATTCCCCCAGAGATGTTCAAATAAGTAACAAAAACACAAATATACACAAAAACCAAGGATCCACATTTAAAACTGGTACCAATTCTAAAACAGAACTAGACAACAACCAAAGGCTGAGTTGGGGACTAATAGACCCCCCATTCATCCTTACCAGAACTCTGTGCTGTTCTCACTCAGCAAGCTGAATCCAGAGTTTGCGGAGTGAGCTGGCCACCCTAACCCAGAACTTCCCCACCTCAGAAAACAGAACAGAAACCACACCAAAGTAAAAGAAACATACAAGTGGCCATAAAGACAAAATCAGGTCTCAGTGAATAGGGCGACATTTCACCACCACTCACTTACCAGGGGACTCGAACCCCCTCTACTCACCTCCGGAGGATTTTTCTTTTAGATTCCTGCAAACATTGACCCAGGGGCCTTCCAAGGTGGAGGAGAACTCCCAGTCATCTTGGGGCAAGGGAAAAAAGTCCTTAGTGGCCGTCCCCTCAGACTGACAGGTTCTCCCCCATAGTCAGACAACCTGGCCCAAGGCCCGAGGCTAAGATCTTGTTGGTGCCACTTGCAGGTAGTCAGTGGCAGTTTCATTAAACAAAGAAAGAAACATAATTAGACAAACACAAACTACACGAAAGAAAGCGCTGCGCGGTGTGGAAAGTCAGGCAAATGCCAGAGAAAATTTCCAACAGACAACAATCCACTTTTCCTTCTTAATAGCTACACTTTGATTTTGAGCTATCTCCTTAACTTCTTTCCAATGGGCTAAGGTTAAATCAAGAGGGCTTGTGGGAGCATTCCATCCATTCTGGACTGTAATTTAGATCTTAATTACAATGCTCCTAGAATAAAAAGCCTGTAAAACACAAACACACACACAACAATAGTGCACTTCCATGAAAAATAATCTCTCCTGAGGCCTCTCCTTTGGGATCCAGTGTCTCCTTCTAACACTTCCACTATCCCAAAGACTGCGTGGACTTGCCGGCTGCTCTATCAGCCCTTCGTGGCTCCTGCGCCCACCCTTGGCTTTTTGGTAGTGGGGTACCAAGGAACCCCTTTCCTGAGGATTGGAAGAGTCCTCCATCTCCAGGACTGCAGTGTAGACACGTCTGTCCCCTGTCTTGCAGTCCACCCTGTCTACCCACTGGTGCAGTTTTTAATGTAGTCTGTCACTACGGCCAAAAACAAAAGTAACACCGAGACACGTACACAGATACAGACACAGATTAAGTGTGCTTCTTACCTTTGAGGTCTGGGGTTTTGGGGGTCCTCAGGGGATCCCAGATGAGCCCCCAACTGTTATACCCAAGTCCCAGAGACCCTCCGACGGCCACTGAGAGACCAGGTAACCGAACTGCAAAATGCAAGGTTTATTCAACAAGCCAAGGCTCGGGCCTCGTCCCGTACCCCCAGATGCAGCAGAGGAAGGGAGGAGGTCTCGAGGAACAGTATAGCTGGGTTTATAAAGGCAAAAACCACAAAATTACAGCAATGTTATGGTTTAGGGACAAGTTCAATTCTGCTTGGTCAGGGACCAGGTGTCTGCTTAAGCCATGGAGGCTGACATCTCCTGTGGTTAATCTTCTGCTGACTGGTCTCAAAACCATCCTGTTCTGGGGTGTTCTGCAATCTTTAAATAACAGTTCCCAAAAAAATTGCACAGACATGTTATTGTTTAACTCATTTTTGCAACTTTTGCAACATTAACTCAGAACAGGAATTAGGGACTGATACAAGTTAACTTTTAGAAGCTATCACAAAATGGCTAGTTTGGTTCTTACACTACCACTATTGTAGAAATTGAGTGGTCTATGTCAATTTTCCTATAGATTAGTTTAAATATAAAATCATCATAAGTGATGATTAAAATATTTCTATGTATTTCATCATATGATAAAATTTCATTATTAAAGAATTAGGTAACATAGATAGAAGGGAGAATGAAGCACTCAAAATATCACTTCACCAAGACAAGAACTATAATTAAAAGAAATGAAGCTGGGCTCTAGTGGCTCATGCATGTAATCCTAGCCACTCAGGAGGCTGAGATCTGAAGATGGAGGTTTAAAGCCAGTCCAGGCAGGAAAATCCATGAGACTTTTATCTCTAATTAACCACCAGAAAACTGGAAGTGGTGCTGTGGCTCAAGTGGTAGAGCACTAGCCTTGAGCTGAAGAGGTGAGGGACAGTGCCCAGGCCCAGAATTCATGCCCCACGACAGATTAAAAAAACAAAAAATAAAAAAAAAAACAAAAAAAACCAATAAAATAAAAAATAGTGGGGTAGGACTAGGAATGTAGCTCAGTAGTAGTGAGTTCGCATAGCATAGCATTCTTGAAGCCCTGGGTCCAATCTCCACCACAGGAGGATATAGAGGTCTCAGGTTGGGGAGGAAGAAGATTATAGTATAACAGGAAAAATCAGGAAAACCAGAGCCTAAGATCACACATAGACATGTGGACACACACAGACACACACACACACACACACACACACACACACACACTCATATCAGGGTTTCTTCCTGTTTTACACGGACATACACACACACACACATCATATCAGGGTTTCTTCCTGTTTTATGAAGAGTCAGTATCTAATAAGGGTAGAAGTAGAAAGTGATACTTGGGCTGGGTGCTAGTGGCTCACACCTGTAATCCTAGCTACTCAAGAGGCTGAGATTAGAGGATCATGGTTTGAAGCCAGCCTGGGTACACAATCTGAGAGATGCTGAACTCTAACTAACCAGCAAAAAGCCAGAAGTGGAGGTATGGTTCAAGTGCTAGAGAGCTTTTTCTTGCTAGAAAAATCCAAGCAAGCATGTTAGGTCTTTGGGACTGTGAAGGTGGCTCAGTGGTAGAGCGCTTGCCTTGCATGCATGAGGCCCTGGGTTCAATTTCTCAGCACCACATAAGCAAAATAAAAAAGCCAGAAGTGGCGCTGTGGCTCAAGTGGTAGAGCATTAGCCTTGAGCTGAAGAGCTGAGGGACAGCGCCCAACCCAGAGTTCAGGCCCCAGGACTGGACCCAAAAAAAAAAAAACAAAAACAGGAATGTTAGGCCCTGAGTTCAAGCCCCAGTACTGGCACATAGAAAAAAAGAAGCTGATGATTATTTTATGTTATAAAACAAAGAAAATAAAAACTTTTTGGGAAAATTATCTTAAGCTATATTTGTTTTTTTTTGGGTCCGGTCATGGGGCCTGAACTCTGGGCCTGGGCGCTGTCCCTCAAGCTCTTCAGCTCAAGGCTAGCGCTCTACCACTTGAGCCACAGAGTCACTTCTGGCTTTTTTCATTTTGCTTTATGTGGTGCTGAGGAATCAAACCCAGGGCCTCAGGCATGCAAGGCAAGTGCTCTACCACTGAGCCATCTTCCCAGCCACTATATTTCTTATTTCTTGTATTAAGGTCCTCATAAGCATTTTTTTT
Source organism: Dipodomys merriami (assembly GCF_024711535.1). Taxonomy (NCBI): domain Eukaryota; kingdom Metazoa; phylum Chordata; class Mammalia; order Rodentia; family Heteromyidae; genus Dipodomys; species Dipodomys merriami. The sequence goes on along the minus strand of NW_027206401.1, from coordinate 30,936,490 downwards.
TTTTTTTTTTTTTTTTTTTGCCATGGGGCTTGAACTCTGGGTCTGCGTGCTTTCCCTGAGCTCTTCAGCTCAAGAAGAACACTCTATCATTTGAGCCACAGTGCCACTTCCAGTTTTCTGGTAGCTTATTGGAGATAAGAGTCTCATGGTCTTTCCTGCCTGGGCTGACTGAACCACAATCCTCAGATCTCAGCCTCCTGAGTAGCTAGGATTACAGGTGTGAGCCACCGGCACCTAGCTTCTCATAGCATTTTAAAAAATTGGTTGTTGGCCTGGTTTCTCACTTCAGCAATAGTGATCTTTCCTTTCTTTCTTTCCTTCCTTTCTTCCTCCTTTCTCTGATTATTCTTCATGTCTCCTGGTCTGACTGTGGAGTGGAAAATCTGAAATAATAGGGCATCTGCTTAGTTTTACACTGTAAATGTCATTTATTAATTCTATAAGCATTTAAGAGCACTTATAAAGTGTCATGCTAGAACTGTGCTAGGTTCAGAAGCAGAGAAGACAGGACACCTTCTGAACTAAACTGGTATCCTGTTCCAATCTGCCTCTATGGTGCTTTTTTACTGCATTCACTAGTACCTTAGCCTATAGGAGAAGAGCTCCCAAGAGACCCTAACTGTGTAGCCAGGCTATAGGGAGAGGTCATTGCAGATGGCAGAAGAGAAGGCTCATCTAACTCTTCTCTGGTAGGGCTGATACCTTGCTTGTAAAATGGAAATGTGAAAGCTGACTTGTCTACATATGAAGACAGTTGAGTTATTATACAAGGCACTCTGGGTCCAGGTTAAGGATGAGGAAAGAGAATGGTCAAAAGACAATCACGGGCTGGTCACTGGTGGCTCATGCCTGTAATCCTAGCTATTATGGAGGTTGAGATCTGATTATCATGGCTCAAAGCCAGACTGGGCAGGAATGTCCATGAGACGCTTATCTCCTATAAACCACCAGAAAAACAGAAGTGGGCACTGTGGTAGAGTACTAGCCTTGAGCAAAAGAGCCTCAGGGACAGTGTCTGGGCCCCGAGTTCAAGCCCCAGGACTGGCACATACACACACACACACACACACACACACACACACACACACACACACACACACACACACACACACACACACACACACAGAAGACAACCACTTTACTTTCCCCTTCTCCCCCTCTCCACCCCCTAACCTCATCTGTAAAATGAGAGAAATAGTACTGGATTAACATTGGTTTAAACTTCAAATCACTGTGCATTAATAGGCTGTGGAATCAATTCAGTTTTCCTCAGAAAGTTTAAAATAAAAATAGATTACATTTTTTTGTATTTAGCAATATAAAAATTGTTCAGTTAGATTGTTGTTCCAACTTGTGTGTGTATATGTGTATATATATATATTTGTACTATATATGTATATATATATTTGTACTATATATGTGTATATATATTTGTACTAGCACAAGGCTTAAGCATAAAGTCTTACATTCTTAGTATTTTTCATCACAGCTGGAACTCTGATATTTGAGCCAAACATCTAGTCCAGATGTTCTGGTTTTTTTTTTTAAACTGGGTATTGGAGAAAGAGTCTCTCAGACTTTTTCCTTTGGGCTTGATTTGAATGGTGATCCTTGGATCTCAGCTCATGAATAGATAGAACTACAGGCATGGGCCCCTGGCACCTGGCTGTATTAGGTTCTGATATCAAATATATTCTAACTCTGGCTTACAATAAAACATGTTTTGAACACAGGAATCCATGCTTCCTGTTTTAGATTTTCTGTAGCATAGAAACTCCTTCAGGGATTTACCTTCACTGTGATTTGGGAGAACACATTTCCATTATATCACCCCACAGCTTCTACCCAAGCAGTCGGGCTTTGTACTGAACCTGTAGCATGCAGAGTTCCTTAGAAGGTGAGCTGAGGTAGGACCCATGGGTAGCTGTGAGTCATTGTTCAACCAAACTGCCTCCACGACACCTTGTGGGTTTTTACATATGTGGACACCATTTCTTATTCAGTTCACTACTAAGCATTAGGAGAGAGGTTGGATAAGCATAAGCATGTCTTCTCATGGTAATATTGTATGATTCTATAAATATAAAAATTTCAAGAACTGTTTATAATGAAAGACACATGAAAAAACAGCAATGACATTATGATCTGTGTACTTCAGCATAGACCACAGAGGGTTGCTAGTCATTTTTCTTCAACTCAACAGTCCTGGGGCTTGGAACAGCCAGCAGTAGGTAAGCCAGAACTTGAGCTCAAATCTCTTTCTCCCACGATTCTCTTAAATATCTCTGTAGAGATAATCACCAACTGTAAATAATCAAATGTTTCTTCTTCTTCTTCTTCTTCTTCTTCTTCTTCTTCTTCTTCTTCTTCTTCTTCTTCTTCTTCTTCTTCTTCTTTCTTCTTCTTCTTCTTTCTTCTTCTTCTTCTTCTTTTTTTTTTTTTTCTTTTTTGGGTCTGGTCGTGGGGCCTAAACTCTGGGCCTGGGCGCTGTCACTCAGCTCTTCAGCTCAAGGCTAGCGCTCTACCACTTGAGCCACAGCGCCACTTCCGGCTTTTTTCATTTTGCTTTATGTGGTGCTGAGGAATTGAACCCAGGGCCTCAAGCATGCAAGGCAAGCATTCTACCACTGAGCCACCTTCCCAGCCCCTGTTTTTTCTTCTTATAATAGTGAATTTAATTCTGTTCAAGCCACTTCAACAAATATTAGCAGAGAGGGCCTGTGTTAAGATGGGATATGGCCCTTGACAGGTCTTTGTTAAGTGACCATACTTTGAGGATACTTGGGACAGATGGACAAAGGCCACCCAAAGGTAATACCCTGAAGTTGAGATAGAGTTGGACAGTGTTACTGTATGCAAATGAAACAGACTGAAACTACAGTTGTCATTCAAGAATATTTTTTACACAAGTGTAAGAAATAGGTTTCCCTTATCTCAGTAATGATACTGAAATACACCTGAAGTAAACTGAAGCATAAACAATGCTCTTCATATAGAATGAAGGGATGTGAGCTGGATACTTTGGGGTTAGATACCAGGTGGTCTGTCATTTGAGCCATGCCCCTAGCCAGGCTGTATATGAAATTACATTCAAAAACTCTAATGCAAGTTCTCAATTAGTTTCCTTGTGAATTTGTTTTGACTGAATCACTCTTTAGAGGCCAAATGGCCCTAAGGGGAAGCAATTAGATTCTGGAAAACAGAGAACTAAAGATCAAACTTTGGACTACATCAATCTCACCAGGGCAGAGGGGCTCATAGCTCAGCCTAGGTAGTGTGCACATTGCCTGGGGCCAGCTCTGACCTGTTGTTCAGAGATACCACAGCATGGGGTTTCAGACATTACCGCAAAACCTGATTTACAATACTGTATGTTAACAGACATTTTAAAATAAAAATCAAATATTTGAGGATTGAAACTTGCATTTGAAAAAAAGGAAAGGTTAAAATTATTTTTAATTTAAGTACATAATGGATAAATATGTGCACCCAGTTAGATGTTACATGTAAGATGCAGTATCTAAATAAAATGTGGCATGTTTTGGAATGAACCTAAACTAGAAAAATGATAAAAGATGTTCTTAAGGCTTATGTTAATTACCTTAATCTAGTAGAGTAGGCTTTATTGTCAATGCCTCAACAAAAAAAGAAAGTAATTTAAAAAAATAAAGTAAAAAAGGAAGTAATTTAATTATATAATTGAAGCTTTAAAATATAGAAATATATTAGGCTCTTAAAATATTCACCTGTAAATCCAAATCTAGAACTGTAACCTAAAACATTATTATGCTTACAAAGGTTTGTGTATTAGAATATTTATCTGCCAGGCATCAGTGGCTCATGCGTGTAATCCTAGCTACTCAGGAGGCTGAGATCTGAGGATCTCGATTCAAAGCCAGCCTGGCAGAAAAGTCCGAGAGACTCTTTTTTTCATTTTTATTTTTATTTTTTTATTGGGAAAATACTATACAGAGGGGTTACAATTACATGGGCAAGAATGAGTACATTGTTGCCTCCTCCTTTGTTTTCCTTTCCCATCCCTTCCCACCCTCCCTCCCCCAGAGACTCTTATCTTCAATAAACCACCAGAAACTGGAAGTGGAGCTGTGTCTCAAGCAGCAGAGTGTTTGCCTTGAGCTGAAGAGCCCAGGGACAGCACCCAAGCCCAGAGTTCAAGCCCCATAACCAACAACAACAATAACAACAAAAAGAGATTATTTATCTACCAGCACAAAGATGTTTACTGCAGCATTATTTACCATAGCTAAGATACAGAACCAACCCAGATAAATGGATCAAGAAAATGTGGTATGAATATGCAAAAAGAATGACACTGTCCCATCTGTAAAGAAATGGAAGGACTTGGAAAAAAATCATATTAAGTGAAGTAAACCAGACCCAAAGAGATATAGGTCCTAGCCGGGCGCTGGTGGCTCACGCCTGTAATCCTAGCTACTAAGGAGGCTGAGATCTGAGGATTGCTGTTCAAAGCCAGCGTGAGCAGGAAAGTCCGTGAAACTCTTATCTCCAATAAACCACCAGAAAACCAGAAGTGGCACTGTAGCTCAAGTGGTAGAGCGCTAGCCTTGAGCTGAAGAGCTGAGCGACAGCACGCAGGCCCAGAGATCAATCCCCATGACTGACAAAAAAAGAAAAAAGAAAAAAAGAAATATAGGTCCCATGGTTTCCCTTATTTGTAATCATTAGTATAAGTCTAGGACAATCTTAGCAGATGAGCAGAATGGCTCAATAACTATGTACATATGACCATATAGGATGATACTAAGAGAAATGAACTCCAAGACATGGTCACAAGAAGTTTTTCTTTGTTGTTGTTGTTTTTAATGTACTATATGATTTTTTTCTTTTGGTTCCTCCCCACCCCCACCCCCCCGCCATGGTTTATTCCTTGTTGTCACCCTGGGTACTGTATATAAGTTTATCTAAATTAGGGAAGGGATGGAGGAAAAAATGGTGAGACAAAGGACAAAGGGGGAACCAATGCAACATCCACACCCACAAGACAATATGTTGGAAATGATCTGTACAAATTGGGAGAGGGATGGGGGGAGGGAAAGAGGGAAAATGAGGGAGGGGTAACAAGGTTGACAAGAAATGTACTCACTCCCTTACTTATGTAACTGTAACCCCTGAACATCACCTTGACAATAAAATTAAAATAAAAAGAATATTTATTGTACTATTATAAAAAGCCCAAAATAATCTGTATGCACAAGCCATTATCCTACCATAAAAATGATTAAATTATGATCCTTCTCTACATTAGGATGCTTTCTGGTCATCATGTTTTTTGAAGAATATTTAATAACAAGGGAAATTATATAAAATAATATTTATTGAAATGAACTACAGGAAATGGAGATTTTTTTCTTTGTTGCTGTCTTTTATTTTCTTTTCTTTTTGTCTTTGTTTATCTGTCTTTGGGAGAGTAAGGGGGGTCACAGAAATAACAAGGGAACTTATGATGAGTTAAGTGCAGGATACAAAAAGCTTGCTATATTATTATGAGTAAATATGTATATTAGCTTGCTAGTGCTACCCTAACAAAATAGCATAGAATACTTAAAACATTTTTTTTGTGTGTGTGCCAGTCCTGGGGCTTGAACTCAGAGCCTGAGTGCTATCCATAAACTTTTGTACTCAGGGCTAGAGCTCTACCACTCTGTGCCACAGCTCCACTTGCAGCTTTTGGTGGTTAATTGGAAATAAGAATCTTACAGACTTTCCTGCCCAGGCTGGCTGAGAACCTCAGTCCTCAGATACCAGCCTCCTGAGTAGCTAGGATTACAGCTGGTATGAGCCACTAGCACCCAGCCAGAAGTTTGTTTTCTCACTGTTTTAGAGATTGAAAGTCCAAGATCAACTGAATTTCACCTGAGCCTTCTCTTCATGGCTTTACGAGGTTTACAGCCTTCTTCCTGTGTCCTGACATGGTCTTTCTACAGCTCTCCTACAGATAGGTCCTAACCTCTTCTCATGGATATTGGATTAACCCACCTTATCATCCTCATTTTAACTTACCTTTACAAAGGTTCTACCTCCAAATATGTGACAGGTTAAGGTCCTAGAAAATAACATCCAACATATAAATTTGAGAGGAATACAAAATGATATTTATAAAAGTATGACTGGTTTTGCTAAAAAAAAATTGCACAGAAAAAAAGATGGACAGGAAATACAGTAGGCCTGTGATTTCCCTCTCCAGGATCATATTAGGTAGTAATTGGCTGATTATAGACTTGAAATTGCCCTACCTGTGGAGGCTCTGTTTAGTAAGTGGCTCTAGCTGCCCTCAGGCCCTCATCCTTAATCTTATCTTTTGTTGGTGTCACTGCTTTTTATGGAGGTCTCCCTGTGTAGCTCAGGCTGACCTGCAACTCAACTTCCTTCTATTACAGCTTCACGAATCTTAGGCAATCTCTAAATTACTGATAGCCCTAGCCCAATTCTGTAAGTTATTCTTGAATTCTGTTCAGTTTGGCTTGACAAATATTTGTTGTACATCTACACAAGTTTTGAATCACAGCTCCAATGGCTTAATTTGTGAGATATGATCTGACCTATCTGAAAATTTCTACTCTTTCTAAGGAGACCAAAAGCCACTGTACTGCTTGAAAATTGCTACAAATAAAACATGTAAGCCTAGACAAAGGATCCATAAACTCTCCAGAGAGGATCCATATACTCTTCATTTCAGCACTGAACCATGAAGATTAAGATTTCACCATGCAAGACCCTGTCTCATACAAACAGGAAAACAACAACAAAAGGAGAAAAACAATGATGCTTATTTGTTGAGTGTAGTGACTACACTGTGGCAGTTGCTTTGTCTAAAAATCGGAAGCCTTAGAGTGTTCTCTAGGATTTGATTTTTTTAAAGCATGCTTTCCCACATTTGCAGTAGCTAGAATATGTCTATAAATCTACAAGTAAACACACTGGGTGGTAAGCAAGGGGCAACAAATGAATGAACTGAAGAGTAATAGACTTTATGGAGAGTACAAATAGTATAATAAGTACCAGGAAATGGGTATTTGCAAGAGAGGAGGATGGGACTAAGGGGAGGGGGGTAGAAGAATGAAGCGGGGAGAAGGCAGGCAAGAATTCATTGTATATATCACAGAATTGAGAAATATAAGAGAAGGTTGAAGGCAGGGTGAAAATGTTGAAGGTACAACACAGATCAAAATGATTTGTATACATAAATTGCTTTGTTAAATGGCAAAAAATTCAATATATAATCCAAAAATAAGGTAAGTAAGGGAAGAGGTGGGTTGGGAAGGGTAGGTGAGAATCTTTAAAGGTGTTTCATTGACCAAGATGCACTATGTTCATAAATTGCTTCGGTGAATGGCAACTCCTTTGTACAACTACTTGAATACAATAAAATACTTTTTTTAAAAAAGGAAACAACAATAAAAAAGAAGTGGAGTGCTTACCTAACAAGTGCAAAACTCTGAGTTCCAGCCCTAGTAATACAAAAAAGTTAAACCCCCACACACATAATATGCATCTGTAAAGAAATAAAAAATTTTAGTAGGGCATAATGGCACATACTTTTAATTCTAGCACTGAGGAGACTGGAGCAAGATCTCAATTTCTAGGCAAGCCTGGGTACTTAGAGACTCTATTTCCGCCCCACCCCCACCCCCACCCCCATCACTGCCAGGGGAAAAAAAGATATCACTATTCAAAAAAAGAGAAAGGAAGTCAGGCGTTGGTGGCTCATGCCTGTAATCCTAGCTACTCAGGAAATTGAGATCTGAGGATTATGGCTTGAAGCCAATCTGGCAGGAAAAGTCTTATCTCCACCAAAAAAGTCAACTTGAGCTGTTGCTCAAGTTGTAGAGTGCTATCTTTGAGCCAAAAGCTCAGGGACAGTGCCCAGGCCCTGAATTCAAGTTCTAGGACTGTCACATAAGAAGGAAAGAAAGAAAGAAAGAGGGGAGGAGGGAGGGAGGGAGGACAGAAGGAAGGAAGAAAGAAAGAAGAAAGAAAGAAAAGGAGAAAGGAGGTGTTTTAGTCTATTTTGTAGTACTATCACAAAGTCCAAGATGAGGTGACTTATAAAGAACAGAAATTTATTTTTTACAGTTCCGGAGCTGGGAAGATCAAGAGTGAGGGGTCCATATCTAGTGAAGGACTTGTGGCTGCATTAACCCATGGCAGGAGATAAAAGAGCAAGATAGCACATGCCCATGTGTACTTGGCCCAGAGGAGGCAGGGAAGGGATCACAAGTCATCCTTTCATCAGGAACCTACTCCCATCATAGGCATCTATGTGCTGTGAAGGCAGAATCCTCATGACCTAATCACCTCTTTAAAGTCCCACCTCTCAGCACTGCTGGATTGCAGATTAAGTTTACAACACATGAACTTTGGGAGACACATTCAAACCACAACAGGAGGTCATTTTAGAAACACAGAGTCTGCGGGGAGGTCTGGAGATTTTTATAAATGTTCTTGAAATGTGGAGCCGATCTTGAAATGATGGAGAATAGGATATAGGGTTTGAATTGGTGTAGGGCAGAAGAGGAAGGTAGAGGTACAGGGAGGAAGAATTTGTTGGCAACAAGACTAGTTAGAGGATCATTATGATGGCCCATGAGAAGTACTAAAGGCTCACTAACAAATAGCTAGATGGAGAGCAGCAAGACAAATCAGATATTCAGGAATTGGTCATTTAGTTTAAGTGGTAGAACCCTTGTCTAGCTTGTCTGAGACCCTGGATTCAATCTCCAGTACTACAAAAAGACCTTCTAGAGTTAGGTTTGACAAAAGGAACCCTGTGTGGTTGTGTGTGTGTGTGTGTGTGTGTGTGTGTGTGTGTGTGTGTGTGTGTGTGTGTGTGTGTGTGTGTGTGTGTGTGTGTGTGTGTGTTGGCAATCAAACACAGGATCTCATCTAAGCAGTGTGTTATCTACCATTGAGCTACATCTCCATTCCCCTCTGCATATTAGTATTACAGACTTTCCCTCTTGGGCTAGCTTCAGATTGTTATCTTCAGATCTTAGCCTGCTGAATAGCTAGGGTTACAGGCACGAGCAACCACCAACTTGTTTTTGTTTTGTTTTTAAGATATATTTTTTTGTTTTCCTTTGTGGTGCTAGGGATTGAACCTAGGGCCTCCTACTGTTAGGCAAGTGCTCTAAATTGAGCTATACCCCTATCCTTGCACATGTATTTAAAAGTGGAGTGTTTACAGTAAGATTTCTAGTCATAGCCAGGCGCCAGTGGCTCACCCTGTAATCCTAACTACTCAGGAGGCTTGAGATCTGAGGATTTCGGTTCAAAGCCAGCCCAAGCAGGAAAGTCGGTGAAACTCTTATCTCCAATAAAACCACAGAAAACCGGAAGTGGCGCTGTAGCTCAAGTGGTAGAGAGCTAGCCTTGAGCTGAAGAGCTGAGCGACAGTGCCCAGGCCCAGAGTTCAAGCCCCACAACAGACAAAAAAAAAAAAAAAAGATTTCTAGTCATGTGTCTATGTTTGGGGTATGTGTGTGTGGGGGGCTTGAACTTTGTGTCTGGGCACTGTCTCTGAGCTCAAGGCTAGCACTCTACCACTTGAGCCACAGCGTACTTCTGGTTTCCTGGTAGTTAATTGGATTTGAGTCTCATGGGCTTAATTGGATTTAAGAGTCTCTTGCCCAGACTGGCTTTCAATCCAGATCCTCAGATCTCAGCCTCCTGAGTGGCTAGGATTACAGTCTTCAGCCCCTGCCCCCAGCTCTGTCCCTGAGTTTTTTTGGCTCAAGGCTAGTGCTCTACCACTTTGAGCCATAGCTCCACTTCTGGTTTTCTGGTGGAGAGTCTCATAGACTTTCCTGCCCAGGCTGGTGTTCAAAGCAGGAAAGACAGTGAGACTCCTATCTCCAATAAACCATTAGAAAACTGGAAGTGGTGTTGTGGCTCAAGTCGTAGAGCGCTCGCCTTGAGCTGAAGAGCTGAGGGACAGCACCCAGGCCCAGAGTTCAAGCCCCACGACCGACCGGAAAAAAAAAAAAAAGGTCTACGAGAGTCATATGTCCAATAAACCACCAAAAATCTGGAAGTGGAGCTATACCTTAAGTGGTAGAACAATGGCCTTGAGCAAAAATTACCTCAGCCACAGTGCCAAGATTCTGAGTTCAAGTCCCAGTACAGGCAGATGGACAGACAGACAGACAGACAGGCAGGCAGGCACACACACACACACACAAATGTTAGCCAGAAGTGGAGCTGTGGCTCAAGTAGTAGAGCATCAGTCTTGAGAGAAAAAGCTGAAGGATAGCCACTAGGCCCTGAGTTCAAGCCCTAGTACTGACCCCTTCAAAAGGGGAATATACATGCCAACTTCACTTGTAAAAACCTCAAAACAAGAATATTTCCAGAATGGTATATGTCCCTCAGATCCTCCTGAAATCTGTGCTTTTGTTTTGTATGGTCTCAGCGTTCATTTTTGTCTTTGTGGTAAATTGTTACTGATTAGGACGAATAGAAAATTAACACCTACTGATTTATTGTTTATTCTCCAGAAATGGGAAGAATTTGATGAAAACTATGCTGCTCCTGAGAAAGACTAATCAGGTATTTTTGAGAAAGTCTTGCTTTTTCCCTGGGCTTGCTTGGACCATGATCTTATTTGCCCTACCTATCATAGCTGGGATGAGAAGTGTGGCCACTGCCCAGGTATTGGTTGAAATAGAGTCTCCAAACTTTTTGTCCAAGTTGGCCTTAAATTGCAACCCTTCTTCACCTCCTGAGAGGCAGGATTACATCAGCACTCATTCAGTACTGTTGGTATTTAGGCTTCTTTTTATATTACATAAGTCTTGTTATCTAATTATCTTACAGCATTTAATAAGAACTTATTAAAGAACATCCTATCATGTGAGGTATTTATATGGAACAGCTGGAGAAGGTGAAGCAAGAGGTAAGTCTAATAACACTATGGGAATAGTGGTAGGTGTGGACACAGAAATGGAATGTAATTTGTCTAGACACCTAAGACTGCTTCATTCATTGGTAATAACTGCTTTCATTTATGTATCAAATGCTTTCAAATAAAAATCTTGATTTTGTGGAGCAATAATACCAAACACAACTTGCCTAATTTAACAAAAAAATGCATCTTGTTTTATATATATATATATATATATATATATATATATATATATATATATAAAATTTGGAGAGGGGAAGGGGAATAACAAAATGCTGAAACAAGGACATAGGATGACCCATTGCAACAATGATACTCACAAGATACTATGTTGGAAATGAACTTTACAACTTCTTGGGGGGAGTGGGCAGGGCAGAGTGGGGGAAGTGGGGGAGGAGAGGGATATTAGGAGAAAAGAAAGGAAGGGTAACAATGTTCAACAAGAAATGTACTCATTAAGTTACTCATGTAACTGTAGCCCCTCTGCACAGCATCTTTACAATAAAATAAAATAAAAAAATTTCAGTACAGGGATGGGAAGGTGGTAGAGTGCTTGCCTTGCATGTATGAGGCCCTGGGTTCGATTCCTCAGCACCACATAAGCAGAAAAGTCAGAAGTGGTGCTGGGGCTCAAGAGGTAGAGCGCTAGCCTTGAGCTGAAGAGCTGAGGGACAGCGCCCAGACCCAGAGTTCAGGCCCCATGACCGACAACAACAGCAACACCAATCAGCACAAAACATTCCATTTTTGGGATCGTTAGAATTATTTTCATGGAGTATAGAAGGCTAAAGTTAATACTTTAAATTTAATGCTTAAGGCACTTAGGGTTCTCTAAGTGCTTTTAATTCTATTCTTTAATGTCAGATTGTGACTTTTTTTCCTTTTGTGGTGTTAGGTTGGAATTTAGGGCCTTCCACATGCTACATAACCAGGTATTACAGCCCTGAGCTTCATCTTCAGCCCTGTGAACTCAGGTTTGATTCTTTTGCTCAAAGGCTGGTGCTGTATCACCTGAGCTACATCTCCAGCCCTTCTATATACTATATTCTTCAGAAAAAATGTCCCCTTTTCCATATTAAACACTTTTTAGAAGGAAGTTACTATACATATGTCACCATTAAGGGGAATGCCTTTGCATTTTACTTCCCAGAGTGTAGAGTATCTGCCTGTATGAATGGAAGTTTTATAGGGGAGATTTGTCTGTTTGCCTTCTGTTTAGTTATTTTGTCAGTTATATACTATATATACTTATATACTGTTAACCTATAGATATTTAATATTTGGGCTATAAAAATCTATCTATCTATCTATCTATCTATCTATCTATCTATCTATCTATCTATCTATCTATCTATTTATCTATACACATACTTTCCCCAAGAAGTGTGTGTGTGTGTGTGTGTGTGTGTGTGTGTGTGTGTGTGTGTGTGTGTGTGTTGGTCCTGGAGCTTGAACTGGGGCTTGGACCCTGTCCCTGAACTTTTTATTTTTATTTTTTGTTTTTTTTTTTTGGGTCCGGTCGTGGGGCCTGAACTCTGGGCCTGGGCGCTGTCCCTCAGCTCTTCAGCTCAAGGCTAGTGCTCTACCACTTGAGCCACAGCGCCACTTCCGGCTTTTTTTTTTGCTTATGTGGTGCTGAGGAATCGAACCCAGGGCCTCAGGCATGCAAAGCAAGCGCTCTACCACTGAGCCACCTTCCCAGCCCTCCCTGAACTTTTTAGCTCAAGGCTATTGCTCTACCAGTTGAGCCACAGTTCCACTTCTGATTTTTTTGTGTGGTTAATTGGAAATAAAAGCCTCTCAGACTTTCCTGCCTAGGCTGGCTTTGAACTATAATCCTCAGCTCTCAGCCTCTTGAATTGCTAGGATTAAAACTGTAAGCCACTAGTGTTCAGCTTCCAATAATAGCTTTTGTATGATTTTCAAAGTTAATAAATAGGTGTTGGGAATGTAGTTCAGCAGTAGAGCTCTTTTTCTAGTACTCGTGAGGCCCTGGCTTCATCCCCAGCACTTGAACCCCCCCCCCCCCACACACACACAGAATCAACAAATATAGGTGAACATCATAACTTTTAGAAGTTTTATAGTATATATTTAATTGATCTACAGATACACATTTAAAAATTGTTATTATAAAGGTTATGTTCAGAAGGGTCACAGTTAAGTAAGTCATGTAATAAGTAGAGAGGTAGGGTCCTGATATGTATCCCAGTTGTCCTTGAACTTATAATCATGAGTGTTGGGATTGCAGGTGTGAGCCACCACATCTGACCTGATATTCATTTTTGCTTTCAAATTTTCCTAATTTCCTACAGTTCTACCAGAGCATTCTTGTACATTCATTTTGTGCTTTTGTGTTTGTGTCTGTTCCTCAGTTTACTATTTATGTTAGTCAGCTTTTGGTTATAGTAACAAATACCTGAGTTAATCATCTTATAAAGAAGAAAATTATTGGATGCATGGCTTCAGTGGTCAAGTAAAGCCTTGAGCTCAAATTAAAGTACTGAGGAGAAGCAGGAGGAGGAGGAGATGGAGAAGGGGGAGGAGGAGGAAAAATGATTAATTTTGACTGCAAACTTATGGAAGCGTCATTTTGGAGTATGTATGATGTGTGTGTGTGTGTGTGCGCGCGCTCTCCAGTCCTGGTGCTTGAACCCAAGGCCTGGGCACTGTCCTTAAGCTTCTTTTGCTCAATGTTAGCACTCTACCATTTGAGCTACAGGGCCACTCCAGCTTTTGCTGTTTATGTGGTACTGAAGAATTGAACCCAGGGCTTCATGCATGCTATGCAAGCACTCTACCACTGAACTACATTCCCAGCCTCCATTCTTGATTAATTGGTCCTGTGTCTTTTGGGTCTGTAGCAAAATAGTACATGACAGTGAGGAACATGTGCAGAAGCAGCTTATTCATATCACAGCCAGAAATGAAAGAGAAAAAGGAATATTGCACAGTGCCTAATCCCTTTGCAGGAGAGGGCATCCAGTGTCCTAAGAACTCTCCTCCAGGCTTGTCCTCTTAAAGTTTCCACCACTTTCCATCTATACTCACTCTTAGACTGAGGACTAAGCCTCTGGGGAATTTTATGTAGTCTAACCGATAGCCTTATATTTACTTTGTCCTTACACAGAGATCACACTTGAATTGTGTTCCTGTTTCCTCAGGCATATCCCACTTCTCATGGCTTATGCTATTTTTCTCAAGCTGGAATGCTGCCTGCTCTTGCCCACAGAAGTCCTGTGTACTATTCAGGGCTGAGTCCATAGGCTTCTTGCTGCGGAAGCTATTGTCCAGTGTTCTAAAGAGAATTTAATGGTCCCATTTTACCTCTCTCAGTTGCACATATAACACAGTATCATCTAACTGCATTGTGTATGGTAGGGCTGTTTTTTCTCACTAGTTTATGGAGAGAAGCTGAGATGCAGTCAATCACAGTACTCTGTGTATCTGACCACACTGGTGTACACATCAACAGGAAGCATATTTTGATATAGTTGAAGAATCTCACTCACTGAGAAATAACACATGCCTTCAATATTGATTGCTATGCTTCTTTTACTTGGTATTCAACTCCAAGACACAGAGAATATAAGTTTAGTTTTAGAATGGAAGCAGCAGTGTTAGCTGATAAAGCATTCTTTTCTGTCTATCAAAACTGCTGGTTGACGACTTTAGAATTGGAGTCTATGTCTTCTGCAAGGAGCGTCTTCAATGTGCCAAGTATTCCAAAGAAATGTCTGTAAGAACACGGATCTGAAGTAAGCAAACGTTGCCTCTGATTCTTCTGATTTCCTTTTTAAGTAGTCAGGTGTCATAATTAGTATGAAGAGGTAAATGCCAAATGAAACAAAGCAGACACAAAACCAAACCACCGTGTTAGTTAGGTTGTGACATTATGTCAGTGAGTTGAGGCTAAAGACCTGATGCAGCTGTCCTGACCCATGATCCACAAAGCCGGCACCTAGGAGGATGTGCAGCCCTTCTGTTAATACCCGACACCTCTAAGGCCACCAGCCGTCCAGCAGGCGGCCCGCGACAGACGCGCGCGCTGACACCTCCAGCCGCCCTCTCCCGAAGGCCCTGCAGCACGCCAAGGGGCGCCCCGCCTCCGCGCGCCTCGGACCAATCATCTGTGGGATCTGGGGGCACGTCCCGCTGCTGGCCACGCCCCCCGCGGGCGGTGGGGGGCGCCTTTAAGAAGCGGCCGCTGGCCGCGGGCTCCGTCGGGGGTGCGGGGCGGTGGATTGCGAGGCCCGAGTGCCGGGTGCTGAGGTGTCGGCTGGCTCGCGCGCCTCCGCCGTCCTCGCCGCTGCCTCTGCGCCGTGCGCCGCCCGCCCACCTGGCCTCTCCTCAGGGGCTCCACCGCCTTTGCCTCGGCCTTCGGAGTCAGCCCGCGCCGCCCGCCCTCGCAGCGCCTCCGCGAGCCACCCGGGAGCTCGCGCCCTCGTGCCCTCCCGGCGCCCGAGGGGGCCGCCTCGGGCCATGGTGCCCTCCCAGGAGGAGCCCGCCGCCGCCGCGGGGAGGACCGGCGACGCGCCGCCGCCCGACCCCGAGCCCTCGGGGGACACTTCGCAGTCTGGCCCGGGACCCTCAGACGGCTCCGAGGCGGCCGCCGAGAAGGTGGAGGTGGAGCTGGGGAGACCGGCGGGCGCGGAACCCCGGGAGCCCCCGGAGGGTGGCTGGGGCTGGCTGGTGATGCTGGCGGCCATGTGGTGCAATGGGTCGGTGTTCGGCATCCAGAACGCTTGTGGGGTGCTCTTCGTGTCCATGCTGCGGACCTTCAGCTCCAAGGACGATGACAAGATGGTCTTCAAGACAGGTGAGGCGATGTCGGCCCGCCCGGGGCGAGTGGGAGGGGAGGCGGCGGCCCGAGCCGGGGTTCCCGAGCGCATCCCGCGTGCGAGGTGCGTGCGGGCGCCCCGCGCGCGCCCCTGCCGGTCCCCGTGTGCCGCAGGGGGCCGAGCGGCTGGGCGGTCTTGCCCCGGCCTCCGGTGCGCGGGTCTTTGTGTGGAATCCACATGCAGGGACTGAGTGTCTGGGAACAAGTCGCAGAACTTACTTGCCCCCCGCCGTCCTCCTGTCCCCTTTCAGCTGGGTGCCCAACGGTGCTTTTTATCTTATTCATTTTATCCTTGAAGGATGGAAAACAAACACTCTTCCTGCATCGACCACCTCACGTTGTCAGTTTCACCGTCTCTTTCGTGACCACAACTGCTGCAGGGTGGTTGATCTTCCTGTTGGGATGCAGAGGGGTGTGTGTGTGTGGAGGGGAGGAGGTAGTGGAAGGGTAGCAGCGGTTTGGCTGGTTGAAAAAAGAAATGTACCCCAAGGTCACAGGAAGTTCTGAAGGGAGCCCTTGGAAAGCTATGGCTTGGTGCTGCCACTCACTCTCCCTTTTTGTACTCCGGGAAATATAGAAGGCTTGGGAGGCAGCCACATCGTGCAGTGGGAAGAGGAAGGTGAGGGGCTGCCCCTTCCTGTTGCATTCTTTGATATTTTCTACCACTTAGTACGTTACACGCAAAAGGCGCCAACTCAGCAACCCCCCCCCCCACACCCAGCCTTATTGCTAGATTTCTTGATTGATTAGGCAAAAAACAAGTCTTAGATCTCCTGCATAATACTCTCCTCTTCTCTCCTATTTTAAAGTCAGTCTCTCTATGTTGCCTGCTGTGCAATAATGTTTAACATTTATTTATTTATTTACTTACTTACTTTCTTACTTACTTACTTAGTTATGTATTTTTGTGCTGGTCTTGGGGCTTGAACTCAAGGCCCTGGGCAATGTCCCTGAACTTTTTTTTGCTCAAGGCTAGAATTCTACCACTTGAGCCACAGCTCTACTTCCGGCTTTTTTTGGTAGTTAATTAGGAATTACAATACCATGAACTTTCCTGCTGGGGCTGGCTTCAAACCATGATCATCAGATCTCAGCCTTCCTAGTAGCTAGGATTACAGGCGTGAGCCACGGACCCTCGACTAACTTTTAATTTTTAAAATGAGTTATTTTGCTATGTGTTGATGGCTCATGCTTGTAATCCTAGCTACTCAGGAGGCTGAGATCCGAGGACCAAGGTTCAAAGCCAGCCTGGGGAGGAAAGTCAGTGAGACCCTTATCTCCAATAAACCACTCAGAAAACCGGAAGTGGCACTGTGGCTCAAGTGGTAGAGCATTAACTAGCTTGAGCTGAAGAGCTGAGGGACAGTTCTCAGGCCCAGAGTTCAAGCCCCACGACCGACAAAAATAAATAAATAAATAAATAAATAAAATTAAAAGTTAAAACTGGATGCAGTTTTGAAGCCAGGCAGCAGGAAGGTCCTCGAGACTCTTACCTCCAATTAACCACTAAAATTGCCCGAAATGAAGTTTTGGTGTGATTGGTAGAGTGCTAACCTTGAGCAAAAAAAAAAAAAAAAACCCCAAAAGCAAAAAAACATGTTTCTTAGGTTTTAGTGTATATGCAAAGAGCAGGACTATGATAAAGTCTAAGGCAAAGGTAACATTAAGGTTTTTTAAATTAATTAAATGATTTTGGTACTAGGGTTTGAACTCAGGGCTAAGGCACTCTCCTGTATTTTTTATTTTTATTTTTATTTTTTTGTTGGTCATGGGGCTTGAACTCTGGGTCTAGGCGCTGTCCCTCAGCTCTTCAGCTCAAGCCAAGCACTCTACCACTTGAGCCACAGCGCCACTTCCGGTTTTCTGAGCGTTTTATTGGAGATAAGAGTCTCACGGCCATTCCTGCCCGGGCTGGCTTTGAACCATGATCCTCAGATCTCAGCTTCCTGAGTAGCTTGGATTACAGGCGTGAGCCACCAGCATCCAGCTTCTCCTTTAATTTTTGTGCTCCAGATAGGACTCTACCATGTGAGCCACAGCCTTACTTTCAGCCTTTTTATTGGTTAATTGGTAAGAGTCACAAATTGTAGAACAGTTCTGTGTTTAGTCTTTTGTGGAATCTGCAAACCACCAGAGTAGTAGTTGTACTAGTTTACCTTCCCACAAATAATGTGATAAAGTTCCCTTTTCCCCAATCTCTGCTAGCATTTGCTATTGATCATATTCTTGATGTGTTGACAGTGAGGGAGTGTTTCTTAGAGACAATAAATGATTGGATCTACATTTTTTTGATTGGACAGTTGAACTCATTGATGTTTATTGTTACTATTAAGAAATACACTGTTCCTTGCCATTTTGTTATTTTCGTGTTGTTTGCTTCTTTCCTCTTCCTATTTTACTAATCTAATTTTCCAGCATTGTTCATTTCTGTATTTCTTTGATTTTGGTTGTCTTCTTCTGAGACTATGCTTAACTTTAATATCCTTTGTAGTGCTGGTTTAGTGGTCATAAGTTCTTTTTGTTTATCATGGATGTTTTTTGTTTCTGCATCAATTACGAATGATAGCTTCACTGGTTGACAATTGTTCAAAGCTTGAAATCTAGGTTCCCCATGCATTTAGAGTTTGTGTTGAAAATCAAATTTCTAATATTTTTTCCATTATAATAAAGTTCCCTCTTTGATTTTTCTGCCTTTAAAATTAACAGTTTCACAGTTAGCATTTTAAGACTAGTTCCTGCAGCATTACCATACTCTTGACAAATGACAATATAGTCAAAACAACTGTTGTTTATCATTGCTTTTGCAAACTCAGGTAGGTAGAATTCATTTTTCTTCTTTTGAGACAGAGAGAGACAGAGAGAGGGCAGGAGCGAGAAAGAAAAGGAGAGAGAGAGAGAGAGAGAGAGAGAGAGAGCGAGAGCGAGAGCGAGAGCGTGAGAGCGTGCGCAAACTTCTCATCTCCAAACTTCCAATTGGCTATAATATTCTAGTACTATTGAGCTGAAGGTGAGTGTGAGTGTATTAGTCAATAGCTTTCCCTAACTGCAAAGTATCTGGTAATAAAGAAAGGCTTATTTTGTCTCACAATATTGGAAGGTTCAGACCATATTTGGTACCATTGTTTTTAGACTGTGGTAAGGGAACTGGTTATATGTAGCAATGTGTATATGGAGGAAAACCATTTACCTCATCAATAGGACTGAAAGAGATTTTAGACAAGAGTCCCACAGTCTCCCTTGAAGTTTTTCTCTCAGTGACCTAAGACCTCTCACTTAAAAATTCCACCCAATAGTGCCAAGATGGGGACCAAGACTTTAAAACATGTACCTTTGGGAGACAGTCTAGATCCAAGTTATAACAGTGAGGAAAAGCAGCAAGGAAAAGGAAAGGTGCCTATTTTGTCTTTTGAATTCTTTGGAACTCTATACTTAGTTTTGATTAATATCTTTGGTATTTTACTCAGTTCAAATCTTTCAGCCAGGTTTGTGTGTGTGTGAATGTATATAGTACAGATGTATGGTATGCCAGCTAAAACTATGACAGTCCTGGTGCTTATCTGTATGACTGCTGTGTATGGCTTTAGCCAAAGTAGCCTATTCTCTGGGTTCCCTAGTTCCAACAAAAGGGCCCTGTGCACTTGCACTTGTGATGGCTCTGTATAACACAGCAGCTAGGTTGAACAATGGGGTATTGCTTTGGTGTTAGGTAATAAATATATAACTGACACATTTAAAGGCTGGTGAAGATGCAGTGCTGTGGAATACTCTCTGGTATCTTGCTGGGCATTAATCTGATTTACTTATCTTCTGCTTTCTTTCTGGAAAAGGGCAAATATTTTAACAGTATATTTGACTTTAAAAACACCTATTTAAGCCGGGTGCTGGTGGCTCACGCCTGTAATCCTAGCTACTCAGGAGGCTGAGATCTGAGGATCGCGGTTCAAAGCCAGCCCAGGCAGGAGAGACCGTGAGACTCCTATCTCCAATAAACCACCAGAAAACCGGAAGTGGCGCTGTAGCTCAAATGGTAGAGCGCTTGCCTTGAGCTGAAGAGCTGAGGGACAGTGCCCAGGCCCGGAGTTCAAGCCCCACGACCGACAAAACAAAACAAAACAAAACAAAACAAAAAAACACCTATTTAAAACAAATATGATTTAGAATTGGTTTTAAATGTATTGGCGATATCATGTGTAATCCAAAGGCTTGTTTATGAGCTTTAATTTTCTCAGAATTTTCAAAATGTGTTCTTTGGTAATCTTTTGAAAGTGGAAGTCTGCACACTGTATTCTTCCTTGAATATTTAAAGTGCAAATTAAGAGATTAAACACAAGATTGTTTAAGAGAAAAGTTGTCTCTTAGGTCACAGAAAGGGATGCTCTTTTGCCACAAACTTTAATGCAACTCTACAGTGATAAGTTACAGTGATAAGTTACTTCTTAGACAGTTATAATCACAAAATGGAATTTTCTAAAACATTTAGGAATGAATACATCTTGCATTATTACCTTATAACCCCCATGCTGAAAATTTATCTAAACACCAAGATGTCACTTTTACAGTTATGTATCTACTGTAGAAAAGTTTACACTTTCCATCTGAAGCCTTGAGTCTTTGATTCTACTGAAATAAATGGATACTAGACACATTCACAGGACAAAAAGGAGAAAAGCCATGGCAAATTAAGTTAATCATATTTTTATAGGACATGATAGCTTTTGGATTGAAGATGCAAAGATCCAGGGTGATCTCTCTATTTTTATGCTTAGGTTTGATGAAGCATGGTTAGCTGTGTAAAATTATTATTGGACAAAAAGGATATGATCGAATAGTAATAGACTAAGGGAAAAATCAGCAAAGCCTATCTGCCAAATTCTTCTTGGCTCTCCAGTTGTAGTAGTTCTTCCTCCTGGGTTGGGGACAGGACCCTTTCTGCAATAATGGCCAATAAGGGAGGTCAGAGAATTTCTTTATGTCTAGAAAAGAAAGTATATGTGTAGGTGAGGTAGAGTAATTTTTATTTTTTATTTTAGGTTTTATGGCTCGCTTTGGGGAAAGGGCTATAGTTTCCATGACTTACCTTGGGGAAGAGGAATTTGAGTTGTTGTAATTTGCTTGGAGGAGAGTGGGGGTGAGAGCAGTAAGGCAGGAGAAGATCTGAGAGAAACTGCTTCCCTTTGGGGTATAGTGTTTTTTAAATTATTATCATAAAGGTGATGTACAGAGGTGTTAAAGTCATGTAAGTCAGGTAAAGAGTACATTTCTTTTTAGAGTACCACTGCTGCATTTGTTAACAGGATTTTTTCAGGAGTGGTTTTGAGGTAACTTTGGGATGTTATAATATGGGTTATTTTTTAAATGATTATTTCTTTATCTTTTTTTCAGCTTCTGAGATTGAACTTGCACATGTTTAGCAAATATTCTACCACTGATCTCCATCATCATTTCCATGCTCTGGGCTCCTGATATGATTTGTTTTGTCTTTTTGTTGTTGTTGTTGCCAGTCCTTACGCTTGCATTTAGGATTTGTGTGCTGCCCCTGTGGTTTTTTGTTCAAGGCTAGTACTCTACCACTCTGGGCCATAACTCCTCTTATAGTTTGTTTTGGTAGTTAGAGATAAGAATCTTATGGACTTTCCTGCCTGGGCTGGCTTCCAACTGTGATCCTCAGATTTCAGCCTTCTGAGTACTAAGATTACAGATGGGAGCCGCTGGTGCCTGGCCTGCTATGTCTCTATATGTATCCCTGTTGAGCCCATGTTGCAGTTCCTGGAAGCTTAGCTCTTGATTGCATATTTCACTTATTCTGCCTACCTGAGTGTTTTATAACCCCATGGCTCCAGCCAGTGTTTTGGAATTGTTATTTCCAAAACTGTGCAGTATGTTTAAGACATACCTTATAATTTCTGGACAGTTCCATTTGGGTGCACAGATGTTTCTTACCAACTAAAGTGGATTCACTTTGTAGGCATTCCATGTAATCTTCCTCTATCACTAGGAACAACAGCTTACCTTCAGACAGACAATATTCCTTCTGAATTTTCCCTGTGCATGATACCTCCAGTTGCTTAAGTTCAAGACCTACAGTTCATCTTAAATTTCTTACTTCTTTTCCCTTTATTTCTGTTAATCCAACAAAGTCCTTTTGTGCTTATCTCCTTAATGCTTTATAAGCCAATCCTCGGGCTGGGAATGTGGCTTAGTGGTAGAGCGCTTGCCTAGCATGCATGAAGCCCTGGGTTCGATTCCTCAGTACCACATAAACAGAAAAAGCCAGAAGTGGCACTTTGGCTCATTTGGTAGACTGATAGCCTTGAGCAAAAGAAGCTCAGGACAGCACCCAGACCCTGAGTTAAAGCCCCTGTGGGACTGGCAAAAAAAAAAAAAAAAAGCCTTCATATCGTTATCAGTTTGGGCCTCAATTGTCAGAACACCCATCCACTTATCTTCAGTTAGACACAGTGGTTTTTCTAAGTCATTGGACCCTACCACTTTTCTGTTTAAACTCCATCAGTGATACTTATTTTATCTAGGAAAACATTAGCAACTTACTGCTATAGCCTGCAAGCTCTGACTCTTCCCATTCCCCTCTCCCTTGCTGCTCACCTATAACTCTTCCCATTCCCCTCTCCCTTGCTGCTCACCTATATCTTGCTGCTCACCTCTGCCTTCTTGTTTTTTGTGCTCTAGCTAAGCTGAGGTCTTGTACATGTCCAGATTTGTCTCAGTGCATTTGCTTCTGTGCCTTTATGTGTGCCACTCCTATCCTCTGTGATTATTAGTCCTTGTAAGATTCCAGTGAAACACTTGACCTTTTCACTTCTGTGTACTAACCCAGAGACATAATAATGATTTTTGTCCAACTGTTTGAACTAACAACAGTTTTTTTGGGTGTTGGAAGTAACTGAATTAATGGAATTTGCTTTTTTTTGCATTTTTAAAAATTATTAATTTTTATTTTTTTATTGTGAAAATACTGTACAGAGGGGTTACAATTACATGGGCAAGATGAGTGCATTTCTTTTTTTTTTTGATTTAATTTAATTTTATTTGTGAACATACTGTACAGAGGGGTTACAAATGAGTGCATTTCTTATCAAGCATTGTAGCCTCCTCCTCCTTTGTTTCCCCTTCCCATTCCTTTCCATCTCCCCCGATAATGGAATTTTCTTTGAGAATGAATTTAAATAAGTTAAGAACCTTAAAGTAGAAGAAAATCTCATTTAGCCTATTATGGTTTAGTATTCTGTGAAAAGCATTTTACTATACTTATTTATTATTATTCATATTGGGGTCTTGCTTTGTAGCCCAGGATGGCCTGGAACACCTGGTCTTCCTGCCTTTGTCTCCTGAGTGATGGCATTGCAGGTGGGTGCTACCATGTTGAATGAAAGGCATTTTATATTTACTTTAGTGATAGCTTCCATAGTCTTTTATTATAAAGAAAGGTATTTTACATACATTGTTTAAACTTTCCTTCCTTCCTTTATCCCTTCCTCCCTCCCTTTCTCTTTCTTCCTTTCCCTTTCTTTCCCTCCCTCCCTCCCTCCCTCCCTGCCTGCCTGCCTGCCTGCCTGCCTGCCTGCCTGCCTGCCTGCCTGCCTGCCTGCCTGCCTGCCTGCCTGCCTTCCTTCCTTCCTTCCTTCCTTCCTTCCTTCCTTCCTTCCTTCCTTCCTTCCTTCCTTCCTTCCTTCCTTCCTTCCTTCCTTCCTTCCTTCCTTCCTTCCTTCCTGGCTTTTTCTGGGTAGTTTATTGGAGATGAGAGTCTTATGGAGTTTTCCTGCCCCGGCTGGCTTGAACCATGATCCTCAGATCTCAGCTTTCTGAGTAGCTAGTGTTACAGACATGAGCCACTAGTACCTGGTTTCTTTTTCTTTTCCTTTTTCTTTTTCGGCAGGGCCTCACGTTGCCCAGTGAGGCAACGGCCTTCACATCTGTTTTTTTAGTTTCCTTGTAGTGTGCCATTTACAGACAAGGAAGTTGCAATATGCACATTGTGTTGCATGATATCAGTATTTATCACCCACTAAGTTGGACTGGAAAACATATATATATATATTTTTTTTTTTTTTTTGGGGGGGGTCCGGTCATGGGGCCTAAACTCTGGGCCTGGGCGCTGTCCCTCAGCTCTTCAGCTCAAGGCTAGCAGTCTACCACTTGAGCCACAGCGCCACTTCCGGCTTTTTTTTCCTGCTTATGTGGTGCTGAGGAATCGAACCCAGGGCCTCAAGCATGCAAGGCAAGCGCTCTACCACTGAGCTAACTTCCCAGCCCATGGAAAACATCTTTTTAGTTGTGGAAAAATTTTGTATTTATGAAAAAGTTGTCCTGAAACTATTTCTTGTATTATTATTTATCATTTATTATTATTATTATTTGCATATTACTTGTATTATCTCCAGAATTTTGAAGATGTCTCCTACCTAGGTCATCAGAAATCTGTTGAAGTCTTTTGCTCAGGGCTAATGCTCTATCACTTGAGGAGCACATCTCCACTTCTAGCTTTTTTTGATGATTTATTGCAAGTAAGTGTCTCATGCACTTTCCTGCCTGGGCTAGCTTCAAACTGCAATCCTCAGATCTCAGCCTCCTGAGTAGCTAGGATGACAGGCATGTGCTACTGGTGCCTAGCTTGAAGTAAATTTTTGGAAAGATTTTACTTAAGAGTCATGGAAGCTCAACCAGAAAATTGACTTCATATTCAAATTAAACAAACCTCAATAAAAACAAACTAAACCCCAAACATAACTGGAACAGTCAGCTCACCGCAGTTCTGAGCACCTGCCTCACCGGCGCCACCCACACAGGAACTCTGGGTGTTTTCACTGGCAGGGATTCAGAATGTGCAACTCCTGTGTGTCTGGGAGCTGTGCAGACCTACCACACAGAAGAGACAGTTTGCAGGATGGAGGAAAGTAGGGCTCCTTGACCGCCTATGCCAAGTATGCTTGACCACATTTTTGCAAAGTGTCTTCATTAACAGCAAAGGTCATTCTTCACCTTTACATAGGAATCAGAAACAGGGAGCTGAGGTGACTCACTGAAATCCTAAGTAAAAAAGTAAGTCTTCACCTTCCTCCCTTCCTCTCTCTCTCCCTACCCCCCTCCCTCCTTTGCTTCTTCCCTCCCTCCTTCCCTCCCCCCTCTTTCTTTCTTCCTTTCTTTCTGTGCTGGTCCTGGGACTTATTCAGGGTCTGGGTGCTATCCTTGAGCTTTTTTGTTCAAAGTTAGCACTCTACCACTTGAGCCACAGCTCCACTTCTCATTTCACAAATGTTAAATTAGAGGATAAATGTGAGCTACAGGTTTGAAATAATGTAATATATATGAATAAAATCTGCTTCTGACCCACCATTCCTTTGTAAAAAAAAAAAAACAAAACCATAAAAAAATCTCATGGTCTTTGACAATTTTGGTACTTTAAGAATTCTTTACCTTCTTTTGTTAATGAGTATCCCTAATATTCAGAAGACAAAGCTATACTTCTTTGCTTTCTTCTTGCCTAGATTTTGCCATGCTTTACTTTTAGTTGTGTTATGGGAATAATTAGGATTTCTGCCCCCCTTTCTTTAAATACAGAGCTACTGTAATATTGAACATGCTTTGAAAATGACTAATTGTGTCTCTTCGGAGCTTTGTTGTGTTCTTCTTAGTGAGGGTAACCTTGCTGCTTCTTTCTCTAGTCCCCTGACTTGAGAAACACTCAGTAAAGAGTCAAAATTCAGTTCAAAGGGCCAGTGATATAGCTCAGAGGTGGAATGCTTGCTTAGCATTTACAAGACAAGAATGCTTTGGGTTCCATATCCAGCTTTGCCTAAAGTGGGGGAAGAGCCGTAGTTAACTCTAAATGAAAGGTCATTGGTTAAATTTATGTAAAAATCATAGGAACGTACATTGGCCTGCAACTCAGCTAGTACTTTTGTGCTTTTTTTTTTTTTTTGCCAAAGGATAAATTGTTTTAACAGTGTTCTCTAATAGCTCAAAAAGCCAAAATTTATTTTTGTGATAGACTTAGGTTGGATCCGAAAGCCAGTTCTGATATTTATTAAAGTGGAAAATCACTTCTCTTTAAATGGATATGTTAACTTTTCTGGGTAGAAAAGTATTAATTCCTAGTAAAGTGAGTTAGATTAATGATACTTTTTTCTTTCTCTTTCCTTGTCTTCACTCCTTTCTCCACTCAATGTTTTGGTTTCCTCTGCCTTCTCTTTTTCTTCCCTTCGCTGTGTTGGGAATTGAACCCTTTATCTCACAGAAGCTTCAAGCACATGGCTGTACCACTAAGCTATATGCTCAGCCCCAGAGGACTGTTTTTTTTTTTTTTTTTTTTTTTAATAATAACCCTTTTATCTAGCTTAATTATCCCCTTTATTAGTTTTGGCTTCATGTTGCAATTTCAAACTGTAGCACCTCTAAAGATTCACATTTGTCAATGGTTGTTTAAACAAGGTCATTCTGCAAAGTTAATTGATGTTTTAGTGCAATGGGGGCAGAACATTGCCCTTGTCCATATAGGGTAGTATAACACTCAAGTCTGATAGCAGTACTCCCAGACATGCAGTTATGTGACTGTAACAATAAACTTGTCCTAAGAATAAGCTGTATGTAGGGATGAATGAATAATAGTTGCATAGAGTTTTAGTGATAGGCTTTATGCTTTATCTTTTTCTAGACAAAAAGTCATGTGGGAAAAGGCTGGAACTGGCAAAGGAACTTGATTTTAAATGATTGGATCATCTTGCAATATTTTGATTTTGGATCAAAACATTCACTATCAGATACACAGTTGTTAAGAGCTAGATCCTGTGGTGCTAAGAGCTGAGCCTCACCCAGAGTACCCAGCCAATTCTTGTTGATTTTTTCCCCCTTTTTGAGGAGAATATGCAGGTGGAGAAAGGTTAGGTAAAAGAGATGATAGTCCTACATTTGTGTTCTTATGGCTAAATATATAGGAAACATTAAATTTAGTGTTGATAATTTATTATCTAAAATCTTGTGTGTGTGTGTTGTGTGTGTGCCAGTACTGAACTTGTGACCTGAGTGCTGTACCTGAGCTCTTTAGTGCAAGTCTTCCAGCTTGCTAAGCAGGTATTCTATAGCTTGTGCCATACATTTAGCCCCTTTAGCTCCATTTTTTGAGTCAGGGCTTGCTTTTCCCTGAGGCTGGCATGGACTGAGATCTTTCTATTTATACTTTCTGCTGATACGCTGGGATAATATGCATGTACTATTACACCCGCCGTTTTCTGTTGAGATGGAAGTCTCTTGAACTTGGGCTGGTCTGGAGCTGTGATCTTCATGATAATAGCCTTCTTCATAGCTTGGACTAGGCATGAACTGCCCTGTACTTGGCTTGCAGTTGTCTTCTTTACTTAACGTTATTCTGGGTAATCAGATATATCATGTTAAAATTAGCCTTCAAGGAAGAATATATTCTTCTCAGATTTTTTTAAAAATCAAAGCTGGAGAATTTTAACTCCTACTCAAAATTTGCAATTGATATGCATCAGGTCACCCATGTATACATGCACATATATGTACATATAGTATAGATTCACAATTCTTTATCTGATTCTTAGGGGTACTATATATATATATATTTGGAGTTGAATTTTAATTTTTTTTTTTTTTTTTTTTTTTTTTTTGTCGGTTGTGGGCCTGAACTCTGGGCCTGGGCACTGTCCCTCAGCTCTTCAGCTCAAGGTTAGCCCTCTACCACTTGAGCCACAGCGCCACTTCTGGCTTTTTCTGCTTATGTGGTGCTGAGGAATCGAACCCAGGGTCTCATGAATGCAAGGCAAGCACTCTACCACTGAGCCACCTTCCCAGCCCTCCATATATATCTTTGCATAGTTACCCATCCCTCCCCCATGGATTGCTTCTTTGGGGTCTAAAAGTCTAAAAGTAATGTCTAAAAGTAATATTTTTGTTCAAAAGGTAAGAGCAACTTAAAAAAATTATTTTTTGTCGGTCATGGGGCCTGAACTCTGGGCCTGGGTGCTGTCCCTCAGCTCTTCAGCTCAAGGCTAATGCTCTACTGCTTGAGCCACAGCACCACTTCCAGCTTTTTCTGCTTATGTGGTGCTGAGGAATGGAACCCAGGGTCTCATGCGTTCAAGGCAAACATACTACCACTGAGCCACCTTCCCAGCCTTAAGAGTAAGTAACTTTATAACACTTGTTACAGGGCTGGGAAGGTGGCTCAGTGGTAGTATGTTTGCCTTGAACGCATGAGACCCTGAGTTCCATTCCTCAGCACCACATAAGCAAAATTTAAAAAGCTGGAAGTGGCACTGTGGCTCAAGTGGTAGAGCGCTAGCCTTGAGCTGAAGAGCTGAGGGACAGTGCACAGGCCCAGAGTTCAGGCCCCACGACCGGACCCCAAAACAAACAAACACAAACAAACAAACACTTGTTACACATTGCTAGATTGTTCTTCAGAAATCTGGAACCAGTTTATTGTGCCACAGCAATATAGTAGCTCCTTGAAGCCCTGCCAGTGTTAAGTTTTATTTATATTAACATGTTACTAATATTGTCAATAGTAATAATAAGTGTCAGTGGTATTTTAAGTAATTAAAGACATTTAAAATCTTATTTTATTGGCTAGAAGACTATATGCTCTCTCAGTCTTTGAAAGCTGTAAATGGCTTGGCAACAATGTATAGTAAGATCTAGAACTAGAAGAGGACATAAGCCAATGAATATGCTGGGTTGGATTAAAGGTTGTTTTTTCCCCCCAAAGATGGGAATACTAGGAAGGCCCGAGATTATCCTAGGTCTTAAATTCTCCTTGATCCTTTTACTCTATGCTCTTACTCTAGAAGTGTTGTCAAATTCTTTTTTTTTTTAATTGTGAAAATACTGTACAGAGGGGTTACAATTACATGGGCAAGATAATGAGTACATTTCTTATCAAGCATTGTGGCCTCCTCCTTTGTGTTGCCTCCTCCTTTGTTTCCTCTTCCCATTCCTCCCCCCCCCCAAAAAAAAGTTGTAAAGTTCATTTTTCAACATAACGACTTGTACATCTCATTGTTGCAATGGGTCCACCTGTATCCCTATTTAAATGATTTGTTTTTTCCCTTCCCCTCCACAAATTATACCAACATCAAATACAGTGAGAGCAGGGGTTGAGGGTAGATATGGAAATTAACCATCTGGGAGACTTGGCCATGAGGATTTTATGATTCATCAAGGTGATATCTTTTCTTTCAGAAGCTCAAGTCTTCAAAAGCAGCCATATTTCATTCTTTTCTGTCACCTGCCTCAATCTCCTCTAGACCCAAAGTAATTATGTTAAATATATATTTATTTATGTAATATATGGAAGTATAATATATAAATGATATAAATTATAAATATGAGTGTTTTAAAATAATTTTCTCTTATTTATTTATTTATTTATTTTTTGATCCAGTCGTGGAGCCTTAACTCTGGGCCTGGGTACTGTCCCTCAGCTCTTCAGCTCAAGGCTAGAGCTCTACCACTTGAGCCACAGCACCACTTCCAGCTTTTTTCTTTTTTTGCTTATGTGGTGCTGAGGAATTGAACCCAGGGCCTCATGCATGCAAGGCAAGCCCTCTACCACCTTCCCAGCCCACTCTTATTTATTTTTAAAGGATGACACAGAAGTCATTTAGTTTGAGTGCATGAAAGTTAAGTTAGGCCTTAAAGGATTGGTAGACTTTATTCAGCAGGGTTAACAATAAAAAGTATTTTATACACTGGAACATGATAAATTATACAGAACTTTAGTCATTCACACACAGTGAGAGCAAAGGAGAATATTCTTATGGGAGAACATAAAGGCACAATGCCTCTGTGCCTCTGATCACATAAAATAATATTTATCTGAATGAACTCCAGGAAATGGAAATAAAATGTTTTTTCTTTGTTTCTGTTTTCTTTTTGTCTTGCTTGTTCATTTATTTGTCTTTGGGAGGGTAAGTAGGGGCACAGAAATGGAGGGATGCAGGTGAACAAACGTAGCAGTTGTACTCACTTGATACTGTTGAAAATGAACCATGCAACTTGTGGATAGGGACAGGAGAGAAAAACTGGAAGAGCAAGAGGGAAGGGGTGACATTGTCAGAAAAAATGTACTCGTTACCTGACTTATGTAACTGTAACCTACTCTGTATATCACCTTTAGAATTTTTTTTTAAAGGTATTTCCGGTGAGGGTACAGGCCTGGGCTAGGGCTCCAAGACATTTCTAATGCTGAATGCTTCTACTGTGCTTTAGCATTCAGTTTGTATCACCTTACCTTATGGATTCAGTAATTGTTTGATGTGACAATCATGATTGTTATGTTTTAGAGGGACTACTTAGGTCTATAAATAGTGGTGCCAGATTTGAACTTACATGTCTGGCTTTAGCACTGAGATTCTTTATATTTGACTTTACATGGGACTTATTAAGCAGGTGTCATGGAGTTTGGTTTGGCTAGAGCCCAGGATACATAAAGGAGTCATAGAAAGTAAGGCTAGAAAAAAATGAATGGAGTATCTGAATGCCAATTTAAGAAGTTTGGACATTATTTAATAGGGCATGGAAAAATACTAACAATTTCCCAAAAGGGATGACTGAGTAACAGAAAAAGAAGTAGGAGGGACTCTAATTATGAAATCCCTGGAAGCTGGATAAGATTTGAGGGACAACAGAAGAAATGGGAAAGCTAGAATAGCTGTGAGGTATTTTAGATGAAATAGACTGAGGGAATTCTGGCCAATAATGATTGTGGACAATGATGAAGAGGTGGTGAAACAGAGGTGGTGAAACAGAGGTGGAGCCCGAGACTGAATTTTTTTATTTTAGTTAGAGATCCACATATTTTTATTTTGTAGTGGATATCCTAAATTATGTCAACAGCTCTGGATAGAGCCTTTGATAAGATCAGGGGCATGAGGGGAAGGAGTTGGCAGAGAAAGGCTAGTTCAAATTTTAATTGATTATTAAGCTAGTATTGGTGCTTGAATTCAGGGCCTCTTACTCTCACTTGGCTTTTTCTGCTCAAAGCTGACATTCTACCCCTTGAGCCACAGCTGCTTAAGATCTCATGGATTTATTTGCCTAGGCTGGCCTTGTACTGAGATTTTCAGATCTCAGCCTCCTAAATAGCTAGGATTACCAATATGAGCTACCAGCTCCTGGGTTTGTTGAGATTTTAGCCATAATAGAGTGGTAAAGCCAGCAGGACTTCACATGATGATGTCAAACAGATAACTTCAATCCAGGTGTGGTGCCTCTAATATTAGCACTTTAGAAGCTGAAGCAGGAAGATCATGTTTCAAAACAAATAACCCACATAATCTGGGAGCCAAAATCAGAAGCTTCAGCCAGAGCTGTGGAAAGAACATGTATCTATAAGGGGAACATGACATAATAGTTTTCCCAAATTCTGTCTTGAACAGATTTTGGCAAGCTCTTGTAGTTTAGTTTGTTTACATTAAAATGATCATATTTCAAACATTTTTCCTAGGCTTTATATATCTCTAATTCAGTCTTTTCACCTTTGCTAAGGGCAGTTATATTTTTACTATCACTGTTTCAAGTATTGTCAAAATATAGTCTTAAGACTTTTTGTTCGTTTTAATGATGCTTGGTCTTGAACCCAGGGCTTTGCCCACACTAGATAGGTATTCAGCCACTTGAACCACACCCTCAGTTCTTAGATTTATTTGTTCCTTCTAATTTAACAAAGTCTCAACGACTTTTTTTGTTGTTGTTGTTGGTCATGGAGCTTGAACTCTGGGCCTGGGCACTGTCCTTGAGCCTGCAGCTCAAGGCAAGCACTCTACCACTTGAGCGGCAGCGCCACTTCCAGTTTTCTGGTGGTTTATTGGAGATGAGTTTCACGGACAGCCAGGTATTGGTGGTTCATGCCTGTAATCCTAGCTACTCAGGAGACTGAGATCTGAGGATTACGGTTCAAAGCCATCGGACAGGAAAGGCCAAGAGACTCTTATCTTCAATAAACCACTCAGAAAACTGGAAGTGGCACTGTGGCTCACGTGGTAGAGCACTAGCCTTGAGCTGAAGAGCTGAGAGACAGTGCCCAGGCAAAAAAGAGTTTCATGGACTTTCATGCCTGGGCTGGCTTTGAACCATGATTCTCAGATCTCAACCTCCTGAGTGAGTAGCTAGGATTACAGGTGTAAGACACCCGGGCCAGGTTCCTCAGAGACTTTTGATGTACCTTTTCTTTACTCATGATGTATTTAAGTCAGTCTATAAGTCTTCAAGATGCTCACTAAAAGACTGTGAGAAAAATTTAGGATCATTTCAATTAGGTTTTGTATTTCAAATTTAAATGTAATGTACTGACAGTGGTGGAAAACCTGTTCAACAAGCAAATGATATTATCTTGTAGATTAGCCTCTATAGAAGTTAGCAACTAAGCAGACTGCTTGGTTCATTTCATAATGAAAACATCCAATCCTTTTTTTTTTTTATTGTTGTTGGTCCTGGGGCTTGAACTCTGGGCCCAGGTACTGTCCCTGAGCTCTTTAGCTCAAGGCTAGCACTCTGCCACTTGAGCCACAATGTCACTTCTGGTTTTTTGAGTGATTTATTGGAGATAAGAGTCTCATGGACTCCCCCCCCCCCCACCCACGCTAGGCTGGCTTTGAACCTGATACTCAGATCTCAGCCTCCTGAGTAGCTAGGATTACAGGCATGAGCCACTGGTGCCCGGCAACATTCAGTTCTTTTTTTTTTGGGGGGGGGTTCCGGTCGTAGGGCCTGAATTCTGGGCCTGGGCACTGTCCCTCAGCTCTTCAGCTCAAGGCTAACGCTCTACCACTTGAGCCACAGCACCACTTCTGGCTTTTTTCTTTTTGCTTATGTGGTGCTGAGGAATCGAACCCAGGGCCTCATGCATGCAAGGCAAGCGCTCTACCACTGAGCTACCTTCCCAGCCCCTACATTCAGTTCTTTTTTTCTTTTTCTTTTTTTTTTTGTCCGGTCATGGGGCCTGAACTCTGGGCCTGGGCATTGTCCCTCAGCTCTTCAGCTCAAGGCTAGCGCTCTACCTCCTGAGCCACAGCACCACTTCCGGCTTTTTTCTTTTTGCTTATGTGGTGCTGAGGAATTGAACCCAGGGCCTCATGCATGCAAGGCAAGCGCTCTACCACTGAGCCACCTTCCCAGCCCCTACATTCAGTTCTTTTAAGGATAGATTCCACTCTTTAGAAAAAGGTTTTGTAGGAAAGCTACTAGAAAAGTAGAGTAAATGAAATGAGATTCTGTAGTGACTGGGACTATGGTGAACTGTTTTAAACTTGGTGAAGCATGACTTATTTTTGCACACTGAGGCATCTGAGAGCTGCTTAGCCTCACACAGTGTATTTTGCCTTTAGTGTCCTGTCACACCATGATCTGGGGGACTCAAGAAAGGTAATAGACTTTCAGAGCGCTTTTAGGTTCAGGAAGCTCTGTAAATATGTCAAACACTATTGTTTTGAGCAGGTTGGCCTTATGCCTCTGTGAGCAGGTCTGTGTGTTGACTCACGTGGTATGTTGTAATCTCTCAGGACTCAGGTCCTGAATTATTCTCTTGTGACTGAAACTCAGCTGAAGGTGCTGGAAGTGGAGTGACCTGGGGGAAGAGCCAGTAAAAACAGGGGGTGGTAGAAGGAAAGTGGTAGTTGTGTAAGAAGAGGGCATTGGTACCTTAGTTTCGGAAGTGAAGGCATCTTTTTCTTTTGATAATTGTTACTTTTTTAACATCACTTCTCTTCATTTATAAGGCATTGAAACAAATTACCGGAGCATAAAGTAGCATTTCTATCAGGCTTGTCTAGTAGGAACTGAAAGAAGTGGTTTGTTGATGAGTAAATTTGGTTAACAGTTTTGGGCAGAGGAGGAAAAAAGTCCAACAAAAGCATTTTCCCTCTTAACAATTTGAGAAACAAAGCCGAACGCTTAAGATTTTTTTTTTTATACCAGTACACCAGACAAAAAGACATAATGATTTCAAAAGCCAGAACCCTAAGACATAAAAGAGCAGTGTAAGATTTTTGTTGTTGTCATTGTGGGTTTGAACTCAGGGCCTGGGTGCTATCCCTGAGCTTTTTTGCTGAAGGCTATCGCTCTATTACTTTGAGCCACAGCTCCACTTCTGGTTTTTGGATGGTTAAATTGAGGATAAGAGTTTCATGGATTTTCCTGCCCAGGCTGGCTTTGCACCATGATCCTCATATCTCAGCCTTCTGATTAGCTAGGATTATAAGTGTGAGTTACCAGCGTGCCCTGCATAATGTAAGTTTTTGATATTTACCTGAAACAGTTTTCTATAAGTTAATGTTCATTTGTTATGTGCATGCTATTATAAGTAGTTCTGTATATGTGGTAGTTTGTGATCTTTTTTTTTTGGCCACTTAAAAAAAGGTACACTACTGCTTTTTGGACAAGTCCTGTAAAAGTAATATTTAACCCAATTAATGTGTCTTCCTCTAATTCATCATGATGACTTTGGGTGTCTGGTGGCACCTGAGAATGGAAAAATGTCAAGACAGTATAATCCCCATTATTTATGGTCACTTAAGAGGATAAATTAATCATTGGTCACTAATCTTTGGATAATTATTCTATTGAGCTGGAAATATCCTTAGTTTTTTGGAAAGCAAGTCAATGAGTTAGTAGAACTGTCAAAATCAATCAGCCTTTCTAAATCTAATAATAAGTGAGTAGAAACAAGTTGCCTTCAATCGTTTCTTTCCTGTGTTGTAGCATTTTGTAACTCTGGAAACTGGAACAACAGGAAAATACGTTAATATACTCTACTGTACTGGTTTCCAAGGAGGCTTTAGACCAAGTGCAAAGCCTTACCTCTAACTCTAACCTCTAGGATTAACAAAACTGCCTTCTTGTAAACTATGCTTGCATTTTTGCTTGTTTGAATTAGACCAGTTAACAATATAATATAATTGGCTTGGATAAAGATTGCTTTAGATACTGGGCTCTGGTGGCTCATGCCTGTAATTCTTGCTACTCAGGAGGCTGAGATCTGAAGATCCTGACTCAAAAGCTGCTTGGGCAAAAAAGTCCCCTTGAGACTCTTACTCCAAAAAAGCTAGAAGTGGCTCTGTGGCTCAAGTGGTAGAGCACTAGCCTTGAGCACAAAGAGGCTCAGGGACGGTGCCCAGGCCCTGAGTTCAAGCCCACAACAACAACAACAACAAAAAAAAAAAATAAAGAAAAAAAGATTGCTTTAGAAAGTCTTTTTTATAGCAACAATTCTATTTACTAATATATTTGGAGTCAGGATTGTTTAATTAGTGAATTCATTAGATGCTAGCGTTAGAGTAGGGATTAAGAAACTATGAATTTCAATTCTAAGCAAATAAAGAGAGAGTCATTGTTTCACATTTTCCCCCTGGGTACAGTGCCCGAAAAGATGTTAAGTATTCACCAGTTTGCCATCTGCATTCAGAAGATTTCTAAAAAATCTTTGTATTTGAGGATATGGAATTACTATGATGTGGATTGAGACACATTGCATATTTATTATAATCAAAATGCTACTTTGATAATAACAAAATTCATCTGTATATATATATATATATGCCATAAATTGTAATTCGATAAGATATCTGCAAATAACACAGAATTCAGTTAAGTATTTTTTTCAGTTAGTAGAGAAGGGTTTGTGTCATTATGAGAAACAATTCCATATAAGATATTGACTCACTTTAGACTTAAAATATAATTAAGATTTAGAAAAGAAAGATTTAAAAATCTTGAGTAGGACTCTTCTTCCCTCCTTCCTTTCCTTCTTCCCTTCTTCCCTTCTTTCCTTCTTTTTTCGGGTCCGGTTGTGGTGCTTGAACTCTGGGCCTGGGCGCTGTCCCTCAGCTCTTCAGCTCAAGGCTAGCACTCTACCACTTGAGCCACAGCACCACTTCAGCTTTTTTCTTTTTGTTTATGTGGTGCTGAGGAATTGAACCCAAGGCCTCATGAATGCAAGGCAAGTGCTCTATCACTGAGCCACCTTTCCAGTCCCATCTTTTTCTTTTCTTAATGAAAAAATATTGTGAAGGCTGGGGAGATAGCTAAGTGGAGGTTTTGTTTAGCATGTACAGGGCTCTGGATTCAATCGCTCTCAAGCTAGAAAAATTGTGACTAAAAAGGGAAGTAAAAAAGTAGGAGAAAGGACTCTGGAAAGATCTTAAAGATGTTTATTTCTGTGAGATTAAGCGGTAATACTGCCAGTCAAGAGATTTATGTGGTTGATATTTCTTTTTAAGACCCTAGTTTGGTGACATATACTTGTAATCCTAGCACTCAGGAGACTGAGACAGGATGATTAAGAGTTTGCGGTCATCCTGGACAACATAGGGAGACCCTGTCTCAATAAAACCAAACAAAAACCAAACAAAAAACCCCACACAAACAAGGAGAAAGAGGCTGTAGAGAGACAGAAAGTGAAGTTACCAAGGAGAGGCCAGTTAAGAGAAAAGGTTAGTGAAAAGGTTGGAGATGAGCATATCTGATGGCTGAGCATGTTGGCCAGAGATGACTGCATAATCTGGGGCCTGAAAAGATAGAAAGAATGGGATCAAGTATAGGTAGATTAAGTGAGGACTAGGAGGCTGAGGGAAGAAGGGCTTAAAGTATGGCTATGGAGTTGAGGAACAGATGTAAAGAGAATGGTAATGGTTTGGGAGTTGAGCTGTTATTAGGAAAAGGGTTGAGAATTCACCAAGATTAAAACTGTATGCTTGCAACAAAACCATTTTCTAAGATTTGCTTCTCTCCCACAAGATGTGCTCTTATAGTGGAACAAAGAATGCACAATTTATGTAATGCCAGAAGAGGATCAGAGGGAAACAACTACATGTTTCCTGTACTTTCTCCTCTGTGCTGAATGGCTTCTTTTCTTTACCTTGTATACTGAAGACTTGGAAATACTTATATGTTTTAAGTTTTTGGAGAGTTAGTGTGTAACAACTTTTATGTTGTCATTATATTTAAACATTATATTTATGTATAGCATAAAAATGCCCAATTAACCATTTTGATTGTACAATTCAGTGGTATTAATTTTACATTGACAGTGTTGTGCTACCATTGCCATTATCCTTTAGCTTCAATTTGAGATATGTCTTTGTCATCTCTTTCTCCCATTGTATGACTTCTGTTTATGAACTCAACAGAGTCCTTTACGGAGTAAATATTTGTAATTTTGAGACTGAGGTATTTATAACAGTATGTACTA
Organism: Dipodomys merriami; assembly: GCF_024711535.1. Taxonomy (NCBI): domain Eukaryota; kingdom Metazoa; phylum Chordata; class Mammalia; order Rodentia; family Heteromyidae; genus Dipodomys; species Dipodomys merriami. The sequence continues at coordinate 30,899,488 of NW_027206401.1, read as the reverse complement.
AGCTTAACTTTGGCAAGCTTTATGTAAAGCACAAATTGTGACATTGGCTTTATGGTTGTATTTTGTTGTTGTTAATGTCTGTCCTTGTCCTTAGCTATGGAAGGTCCTCCAGGGCAGGAGCTAGGAGCTGTGGCCATCTTGTTAATAATAGTGATATCTACTGCTCTGCATAGTGCTTGATATATAGTAGGCATTTAATGGTAGTTGTAACTTTAGGTAATTAATTAAAAATGTGAGACTATAGACACAAATCACCATGCTGGGCTCTCAGTTATGTTTTTGAAAGAAGAATTTGCAAGAAGAATTCCTTTAAGTTTAGTAAATTCTTTCTGAATGGTTCATATGAAGTAAGCAAAACATACACAATAATACAGATTATAGGGCATAGTGCATTCCAATGTCTAGTTAATTACTAAAAGTCAAAAAGGGCTTTTATTTGCAATTTCATCTAAGAAGGTATTAGAGCAAACTGTGCATTAAACAACTGGCTGTACAGAATTGGCAGCAATAATACCAAAGTTTGAAGGTTGTAGGTTAATTAATGTAGCTGGACAGAAAATGAATTAATCAAATTTGAGAGCTGAAAGAATGTTCCAGTAATTTATGTTCAAATACACTTCAAATATATCAGCAGGTAACAGGAACTTTAGTTGCAGAATGTTCCAGAACATTAGGACACCGGTGGATTTTATGGCTCACAATAATGTTTTGGAGAAACAGAACTTAATAAAATGGTTTGGACCATTTGGTTCCATTACAGTAAAATACCCTAGAATTCAAAACATTACCTTTGTAAAAGAAAAGATACAGTTTAATAGATAAAATGGCATTTTAGGAATTTTATTTTGTTGCATTTATTAATGAATAGCAATATTTTATTAGCAAATATGAACATTTCTCCATTAGTAGTATTGCTGTTTTTGCAACTGGCCTATGTGGAGATAAAATTCCCAAAGTAATATATCCATATTAAGAATTAACTAGTAATGTATTACACCTCTGTACAGCTGATCACAAAATGTCCTCTGGTACTTTTATTATTTATTACTATTTATTATTTTTTAATTTTTGTCTGGGGCTTAAACTCAAGGTCTGGGCACTGTCCCTGAGTTTCTTTTGCTCATGGCTAGTACTGTACTAATTGAACTACAGTGCCACTTCTGTCTTTTTCTGTTTATGTGGTACTGAGGAATTGAACCCAGGGCTTCATGAATGCTAGGCAAGCACTCTACCATTAAGCCACATTTCCAGCCCTGGTTCTTTCATTTTTAAAAATAATGTTATTGTTATCATTAAGGTGTTGTACAGAGGGGTTACCATTTCATAAGTCAGGTAATGAGTTTCTTTTATTGAACAATGTCATCCCTTTCTTCACTTTCCTCTAGCTTCCCCTTTTGATCCCTGTCACGAGTTACATTTTCCACATAGTAGATACCAAGTAGCACAATTCATTTATTCACCCCCCAAAAGAAAAAACCCCACTACACTACCACCACCAATAACAACAACAACAACAACAACAACAACAACAACAAACATGTTTCCTATTCCTGGAGTTAGTTTTGATAAAAAGTATTTTAAGTGTTCAGAAAAGGCACACCTTTGTGTTTCTCCCTTACAGGTATTCTCCTTTAGTGTGACTATGTGGGAATGCCTGAAGCCTATATAGTTACCATGTGTATTTATTTATTTATTTATTTATTTATTTTGGGGGGTCTCGTCGTGGGGCCTGAACTCTGGGCCTGGGTGCTGTCCCTCAGCTCTTCAGCTCAAGACTAGCACTCTACCACTTGAGCCACAGCGCCACTTCCGGCTTTTTTCTTTTTGCTTATGTGGTGCTGAGGAATCGAACCCAGGGCCTCATGCATGCAAGGCAAGCACTCTATCACTGAGCCACCTTCCCAGCCCCTCCAGTTATATATTTTATCTCTAGCTTTCACATATAAGAGAAAACATGCACAGTTTGTCTTTCTGAGCTTGGCTTACTTAGCGTGATTTGTTCTAGGTCCATCTATTTCCCTGCAAATGAAGTAATCTTATTCTTTCTAATGGATGAGTAAAATTCTATTGTATATGTATACCATATTTTATTGATCTACTCATCTATTGTAGGACATCTGGAGTGTTTCTATAACCTGGCTATTATGAATAGTGCAGCAATGAAGTGTACAAGTGTCTTTACCATATCCTGCCTTGTTATGATCTAGTTAGATGCCCAAGAATGGTATGTATTTCTGGGTCACAGAAAAGTTGTATGTTTAGTTTTTAAGGAATCCCCAAACCTCCTTTCCAGCATAGTTGTTCCTATGATTCTTAAAGGTAAGGTCTCTGTGTATTTATAGAAAAGTCCATTGAGAGTAGCAGGATCTGGGGGTCTCAGAGTATTACTGGATAATATGGGCAGTTTGCATTTCTGGCTGGGCTCTGTAAGGGAGAAAGAGCTACTGGCAAAGCATAAGGGCACAGATCTCTGGGGTACCTATTCCTTTTTGTGTCATTGTTCTTTTTCAGTCATCAAATTTAGTTATTCTCATGTCTACAATGTTAAATTTCTGCTACTAACAAAATACCCGAGATGACATATTTATACAGAAGAAATGTTTATTTTGGTCACAGTTTTGGAGGTTTTAGTTTATATATGATAGGCCCTAGTACTTTTGGGCTTATGGTTGTATAGCATATATGGTGGGGAGTGGGTGGTTAAACTCTTTACCAATGCCTGGATATGAAAGATAGAGGAAGAGACCATGGCCCCATGATCTCCTTTGAGGGCAAGGCTCCAATAACCTAAGATTTTCCAGTAGATCCTACCTCCTAATGGTGCCAAATAAGGGACCAAGCTTTAATGCATGGACCTCTGGGGACAGTCTAGATCCAAATTATATCATCTGCTAACCTCAGCTACTTACACAGCAAAGTTTTCTTCTCTCTTGCCTTGTTTCCTTATTTCTGTTTTGTTTATTACAGCTTTTCATTATTTTAGTTAGGGACACATTTGGACATCAACAGTTACCATTTTTATGAGTAAGACAGGATTTGTATGTTACTTATTTTCTAAAGCTTTGGCATGTCTTGGTAAACTAGGACATGAAATATGTTTCACACATGTAATGACATTCAAATCCCAGTAACACCAAAAAGATCTCAATGATGAAATAGCAAGTGAAAATATAAAATTGAGATTGTGTAATATAGTATTATTTATATTTCCTTGAAATGTTATATAAAATAACTCTGCCGTATTTCATATATTATGTATCATATAATATCTTAGATAAAACAAGGGGAAAGTTTAATGATAAAGATGGCACAGAATGTATACAGTTGGCTGGTATTATTTCTTACTGTTAATAAGGAGTAAGAAATGTTTATTACTTTTCTTTGAAGCCAACTTTCTGGTGGCTCTTTTCTTTTTTCTTAGGTCTGTGGTGTTTAGAGAAGGTCAGGTCATTATACAAGAAGGTTAGAAGTATTATACAAGTGGGAAGAAACACTATAGTATCCTGCTAGGGAGTGAACTCAGGCCCTTGGGAATACTAGGCAAGCACTCTATTACTGAGTCACACCCCTAATCCACTAGACAGAGATGAAGCTAAAAAAGTACTAATAATTTTTTTTTGCTGGTCCTGGGGTTTGAACTCAGGGCTTGGGCACTGTCCTTAAGTCTCTTCGTGCTCAAGGCTAGTGCTCTACCACTTGAGCCACAGTGCCACTTCCAGCTTTTTCTGTGACTAATTGGAGATCAGTGTCTCACAGACTTTCCTGCCCTGGCTGGCTTTAAAACTTGGTCCTCAGAACTCAACCTCCAGAGTAGCTAGGATTATAGGTGTGAGCCACTGGTCCCTGGCTAAAAATCTTAATAACTTTTTTTTTTTTTTTTGGGTCCGGTTGTGGGGCCTGAACTCTGGGCCTGGGCGCTGTCCCTCAGCTCTTCAGCTCAAGGCTAGCGCTCTACCACTTGAGCCGCAGCGCCACTTCCGGCTTTTTTCTTTTTGCTTATGTGGTGCTGGGGAATCGAACCCAGGGCCTAATGCATTGCAAGGCAAGCGCTCTACCACTGAGCCACCTTCCCAGCCCAAAAATCCTAATAACTTTTTAAAGAGTGTCTCCATGTAGTAGTCCAGGCTGGCCTTGAATGCTCCATCTTTTGGCCTCTATCTCTTGAGTGCTTGTATTTGAGCCACCATGTCCAGTACAACTTTTTTCCTTATCTCTTTACTAAAACCTACAAAGGCCTGCAGTTTTGTCTTCCTCTCACCAGATGAAAGGACTGTAATCCAGTGTTTGCTTACCATTATGCCTTCAAACAATAAGGAGTCAAGGTAAAGGGGTGCTTGTTTTATCATACTACTTGTAGGGACCTCTCATTTTCTACACTCATGAAAAAGGAATATTTATATTCTCATATCCATTTAGTTATTATACTTAGATGTTTAATAGTCCTTATTGTGATATTAAAATGAGTTTGGCAAGATCTATTTTTAAAATGTTAAATAAGGCTAGGAGTGGTTGTATACTTCTATAATTCCAGCAGCTCAGGAGGTGGAGATCAAGAAGATTATGGTTTGACATTTGCTGAGTAAAAACTTAAGTGAGACCCTATCTCACAGAGCAAATCATCATGGTGGTTGATGTAAACCCATGGTGGTTTTCTGTAAGCCCAGCTTTATGGGCAAACAGCTTGAGACTATCTAAAAAAGTAACTAAAGTAAAAGTCTGCAAATGTAGCTTCAGTGGCAGAGTGATTGTCTAAGCAAATGCAAGGGCCTGAGTTCAGAATCCAGTACCACCAAAACAGGAAAAAAGCCAAATATAACTCTATCACTTGATCTAGATTTTTGCTTAATGATTTTTTTTTTTCTGGTTGTGGGGCCTGAACTCTGGGCCTGATCTCTGTCCCTCAGCTCTTAGCTCAAGGCTAGAGCTCTACCACTTGAGCCATGGTACACTTTGGCTTTTTCTGCTTATGTGGTGCTGAGGAATCGAACCCAGGGCCTTGTGCATGCAAGGAAACACTCTACCACTGAGCCACCTTCCCAGCCCTTGCTTACTGATTTTTAAGAAATAAAAAGTTAACTGAATGAAGATGGACACTTTATTTACTATCAAAAAATAAAGCTCTGGAGTCAACATAAATTCCTCTCAATACAGCAACTGTTAAATAAATACTGGCCATGTACTTTGTGGGCTGTGTGATAACTACAAGTGATAATGGTTGCTGGAAAACATGGCAAGGCCTGATAGTGAAAGAGCAGAATGTGCCACTTGAATAAAATTAAAACTGCAAACATGTGACTGAAAAAGAAGGGACTGTGGAAAAGTGAAAACAAATAGTTATCCTGGGATGGAGGAATTTTGAGTGAATATCTCTCCTCCCATGATTTCATATATACATATATGTATATATATTTAATATTTTGGAAATCCAGATTATTACTATTATTAAGTAGTTGTACAAAGAGGTTACAATTCTATAAGTCAGGTTATGAGTACAGTGCTTCTTGGTTAGTATTGTTCCATCATCTTATCCTGTTTCCCCCTTCCTGTCCCTATCCTGAAGTTGTTACATAGTTTATATTTTACATAATGTACATTATGTAAAATTAAAAATTTCTATAAAAATGGCATTTGATAGGTTGAGGATACTGGAGACTGATAATAACCCTTGTGAGGGTAAAACTAAAGCATTTTAAACCCAGGATTGCTTAATTTAGCAATATGCACATTGACTAATTTTGTCCTTTAGAGAGTTAGCTTAGCAAGACTGAATTGAAGTTGAAATATTGAAGAGGATTGGTAAAACAAGTGGGAGGATCAAAGCCAATGTGATCAAAGCCAATGTGCCTGGCTATTATTTTTGCATTACCAAATAAACCAAGTTTTTGAACTGTGTCTACTTAGGTCAATATTTGGGTATTTGCTTCGAAGCTATTTGTTGGCAATTTTGCCATTAACTTCTTCAACAGAGCCAAAGTCTGACCCTGAGATGGTAGAATCTTAACTAATGTTATCATTTACATAGAAAATGAACTCTGAAGAAATGAAGGAGGAAATTTCTTTTCTTTATAATTGTTTTGATTTTGGATTTATCACTAATTTATTACAGTCAAAATGCACAATCCTATACTTAACATATTTACCATCTCGCCATCATAACTAGATGGCAGCTGGTGATAAGTGGAGAGAGACCAGGAAAAGACAAGTAAACAAGTCACAGGGACCTGTAACCTGCCTCTTAGGACTCCAAATCTAGATTTTCATTCCTCTCTCCCTCTCTCCCCAATCTCCTCTCTCCTCCTTTCTCATAGAGCAGTGTTGGGGTTTGAACTCAGGGTTTTGTGCTTGCTAGACATTCTACCACTGAAGCCATTTCTTATAGCCCTTTCTACTTTATTTTTCAAACAGAGTCTTTTGCTTATACATGGGCTGGCCTGGACTTCTAGCTTCCTAATTACACACACAAGTGTGTGCTACCACACTTAGCTTCTTTATTGGTTGAATTGGAGTCTTGATAACTTTTTGCCTAGGTTGGCCTTGAATCAGGCTGTTCTCAGCAAGGATTACACGCATAGTTACTGAGCTCAACTTGTTCCTTTCTGCTGTAGTGAAAGAAGAAAAGGAAGGAAGGGAAAGAAGAATAAATTATTTTCACTTTAGGCTTCTATTTTTTTTTTTACAAAAAGGATATCAGAAAGATATCATTTAAGTTATAGTTTTTAAAAGACTATCAAACAAGGCTGTGTGCCAGTGGCTCAATCCTTAAATCCTAGCTACTTAGGAGGCTGAGATCTGAAGATCATGGTTCGAAGCCAGCCTGGGCAGGAAAGTCAGTGAGATTCTTGTCTCCAGTTAACCACCAGAAAACCATAAGGGGCACTGTGACTCAAAGTGGTAGAGTGCTAACCTTGAGCGTAAAAGCTCAGGGACAGTCCCCAGGCCCTGAGTTCAAGCCCCATGAGTGACTAAAAAAAAAGAAAGACTATTGAACAAAATGGGTAAGAGCCCTGAACAGGTAATTTTCCAAAGAAGAAACATAATACATACAAGAGAATATGCAATATAGTTAAACATGAGTAATAAATGCCTGTTTTGAAGGTAAAACATTTATCTCTTAGTTTTGTTATTCAGACTGTTGGCTTTGTAAGCTTCTTGTTGACAATCTACCCAAATTTTGTAAATATAATTAAAGTAGGAAGAAAATGTACAAATCATAAGAAACTCACTAACAATGGTCAGAAACACAGGACAGCCTGGTTAGTAAACTTCATGAAAGTTGTAGTATTTTTAAGGCTCTTTTTTATTTATTAACTCTACTTTTTCTTTCCTTGTTTTCGACAATACTAGGATTTGAACTCAAGCCCTTGCCCTTGTTAGGTGCTCTACCATACTCCTAGTCCTCATTCACTCTGCTTTTATCTAGCACATAAACAGTGAATGATCTCAGGTGGAGTGTGCTAACAGTGGACCACTAGGAAGGAAAGTATGAAGGGTCATGTTGAAAAAGATATAAGCAACTAATAGATAAAAGCAATTAATTTTCTTTCTTTTCCTGTTTCATACAGTCAGAACAGTGGGCTCAACTTTGACTAAGAATATTTCCTCACTCCTATTAGGAAGATACTGCAAGGTCCCTAATAAGATAAAAACAAAGAATGAGAATAATAAAGGCAGGGGCACCAAAAGTATTCACAGTCACTTGAGAGAGTCATGATGATGGAGCTTGTGCAGTTCAGTGACCTCAAGATTTGGGACTGAAGTGTTATCTATGCTGGGCAATGACTGTGGTTTGGATCTCAAGTATCTCTAAATGTCCATGTGGTCAAGGTTTGCTCCCTAGTGAAGCACTATTGCAAGGAGGTACTAGGTGGTGGGGCCTAGGTGATTTGGGACATATCCTTGAAGGGGCTTATGGGACACTGTCTCCTTCCCTTGCTTCTTTTGTTTTCTGGCAAGGTTTTACTTTACCATGAATTCCTTCAGTGGTATGCTGCCTTACCCCAGGCCCCAAATCAAGAGAGTTAGTTGATCATGCACCAAGATCTCCAATATCATGAGCTAAAGTAAACCTTTTCTCTTTATACATTGTTTACAGGATTTAGGTATAGGAATGGACTGGCAAACATAACAACCACATAGCTCATTTTCTGAACAGAACATATTACTCTCTGAAGTGCTAAACTATCTCAGTTTAATAAGAAGTTTTTGTTTTATGGTGCTAGGGTCATGCCTGCGATCATGTGCATGCTAAGTGCTGTGCCATTGAGTTATACCCATAATGTGGATAAGAAGTTTTGAAATTAATATTGTTGACAAAAAAATAGGTTCAAGTGATAGAGCACCTGCCTACCAAGTGTAAGGCCTCAAGCTCAAATCCCAATACTAATCACATAAACACATTCTGTTTGGAAGTAAACAGGGTAAAAGTAATAAATATTCAATAGTCTTTTAATGTTGATTATATTTTTTAGGAGAGCCCAATCTGATCATATAGAAACACCTCATTCTTTTTAATCCTATGTAGCAAGAGTTGATATATTTCTCAGAGTCTTATAGTAAATATTTTAGTGGGACACATCTGTTTGGAAATTACTCAGCTTTGCTGTTGTAGATTTACAATTATAACATGTAAACAAAGAAAGGGCTGACTGTGTTTTGGTAAAGTGTTATTTGACACTGACATTCAGATCTTATGTAGTTTGTGAGATAGGTTCTCACTGTGTAGCCCAGGCTGGCCTCACATTTCTAGGCTCAGATGATCCTACTGCCTCAGCCTCCCAAGTACTGTGACTACAGATATGCGCCATTGTGCCTGGCCTCCTTTTCATGTTTTGATTTATTCTTTTGATTTTTTTTCAATTATTTCAAAATGTTCTTATAAATGTCATACATATATGTTATATGTAAATCATGGTTGTCTAGTAGTAGTAGAAGTAGTAGTAATAGTACTGTGTGTGTGTGTGTGTGTGTGTGTGTGTGTGTATGTGTGTCTGTGTGTCTGTGTGTTAGTAGTAGGGCTTGAACTCAGGGTGTGGGTTCTGTCCCTTAGCTTTTTTACTAAAAGTACTCTATTACTTGAACCACAGCTCTACTTCTAGCTTTTTGCTGGAGAAAAGATTCTCATGTACTTTTCTGTCTAGGCTTGTTCAAACAGTGACCCTCAGATCTCAGCCTCCTAAATAGCTAGGATTACAGGCATGAGTCTTTGGTACCTAGTAACATATTTAAATTTAAAAAGTTGATCATAGTCAGACCTGACCTGCAGATTAGAATTTTGAGATTTAAACAGTACAGAAGAACAATGTAACATCAATGGTTTGGAAACTAGTTCTGGTTTTACTTTTATCATTTTAAAAAATATTTTTAAAATTAATTTTGTTTATTGTTGTTTATGTTGTACTAAGGAATTGAACTCAGGGGTCTCATGCATGATAGGCAAGCACTCTACCACTAAGTCACATTCCTAGTCCTGATCTTTATTTTTATTATTCTGAATCTCAACCATAATAGTGTAAATTATATACCAGCTGTATAAAAAGTCATGATTTTATTGCCTGTATCCATTTCCTTAAAGAACAGAATAACACTGGTTCTCAGTGTTTCTATATATATCATTATATATATATATATATATGTATATATATCACTATGTATATGTTTCTAATATCACTAGTTTGGGTTTCATGAAGCCTTTTCCCCATTTCTCCCTTTTCTATGTATTATACTTTCTTATATTCTTGGAAAAATAATCAGACAATTTCCTCAGATCAATTAATATTAATAGGCAAATACCCAGCATGAAAAGTGCCTATATGGATGGCTGGAGGGGAAAGCCTTCACTGGTGATGAGCACTTCCTAGTGGGACCATGGCAGGGGTGGCATAGGGATGATGCAGGGAGTTGTAGAATCTTGGGAGAATCTTCACTTTGTTGTGAGTATCCTGGTGCATTTCTCAGTTGAGTCACTATATGCTTGGAGGCACCTTCAGTTCCTCCTTCCAACATTTCTGAGTCTGTCTTCTATTTTTTTTCTCACTGGATGACTTGAAATACACCATAGTAATACAAATTGTATAATATCAACCATTCTGTATATGAGTTAAATGCTCTTATAGTTGTTCTTATATGCTGTATAAATGCATCATACACCATAAAGAAAATAATAAAATTTATGCTAATTGCTTTTACTATACCCTGCACAGTGTTGGTGATCTTTGTATTGATTTGTTTCGAAGTGATACACAAACATGGATGTTCACACAAACATGGGTGGAATCTAATGGTTGATAGATTATGTGCAGCTTTTTGGCTGGGTGAATTACATGGAATGTACTATATTCTGGGTTTGTATAGTATAGTCCTACTGTATGGAGCGTATTCTTCCAGAACACATCTTTACTATGCATGTAGTTTTCACTTGATCATGGAATACTGGAAATAAATTCTACTCAGAACCAAGTTCCTTTCTTATCTCTTGACTTCCACCTTCCTAGTTTCTGGGGGCCCATGGGCTTTTGTCCATGCCTTCTTTATCATTGCTGTGTATCCTTCCACCTTAAGAGAACTCTTCAACTTTTATTAATTCTGCTCTTTGACAGCCTTCTATATCTCACCCTCACTGTACTGAACCTGGGCCTGACTGTGCCTTTTAGCATAGTCAAAGGAGGACATGGTTTTGGATTTTAAAGATTGAGTAGTTTTTAAAGATGGAATAGTTTCCTTGTAAAGTATTTGCTTAGTATGCATTAGACACTTGATTCAATCCCCAGCACCTTGAAACAAAACAAAACAAAACAGAACCCAGTATACTATCAGTAAAAAAGGAGTTCAGATTGTGGCTGGACTGAGTCACTGATTTTCCTGACAAGAGGAACTTCAATGCTCATTGGGTCCATTATTGAGAGCTCCTTTTTTCCACAGTGGCCTGCTGGGGAGGAACCCTGGCCTTTAAAGAACCTTGTGCTCTTTTAAAGCTTGCACTTCAGGTGCAGCCCTTTATATGCAGAGTAGCACCTGGTTTTGGTAAGGGCTCTAGTTACTGTTTTTTTTTTTTTTCCTTTATCAAGTTGTTATGCTCAGCATAGCTCCTGCTTCCGGCTTCCCTAGAGAGAACTGGTAGATTCTGTTTCAGGTTATGACACACAGTTGGTGTTCACCTACAGTTGCTATCCTTCATCCATCTTCTGGGAGAGAAATGCTGAGCATAGTTACTAGGTACCATGTTGGTGTTTTATTTATTATTAATTGTCATTATTGAGAGCCATTGCATTTGGAGAATAAACATTGCCTCATCTATTCACATATTAATATTTTTAAAATAATATTTTTATACTTGTTTTACATGTTGCAGATTAACTTTCCTTCTGAAGATATCAGCAAGATCTTGGAGTCTAGTGTGATGTGGATCTTATTACTCCTCATGCATATTTTTTTTCTTAGGTGCTTCTCTGACTTTAGCTCATTTTTCTCGTTGGTTGTCATCCTGTCAGGCTGTTCTCTGCCTGGTTCTGTAGCAACTTTGCCTTTAAGTTTTATTTCTTCTCTTTATCAGCCTTGCTTCCCCTGTGAATATAATTCTCCCATAAGCAACTGTGTCTGATAATCCTAGGCACTGTAAAGAGCACAGCAAGGCTGCTTACATGCTCGCAAAGATGTCTCTTCAGATTACTACTGTGTAAAAGAATCCTTTCCCTACCAACCTCTTATTGCTTACTGGATCAATTATTTATTTACTTGTAATTCATGTCCATGCTCAAGTATGTGTTAGTGTGGCTCTGAAACTGTATCCTTCTTCCCCAGAGTCTAATTTAGTGAGGACTAAACTACTGGCAGAAGCTTGCTGTACCTCAGCAATTTGGCTCAGTGTCAGAGCCTTTGAAATAGAAGGTGACGATAATCTGTCTGATTCTGGTGTGTTCCACTAGATGAACAATCAGTAACAGCTTTCAATTTTTTTTGGTCAAGGTGATGTATAGAGGGGTTACAGTTACATAAGTAAGGTAATAAGTACAATTCTTGCCAAACTTGTTACCCCTTCCCTCATTTTTCTCCTATGTTCCCTCCTCCCCAACCCCCAAGTTGTACAGATCATTTCCAACATATTGTCTTGTGTATGTCACTGTTGCATTAGTTCCCCTCTTTGTCTCACCATTCTGTTGTTCCCCTTCTCTTCCTTGATTCAAATAAATGTACATACAATACCAGGGTACCAAGATCAAATACAGTGATACGGGGGATATACAATAGGGGGAAGAACATACAAAAGAAACAAAAAAATCACATAGTACATTAAAACAACAACAACAAAGAAAAACCTCTATGTCCATGTCTTAGAGTTCATTTTGCATCATGGTCTTATGTACATAGCTATTGAGCTATTCTGCTTATCTGATAATAATATCCTAGACGTATACTGATTATTGTAAATAAGGGAAACCATGTGTTTCTTTGGGTCTGGTTTACTTCACTTAATATGATTTCTTTCCAAGTCTTTCCATTTCCTAACAAATGGGGTGGTGTCATTCCATTATATATAATATACATATAATATATGTTTCATATATATATATATATATATGTCTCATTTTCTTGATCCATTCATCTACTGAGGGGCATCTGAGTTGGTTCCATATCTTAGCTATGGTGAATAATGTTGTGATAAATATAGTTGTGCTGGTAGTTTTAGTATAGCCTTGTTTGTGATCATTTGGGTCAATTCTTATTAAGCACCCAGAAGATCCGTCCTCTGTCTCCTCTCCTCTCCTTTCCTCCTCTTCCACATTCCTCATTCCCCCCTCTCTCTTTTGAAATATTTTTTTATTTTAATTTTTAATCTATTTTTGTAGTACTGGGGTTGAACTAAGGGCTTGCTAGGCAAATACTTTAGCTCTGCTTTTTTTTGGGGGGGGGGTGGTCAGTGGTGGGGTTTGAACCTCTGGGCCTGGGTGCTGCCTCTCAACTCTTCAGCTCAAGGCTAGTGCTCTACCACTTGAGCCACAGTGCCACTTCTGATTTTCTGGTGGTTTTTATTGGAGTTAAGAGTCTCACGGATGCCTGGCTCTGATGGTTCAACCCTGTAATCCTAGCTACTCAGGAGGTTGAGAACTGAGGATCACAGTTTAAAGCCAGCCCTGTCAGGAAAGTCCGAGAGACTTTTATCTCCAATAAACCACTAGACAACTGGAAGTGGCACTGTGGCTCAAGCAGTAGAACGCTAGACTTGAGCTGAAGAGCACAGGAACAGTGCCCAAGCCCAGAGTTCAAGCCCCACGACAAAAAAAAAGAGTCTCACAGACTTTTCCTGACTGGACTGGCTTTGAACTGCAGTCCTCATATCTCAGCCTTCTGAGTAGCTAGGATTAAAGGCGTGAGCCACCGGCACCTGGCTTTTTTTTTTTTGTTGTTTGTTTGTTTTTGGGTCCGGTTTGTGGGGCCTGAACTCTGGGCCTGGGCGCTGTCCCTCAGCTCTTCAGCTCAAGGCTAGCGCTCTACCACTTGAGCCACAGCACCACTTCCAGCTTTTTTTTTCTTTTTGCTTATGTGGTGCTGAGGAATCGAACCCAGGGCCTCGGGCATGCAAGGCAAACGCTCTACCACTGAGCCATCTTCCCAGCCCCCCCCCCCCTTTTTTTTTCTTTTAAGAATTGAAACTTTGAATTTATTTTGGAGTTAAAGAATAGTATTTAACTTTACAACTTTGGGGGGATGAGGGGGGAAGTGGGAAGGGATGGTAAGGGGAAACAAAGGAGGAGGCAACAATGCTTGATAAGAAGTGTACTCATTTCCTTGCTCATGTAATTGTAACCCCTCTGTACGGTATTTTCACAATAATAAAAAAAAGAATAGTATTAATGGCATCCAACCTTACATCTCTCTATTCTTTGTCTGAACTATACCTTACCCTTAATAATTTGTATTTTATAACAGTGCTTCACCTTGAAATTATGGGTAGGTTCAATAATACATATCTTTAGTAACTAGATCTGCTTTTTTATTTTTATTTATTTTATTTTTTGTTGGTTGTGGGGCTTGAACTCTGGGCATAAGCACTGTCCCCGAGCTCTTCAGCTCAAGACTAGTGCTCTACCACTTTGAGCCACAGTGCCACTTCCCGTTTTCTGGTGGTTAATTGGAGATAAGACTCTTGGGGACTTTCCTGCCTGGGCTGACTTTGAACGGATCCTCAGATCTCAGTTTCCTGAGTGGCCAGGATTACAGGCGTGAACCAGCAGGGCTCGGTAGCTCTGCTTTAAAATATATATTTTAATTTTATTGAGACAGTTTCTCACTCTATAGCCTAAGCTAGCCTTGAATGTGCAGTCCTGCTTCAGCCCTCTAAGTGCTGAGATTATAGTGGTACATTACCAGGCCTGGCCTGAGTGTTTCTATTTTGTTTTGAGTAGGAATTTCAGGGAGTAATATTTTTTAGTTGTATGCATTTAAAAATTCTTTGTTATTTGAGTCAGATTTTTGGTGTGTAAGCCCAGGCTGATCTCAAACTCAAGAACTTCCTTCCTCAATCTCTTAAGTATTGGGATTACAGATGAGAACCACCAACCTTGGCTAGTATAATCTTTTTTTTTTTTTTTTGGGTCCGGTTGTGGGGCCTGAACTCTGGGCCTGGGTGCTGTCCCTCAGCTCTTCGGCTCAAGGCTAGCGCTCTACCACTTGAGCTACAGTGCCACTTCCGGCTTTTTTCTTTTTGCTTATGTGGTGCTGAGGACTCGAACCTAGGGCCTCATGCATGCAAGGCAAGTGCTCTACCACTGAGCCACCTTCCCAGCCCTAGTATAATCTTTAGTATGATAAAAGCAAGTGTCTAAAAATATGAAGTAGAAAATATTCCTTCCAGACTTTTTATAGGAAAAACAAATGTTCATAGGTTCTGCTTATCAAATGTTTGTTTTTCTTAGGTCATTAATAACTGCCAGACTTCAAGTTCAGTTGCACAGTCTCTGGAAATTTTCCTCATTGTTAATTAATATGACTTTGAGTCTGGTACAATTCGTTAAAGATAGTCATACCTTAGCCTCAGTACAACTACAATGGTAAGGTAAAATGCAATTAGAAAAACATTTTTTTCGCTTTCTTTTTGATGTCTGTCCTGGCATTTGAGCTCAGGGTCTGGGAACTGTTCCTGAGATGCTTTTTGCTCAAGACTAGCACTCTACCACTTGAGGCATAGCTCCACTTCCCATGTTTTTTACTAGTATCTTGGAGATAAGACTCTCGTGGACTTTTCTACTTGGGTTGGCTTCATACTGTGATGTCAACCTCCTGAGTAGTTAGGCATAAGCCACTGGTGTCCAGAAAAAGACATTTTAATTCAGAGGTCTTCTGTTTCTGTAACTGAGCTCTTCAGTTCAAGCCTAGCGCTCTACTACGTGAGCCACAGTGCCACTTCTGGTTTTCTGGTGGTTAGTTGAAGAGTCTCACGGACTTCTTACCTGGGCTGGCTTTGAACCTTGATCCTCAGATCTCAGCTTCCTGAGTAGTTGGGATTACAGGCCTGAGCCACCAGTGCCTGACATAAATTACAATTTTTCTTCAATTTATTTGTACGACTACTAGGAGTGGTTTGAGGTACATCATTTTAGAAATGGTAATATGTTTTGATAATATATGTGCACCTGGAGTAGTAATCATTTAGTCCTTGTGAGATTTCTAGAAAATAAAATGAATTCATAGTAGGATATTTTGATTTAGACTCATTGAAGACTTAGCAAAATGCAGTTCCATATATGTCTCATCAAACTTCCCTTAACATCACATTATCTTTATTAAGTTTTTCTAGACATTCTAAATAAGATAATGTAATTTCCTGGATATTTCTGTGATTAAATGAATGTATCTTATAGCTTTTTTAATTTACTTTTTATAGGATGGCCTGAAACTTAGTGACTGGCCTCCACCTTTCAGTTCTTCTGTCTTAGCCTCATGAATGCTGGTATTATGGGCTTGTGCCACTATAAGAAGTTTTAAAAAAAATTCTGAATATCAATAAAGGTTTATATTTATATTGAATATTTGCAGTTAGAATCACTGTCACTTGCGGGGGGAGTAATTAGGATGGTGGGGAAAGAAGGGATGGTAGGGGAAAAAGAAGGAGGAGGCAACAGTGCTCGATAAAAAATGTACTCATTACTTTACTCATGTAACTGTAACCCCTCTGTACAGTATTTTTACAATAAAAATGTATTAAAAAAAGAATTGCTGTCACTTGCTATATAAGATAATAGAAAAATCTATGTAGTGCTTTATATATGGTGGTGTACATTCACATTATAACACCCTTAATTATGACTTAGCCAACAGGATGATATTATAATCATTATTCTCATTGAGGAAACTGAGGATCAGATTGACTACATTAGACAGGAGCTATTTGGAAAACTTTGCAAAACTAGAACTTTGGACTCTGTTGTCTTTTCTATATGGGTTGCTGTTATATACAGATTTATATTAGAAATTCTTAGAGAACACAGACATACTAGTGACAACTTGATTCAGTAGTGACTTTGTTCAGACACAGGCATGTTTTATGTATAAGTATGTATATGATACTTGTTATAAATTATAATCACTAGCACATTACTTTTATTTTATTTATTTATTTTTTATTTTTTTGGGGGGGGTCTGGTCATGGGGCCTGAACTCTGGGCCTGGGTGCTGTCCCTCAGCTCTTCAGCTCAAAGCTAGTGCTCTACCACTTGAGCCACAGCACCACTTCTGGCTTTTTTCTTTTTGCTTATGTGATGCTGAGGAATCGAACCCAGGGCCTCATGCATGCAAGGCAAGCGCTCTACCACTGAGCTACCTTCCCAGCCCATACATTACTTTTAAATAGTAGGAATTAAGGTCCTAGATTAAGAGATATTAAAAGGTATGAAGACTGTACAAAACATTGCTCCGGGCTTGGTATTTCATGTGGTGATGAATGAGGCGTTTGTTGTGAAAATGAAGTTGACTCTACCAGGAGTAGTTCCTAGGTATTCATCTGGTTTTTTTTTTGTTTGTTTGTTTTGATTTTGTTTTGTTTTGCTTTTTGAGACAAGATCTCACTGTACAATTCAGGTTAGCCTTGAACTCTTGATTCTCCTGCCTCTCATGAATGCTGGGATTACAGGTGTATGCCACTATTCCTGGCCTCATGGTTGTGTGTGTGTGTGTGTGTGTGTGTGTGTGCGTGTGTGTGTGTGTGCTGGGGCTTGAACTCAGGGCCTGGGCATTGTCCCTGAGCTTCTTTGCTCAAGGCCATTGCTCTGCCACTTCAATGCACAGCTCTACTGTCCCTGAGCTTCTTTGCTCAAGGCCATTGCTCTGCCACTTCAATGCACAGCTCTACTGGCTTTTTTGGTGCTTAATTGTAGATAAGAATCTCATGGACTTTCCTGCCTAGGCTGGCTTTGAACCTCAATTCCCAGATCTCAGCCTCTTACGTAGCTAGGATTACAGGCATGAGCTACTGGCACCTAGTTTTCATGGTTCTTTTTGAAGACTTCTAGTACTTTGATGAGTTGCTTCTTATATTTTGTACTTCTCATACACAGTTGCAGCTAAAGGATAAGTGGAAGGAATGCATTGGTTTATGTTGGAATATGACTAGGGGTGTCTGATTCATGTTCTTACTGACAGCTGTGCCAGAGATGAAGCATGAGATTAAGGAATTTTACTGCTTACAACATTCCTTTTTAACCTACTTAGATTCATGTTAGACAGTCTGTTGCTATTTTAGGATTTTGTAATACATCTACAGAGCCATTATATATTCCAATTTGTTTATATATTTTCTCTTCATAATAAACCTGTTAAGTGAGATGACATGGTTATTATCATATTGTAGATAGAGGACTTGGATGTACTACAGCATAGTGGCTAAGAATATGTGTTCTTATATTTTTATTATAAATTGTATGTTCTTATATGAACCATACCATAATCCAACTCTACTAATTAATAGGTGAGTAACCTTGCTGCTTCTTAATCTCTCTCTCTCTCTCTCTTCCTCTCTCTCTGTCTCTGTCTCTCTCTCTCTGTCCTGTATCAAACTTTAGGCCTTATACCTACTAAAGTATTGTCTTTACCACTGAGTGTCATCCTCAGGCTAATGCTTGGCTTTCTAGTCTTTTTTTTTTTTTTTGCTTACGTGGTGCTGGGGAATCGAACCCAGGGCCTCATGCATGCAAGGCAAGTGCTCTACCACTGAGCTACCTTCCCAGCCCCTGGCTTTCTAGTCTTTAAATGATGAACCTTATAGAACTGTTGGGCAATGAAATGAGATAATGAATAGAATGTATTTAGAATGGTAGGAGTATGTAATAGGCACTAAATAAATATTGGGTATTATTAGCATCTTTGAGGTTAGTAATTGTTTTATTTATTCAGCTCAACAGAAATTAAAACCTTCTTCCATGTGTTAGGCTTCAGGAACACAATGATGATTATGGTTCTTACTCTAATAGAATTACGTTTTAATGGTAGACATGATGATTGAGTCGCTAAGAATTTCATGGAGTTGCAAGGAAAGGATTTTGAGGAAAATAAAATGGGACAATGTATGAGAAGGATGTTGTGAATCAAGAAGCCATTTCACAGAAAGTGATTTTTGATCTCTGATCCAAGTGGCCTTATCCACATAAAGATATTGGGGAATAGCCTCCCAGCAGGAAACAAAGAGAGGGTCATGGGTGGCCTGCTTTATTAGTTCATTAGTAGAAAAATGTGCAGAGTGGATAAGTGAAGGAAACAGATGGTTTTGAGGGCAGTGATGTATCTGTCTTATTTTGACAGATCTAGTGAAGGAAACAAAAGCATAGAAGACATGTCTGACATAATTTAGAGCCTTCTGTGTATGTAGCACATCATCAAGTAGATCATAGCTAAGTGTTCCTGCTTATAGTCTCTTGATCTGATAATGCATGATATTTATTATGCCTTGTAACAGTCATTTCTTTTTTCCATATATATATATTTATTGTAAAAATACTGTACAGAGGGGTTACAGTTACATGAGTAGGATGAGTACAGTTCCTAGCAAGCATTGTTACCTCCTCCTTTGTTTTACTCCTACCATCCCTTCCCTCCCCACCTCCCCAGCTCCTCCCTACCCACCCCCTGAAATTACAAAGTTCCTTTTCAACATAATGTCTTGTACTCTCATTGTTACAATGTGTCAATCTGTATCCTTATTTATGCATTTTGTTATATCCCTTCCCCTCCCCAAATTATAAAAATGTATATACAAGATGCAGGACACTGGAATCAGATACAGTGAAAACGGGCTATTATATCATGGGGGAAGAACATACAAAAGGAACAAGAGAATCACATAGTGTATTATAAGTACATTAAAAACAACAGCAAGAAAGAAAAAAAAAACACTTGTAGAGTTCCCCTATGACTCAGTAATCCCTCTTTCGGGCATTTACCCAAACGATCACAAACTAAACGATCATACTAAAGCTACCAGCACAACTGTGTTTATCACAGCATTATTCACCATAGCTAAGATATGGAACCAACCCAGATGCCCCTCAGTAGATGAATGGATCAAGAAAATGTGGTATATATACAATGGAATTCTATGCCTCCATCAGAAAGAATGACATTGCCCCATTTGTTAGGAAATGGAAAGACTTGGAAAAAATTATTCTAAGTGAAGTAAGCCAGGCTCAAGGAAACATAGGTCCCATGGTTTCCCTTATTTGCAATAACTAGTACATGTCTAGGACAAGCAAAAAAGGTCAAAAGCTATGTACATATGACCATATAAGATGATGTTAAGCGAAATGTAACAGCCATTTCTGAAATGACTGTTGCAAGGTTCTTACTATCTTTGGATGAGTCTGTTCTAAAAGCATAAAGTGGAGAGAAAAGTAAAGAGTTTTGTGCTACAGAATAGGGATTAGGCAGTGGGCGGAGTAAAAGGGAAATGTAAGATCTTTTTGTCCATGGAGATGAGGGATGTTGTTGACATCATGGCTTCTTGAGATTATATGGGTGAGCCAGCCTGGACTGAGCCACGCCTCCCTGACTCACCCAGATGGCTGTAGGCAGAGCCACCCCGATATTGCTGCCATTGCTCTGAGGCCTTTGATTGTTAGTTTTTCTTATTTTCACTGAAGCCAAAAAGGGCAATGATAGCTTCTAGTTTTCTTCTCAGAACAAGGTTATAGTTCCTTAGAAATTTGTTTCTTTGTTTCAGTCAGTTTAGCTATTATTATTCATCAATTAACATTATAATATGTATAATTATAGTATGTATAATTATATATGTTGAATTTTTTTTTTTTTTTGGGTCCGGTCATGGGGCCTGAACTCTGGGCCTGGGCGCTGTCCTCAGCTCTTCAGCTCAAGGCTAGCACTCTACCACTTGAGCCGCAGCACCACTTCTGGCTTTTTTTCCCCTGCTTATGTGGTACTGAGGAATCGAACTCAGGGCCTCATGTATGCAAGGCAAGCGCTCTACCACTGAGCCACCTTCCCAGCCCCTAACTAGTTCCAAGTTGTTTTAGCTCCATTATTCTATTTTTTTTTTCCATTTACCAATAAAGAAAATAAAGCAGAGAGCTTACTTAATCTGCTTGAGGTCCCCCAGTGGGTCCAGTGATACTGGGTTCAACCCAAATGTAAATGAACACCAGAGACTGTGTTCCTAAATGCTTTTTTACAATTAGATGTTTAATTGTTACATATTGGTTATTTAGTGATCAGGTAAGAATGGAAAATAGTGCTCTTGTACTAGAGAAGGAAGCCTCACTGATGAAGTTCTACTTACTAGTTTAAAGAAGAATGTAAAAGTTAATTCATAGCACCATACTGGAAGCCATTCTGTTTTGAAGAGATCCACCAATGCACCACTGAAGTGAACTGCATTAAAAAATGCTGTTTATTGAGTAAAGAGCTCATCTCCATTTCTTCAAAATAGGTGTACTGTCTCTTGTAGAAGAGGGCTTACCAGTGACAGGTTGTGATTATTACTTTTAGCAGTTTTATTTATGAACATTGTACTAAAATTGTACTAAACTAAGCCAAGAAAAAGCTCGACCCTAATTATTCATTTTTTCCAATTGACTTATAGTCCTTTTATCTTTCTGCATTATAACAGTTACACAGTCATCAAGTGTCTACAAATTTTTCATTTAGCTTGTTTTTAATAGCAGGTTTTAGAGTTAGGTATCTCCAGTGAAAAGAAAAATATTAGAATATGAAAAAGTTATGGGGCATTCATAATTGATTGGGGCAATGCCCACCAGGCAGCTCATGTCAGTTTTGAAGTTGGCCTTGGAAGGAGCAGCTGTGTGTTTGGACCTTGGAAAGTTCATCTTTCCAGACTGTTTGTCAGGCTTCCAAGAAAACCAGAGAACAAGATGGAAAAATACAGTGATTTGGAACCCATGTGAAACTAACAAGCTGCTTGAGTTCAGCATTAGAGAAGAGGAAAAATAATCCTCACCTGATAGGGAACTTTAAAGACTAGGCAGTGCATTTAAGTTTGTCAGAATTATCAGTATTTTGTTCTTTCCAGTGGCTTCATGTTTAGTATTTATTGATTATCAAATCAGCTTTATCACAGTGGAGGAGCAAAGTGTTTGACAAATATTATTTTTATGATAAATCTATTATACTGAATTTAAATTCAGTTTAACTCAAAGTTGTTTTTAAGTTTCAAATTTCTATAACTGTACCTTAGCCATATGGCATTCAAAGGCTTTGATGGTATAATTCCAGATACCATTAGGATAGAATCCTGTATTCAAGATTGTAACTGATAGCTTTCTTTATCTACACTTTCTTTTATTCTTTTGGGACTCTGGATATAACAGGGAATAACATGAGTGAGATACAACAGAACAAAGCAGAAATTTTGTTAAACCTTTATGGAAGATCTGAGACAACAATAGACAACTCTTTCTTCATTTCTCCTTCAAATACTGAGTAAAATTTAAGGTAATTTTTATTTATTTATTTTTGAGGTACTGGGGATCAAACCCAGGGGCTTGCTTATGATTGATCTAATTGATGTGATCTTCCACAACAAAACCTTTCGAAATAACTTTTATAAAAAGAATGGTTTAAACCCATCACACTTCTTTAAGGGAGTCTGCCTCGGAATTACAAAGTGGAATCTTTAATTATGAGGCGCAATCATTACATCAGAATTTTCTTGATAATATTTGTCCGTGTGCTATCAATGTGTCCTACCCTTCTCCCCATCACAACAGAAATGTGAGCCAAATATTAGTATGAGGGGAAATGTGTTTTAAATGAAATGTCATCATAGTGATGTTGCACTGTAAGATTTTCAGGAGAGTGGATATTCCTGTTAAACGCACATAAAGTCTTTCTTTTCTATGAAGGAACTTGTTAATGTGGCCTCTAGAAGACAGTTGAGACAGTCTTCAATGAACCTGTTCACTGGTTATATTCTCATTTGCCTTGGGTTTACATATAAAACTGCTCAAGAATGTCTTTCCCTAAGCTGGATTCTTCTCTTTCTCCCTCCCTCTCTTTCCCACTCCTTCCCTCCCCCCTCCCTCCCTCCCTCCCTCCCTCTAGAGCTCTCTCCCTAACGTTCCCTTCCCTCCCCTCCCTTCCCTCCCCTCCCTTCCCTCCCCTCCCTTCCCTTCCCTCCCCTCCCTTCCCTCCCCTCCCTTCCCTCCCCTCCCCTCCCCTCCCCTCCCCTCCCCTCCCCTCTCCTCCCCTCCCCTTCCCTTCCCTCCCCTCCCCTCCCCTCCCCTCCCCTCCCCTCCCCTCCCATCCCCTCCCCTTCCCTTCCCTTCCCTCCCCTCCCCTCCCCTCCCCTCCCCTCCCCTCCCCTCCCCTCCCCTCCCCTCCCCTCCCCTCCCCTCCCCTCCCCTCCCCTCCCCTCCCCTCCCCTCCCCTCCCCTCCCTTCCTTTCCCTTCCCTTCCCTTCCCTTCCTTTCCCTTCCCTTCCCTTCTTCCCTTTTTCTCTCTTCCTCCTTCCCTCCCTCCCCCTCTCTTGGATAACCTCTACCTTTTGGGGGAGCTTCAGTTGAATGATGACTGTTGTACTCTCAGTTCCTGAAGTCCTGTTGTGTTTGTATAGAGTTACCTTGTGGTCTCCTGGGTATTAATCTGCCTTTGAGGAGGCTGTAGTCTTGCCAGTCAGAAAAGCTACTCACTTAGGCTGCTGCTGCTGCTTATCACATATCAGTCTGTTCTCAAGTGTATGCTTGTCTATCCCTGACAGTAGACCTTGGTTCCATTTAGCTATCGTTCAAGCTCCTATTGACTCTTATTAAAACTGCTATGATAATTGAGTAGATTTTCCCACAGGATTGTTTTTGAGAGGTAGGCAGCAATGTAAAGTGGTTAAGAGTTTGATTCAGGGGCTAGTGGAGTGGCTTCAGTGGTAGAACACTTGAATAGCAAGCATGAGGTCCTGAGTTCAAGCCCTGGTATTGCTTTTAAAAAAAGAAAGCTTAGCCAGGCACAGTGGCTCATTCCTGTAATCCTCACTACTCTGGAGGCTTAGATCTGAAGATAATGGTTCATTGGTAGCCTGGGAAGAAAAGTCTGTGAGATGTCTATCTCCACTAAACTACTTAGAAAAAGCCGGAAGTGGTGCTGTGGTTCAAGTGGTAGAGTGCTAGCCTTGAGCACAAAGAGGCTCAGGGACAGTGCCTAAACCCTGAGTTCAGGCCCCAGGACGAAAAAGAAAGAAATAAAGAAAAGTTGATTCAGATTATGTACGTCTTGGACTCCTGGCTGAATTATCTACTAGTTATGAAAGTTTTGGGCAATTTAGTCTGTCTATGGGGTTGGTTTCCTTAAGTAAGAAAGGAATAAAAATATCTTCTCATAGGACTCTTATAAATGAGTTTATATTTGTAATATACTTAAAATGGTCTGGCTTATCACACACACACACACACACACACACACACACACGCACACACACGCACGCACACACGCACAGACGCACACAAAATGTAGCCCAAATTCTTTTTTCTCCCCCCTTTGGCAGTCTTGAGGCTTGAGCTTAGAATCAGCTGAGCAATGCTCTCAAGTCCTTTTAGTTTTTAATGTTTTTTTCAGGTAAGGTGTGGTTTTGTTGTTGTTGTTTTAAATTTAGTGTAGTTAATTAAGTTTTTTGTTTGCAGATACTGGGGCTTGAACTCAGGGCCTTATACTCTCACTTGGCTTTTTCACCCAAGGCTAAAGATCTACCATTGAGACACAACCTCACTTTTGGCTTTTTTGCTGTTAATTGGAAATAAGAGTCTCACAGAATTTTCTGCTTAGACTGGCTTTGAATTGAGACTGGCTTTGAACTGACATCCTCAGATCTCAGCTTCCTGAGTAGCACAGATTACAGGTGTAAACCACCAGCACCTGACTAAGCTATGGTGTTTTTCCTGGGCCCTCCTCAGATTACAATCCTACTTTCCTTTGTCTCCACAGTAACTGGGATTATAGGTATACCCTGTTTACAAATACATAAATATTATCAAATACTTGGAGAATTCGGAAAATTTGTATTAGTAGGGGTTGGGATGAGTAAATGATTGCTTTTGTGAAGATGGCAGGAAGGTATTTCATCCAGGGAGATGTCAAACAATTGAGACTAGAATTTGGTCTTTGAACTCCTAATCTGGTTGTCTTATTTATTATGATAGTTCACTTATATTTACAAGTCCTAGATTATTATTCTGCCACTGTTAACTAAATTTAGTATATTTAATGAAGGAATCTTCAGAGAACTAGTCTGGATTGGCTCTAGTATTAACTAGCATGTGGCCATTTGAAAATTATGTAATTTTTGTTAACCTCAGCTTTCCTACTAGTAAAATGGAGGTATTGCTCCCCGTATTACAGGGTTGTTGTAAGGGTTTAATGACATTTATACATAGAAAGCACTTGTTATGTTCCTGATCCTTTGGGGGTATTATTTAGTTGTTTTTTTTTCTCTCTTAGTTCTGTTAGAGCTGTTCTATAGCATCAGAAGACTTACACACATACACACATATACATATATGTAAACATGCACATATACTTGTGTGTATATATGTATGTATAGCCGTCCATTCCTGACTACCTCAAGGAGAGAGAATCCAAGAGAATTATTTCTTGCCTCAAGATTTCCCAAGGTTGAGGGGCTGGCTGGGAAGGTGGCTTTATGGTAGAATGCTTGTCTTGCATGCATGAGGCCCTGGGTTCGATTCCTCATCACCACATAAGCAGAAAAAGCTGGAAGTGGCACTGTATTGTAGTGGTACAGCTCTAGCCTTGAGCTGAAGAGCTAAGGGATGGCACCCAGGCGCATAGTTCAGGCCCCACAACTGACCAAAAAAAAAGAAAAAAAGATTTCCAGAGTTGGAATTCATATGTAACTAGAGAGTATAATGATTCCACTTCACACCAAGTTTAGACAATTTATGGTGTTCATCAGGTTTATATACTGTGACTTTCTGAGAATTTTTCCTCTCTCTCTCCACCCCCCCTTTTTGATGTGAAATATCTCTATATAGGAATAGTGATAAATAAATAATTAACAAGAAATAGAATGTTGTCATCCTAACCTGTTTCTAAAGCACTCAGATGCCTTATTGTCATTGGAGGTATGTTAGTAGAGGCTAAGGTATGACAATGGAGAGTTATATACCATTTAACACTATTAGTTGCTAAAAATATTTATTACCTTGAAGAACCTTGATAACAAAACTAGAAAATATGTAACATTATGGGTTTAAGTAATTGAAAGCCAGCATAATGTCAAAGATGATGGAATTAAATAATTATTTCATGTGTTATAGTTCTTTTGATAGGTGTGTGATGTTTGAATCAGTAATAAAGACATCATAAATAATGTAGTTATCCTTTAAATTAGTTTTACCTTGGCTCAGCAAAATCACCAATTGTGTTACTACAATCAAGACTTTTTTTTTGTCGGTCATGGGGCCTGAACTCTGGGCCTGGGTGCTGTCCCTCAGCTCTTCAGCTCAAAGCTAGTACTCTACCACTTGAGCTACAACGCCACTTCTGGATTTTTCTTCTGCTTTTGTGGTGCTGAAGAATTGAACCCAGGGCCTCATGCATGCAAGGCAAGCACTCTACCACTGAGCCACCTTCCCAGCTCCCAATCAAGACATTTTTATATTATAGTAACAGGAATTAGTTACAGTCCTGTGACTAATTAATGAACAGGTAGTCAATATAACATGTAATCAACATAAACAAGTGGAATTTGAGGTTAAAAATGGAATACCAGGGGCTGGGAAGATGGCTTAGTGGTACCGTGCTTGCCTTGCATGCATGAGATCCTGGGTTCCATTCCTCAACACCACATAAGCAGAAAAAGCCAGAAGTGGTGCTGTGGCTCAAGTGGTAGAGCTCTAGTCTTGAGCTGAAGTGCTGAGTGATGGCATCTAGGCCCAGCGTTCAGGCCCCATTACTGACCAAAAAAATAAAAAATAAAAAAAAAATAGAATACCAGTTCATACTTGTAAACTAAAAGCTAAGATCTGAGGATTGTGGTTTGAAGCCAGCCCAGGCAGGAAAGTCTTTGAGACTCTTATCTTTAATGAACCACCAAAAAGCTGGAAGTGAAGCTGTGGCTCAAGTGGTAGAGTGCTAGCCATAAGCAAAGAAGCTCAGGGACAGCACCCAGGCCCTGAGTATAAGCTCCAGTACCAGCACCAAATAAACAAAAAACAAAGCCAACAACAACAAAAAATAGCATACTATTTATATTAGTACCTCACCAAATGAAAAACCTTTGTATAATTAAGAAAATAAATATACAATCTATTTAGGAAAATTGTAAAACTGATGCAAGAAATAAGAGAAAAGTAAAATAAGTGGAGAGACCATCCCCATTCATGGATATGAAGACTATATTGTCAAGATGTCAGCTCTTTCCAACCTAATCAATAAACTTAATGCAATATCATTCAAAATCTCAACATGGAATTTTAATTTTAAAGACAAATTTGTTCTGAAGTTTATATGGAGGGGGCTGGGAAGGTGGCTCAGTGGTAGAGTGCTTGCCTTGCATGCCTGAGGCCCTGGGTTCGATTCCTCAGGACCCCATAAGCAAAAAGAAAAAAGCCGGAAGTGGCGCTGTGGCTCAAGCGGTAGAGTACTTGCCTTGAGCTGAAGAGCTGAGGGACAGCTCCCAGGGCCAGAGTTCAAGCCCCACGACTGACCAAAAAAAAGAAAAAAAAAAAAAAGAAAGCCAGGTATGATGGCTCTTGCCTGTAATCCTAGCACTTGTGAAGCTAACACAGGAGGATTCTGAGTTCAAAGTTACATAGTGAGTTTAAGGCTAGCCTTGGTTACATGATGAGGCTGTATCAGACAAATAAAGACAATTTTTTTTGCAGATACCTCAGCAAAGAAGAGACATAGTTGTCAAATAAGTGTATGAGAAGATGCTCCACATCATTTGTCATTAAAACATGTACATCAAACAACAATGAATTCTACTGACTTATTAGGATGGCCCAAATCCAGAACACTGACAGTGCCAAATATTGGTGAGGATGTGGAGCTGCAGGGAATGCAAATGGTGCAGACACTTTGGAAGAGTTTAATGTATTGTTGTTTTTAATACTGAGAATGCTCTTCTCATATGACCTAGCAATTGTGCTCCTTGGCTGAGCTGAAAATTTTATGTCTGCAGAAAAACTTGCACATTGATGCTTATAGCAGCTTGAGTCACTATTGCTATGAGATTACTTATGAAGTGAGAAAAATTAGAGAAACCTTAAACACAGATGCCTAAGCAAAAGAAGATGATCTGAAAAGGCTGTATAGTACATGATTCTAACCATATGGCATACTGGAAAAGACAGAACTATGGAGACTGAAAAGATCAGTGCTTATCAAGGAGTAGAGACAAGGAGATGAAGAAGCAGAGCACAGACGAATTTTAAGGAAGTGAAATTACTCATTCTATAGTAGTGCATTACATGTCATGATGTATTTGTCTAAGTTTATAGAATATGCAACACCAAGAGTAAATATTAGTGTTTATGTATGTGTGTGTGTTGGTACCGGGGCTCAAACTCAGAGTCTGGGCACTGTCAGCTTTTTTGCTAAAGGCTTACCAGTTGTAGTAGATGAACTACTTTGGTGGGGATGTAGATAGTGGGAAAAGGCTATGCATGTTTTAGGGAAGGAGTTCTATAGAAAATCTTTGTCCTTGGGCTGGGAAGGTGTCTCAGTGGTAGAGTGCTTGCCTTGCATGCCTGAGGCCCTGGGTTTGATTCGTCAGCACCACATAAGCAAAAAGAAAAAAGCCGGAAGTGGCGCTGTGGCTCAAGTGGTAGAGCGCTAGCCTTGAGCTGAAGAGCTGAGGGACAGCGCCCAGGCCCACGACCAGACGAAAAAAAAAAGGTAAAAAAGAAAATCTTTGTCCTTTCTCTCTTTTTTCTGTGAACCAAAAACTACTCTTAAAAATACAGTCTTTTAAAAAGCCGATTTTATTTGAAGTACATTATCTAAGTAATAATGTAAATGAAAACAAATAGCACATTCTATATAACCCCATATGTAAAGTCCAGAAAGTGCAAACTAATCTACAGATTACAAGTTTCTGGGGGAGGAGTAGTAGGAATGAATTACAGTGAGGCATGAGAAATCTTTGGAGGTGTTAGATATGTTCATTGTTTGTGAACAGTGTTGATTGTGAAAGTGTTTACACAGGTGCACACATATATCAAAACTTTTCATTGAACACTGTGTAGCCTATTGCATAACAATTATGTCTAGAGCTATAAAAACTAGAGCTCTGTTTTCAAAATATTGTTCTTCTAGATATTAAAAATTAAGTTTAAAAATCCAATCAAGGCAACTCAATGGAAAATGTCTTCTCAATGAGGGGTAACTAGATAGCTACATGAAAAAGAATAAAGTTAGATGCCTTACAACATGTGCAAAAATGAACTCATAAGATTAAAGAGGTAAGAGGTAAAACTATAAAACTGTTACAAGAAAATAGGCTTTAGAATTATACCCTAGTCTTGTTTTAGATAAGACATTACAAAACACAAGCAAAAACAACAAATAAATGCCTCATTAAAATGAAAAAAAAATGTATTTCAAATGTTGTCATCAAGGAAGAGGAGAAGGTACAGAATTTGAGATAATTTTTTGCAAATCATATATATTAAAGGACTGATAGCCAGAATACATAAAAATCTTAAACTGGGCACAGGTGATTCATGCCTGTAATCCTAGTTACTCAGGAGGCTGAGATTTGAAGATCTTTGTTCAAAACCATCTGAGGTAGAAAAATCCCTGAGACTCCTATCTCCAGTTAACCAACAAAAAGCTGGAAGTGGAGCTGTGGCTCAAGTAGTAGAACATTATCCTTGAGCAAAAACTCTCAGACTTAGCACCTAGGCACTGAGTTCAACAGGACTGGCTAAATACATACATACATACATACATACATACATACATACATACATACATACATACAAGCATCTAGACTGGTCTGGGAAACAGGAAAAGGGGAGGAAGGGAAATGATGAAGGGGTGTTAATAACTGATCATGATGCATTGTTTACATAAATGTACAAAGCAAAATGAAAAAAATTATTTGTACTGGGGGGTAGGAATGAGCAAAAGATATCTATATCTATATCTATATCTATATATCTGGGTGCCAGTGGCTCATGCCTGTAATCCTAGCTTCACAGGAGACTGATAACTGAGGATGGAGTTTAGAAGCCAGCCTAAGCAGGAAAGCCCATGAGACTCTATCTCCAATAAACTATTCAGAAAAAGCCAGAAGTGATGTTGTGTGTGTGTGTGTGTGTGTGTGTGTGTGTGTGTGTGTGTGTGTGTGTGTGTGTGTGTGTGTGTAATATATGTATATAACCAATGAAATGGTATTCAATTAGTCATTAGAGAAATGCAAATGGAAATTAAGAAGTACTGTTTCATACCCACTGGGATGACTAAAATAAAAAGATGAACAATAACAAATGTTGGAGAGGATGTTCAAGAATTGGAATCTTGATATATTTCTGGGGGAAATGTAAAATTGTGCAGTTATATTAGAAAACATTATGATAGTTCCTCAAAGAACTACTCAACACAGCAGTTCTACTCTTAGGTGTATATATATATATATATATATACACATATATCTCCAAAAGAATTAAAAACACATGCATGTGAAAACTTATATGCAAATGTTCAGTTATAATTCTTAGAGAATAAGTGGAAAATATGTCTATCAATCAATGAATGGATGGATAAACAAGTCATGGTATAGCCACAAAAATGAATGAAATATTCATATGTTACAATATGTATGGACCTTGAAAACATATTAAATGAAAAAAAACAGGCACAAAAATCCACATATTATATGATTCTATTGGTGTAAAGTGTCAAGTTTAGGAAATTCTATGTAGTTGCCAGGGCTGAAGGAAGAGTGAAATGAGAGTGGTTGCTAATAGGCACAGGTTGTCTTTTTGTGGGGAGAAGGGAAAAAAATGTTCTGAAACTATTACTTAGTTTCAGAAACATCATGATCAAATAATGGTTGCACAACTTATTGAATATACTAAAAAATAAAAAGGCAAAATATATAGTATAATTAAAGAATTTTAGTTTGAGACACATTCTTACCATATTGCCCAAGCTGGCTTCAAGATAGAGATCCTCCTGTTTACATCTGTGCTGGGATTACAGGTATATACCACCATGCCAAGCTCAAGAATTTACATTTTTATGTATGTATGTATGTATGTATGTATGTATGTATGTATGTATGTATGTATGTATGTATGTATGTATTTATTGCTTGTCATGGGGCCTGAACTCCAGGCCTGGGCACTGTCCCTCAGCTCTTCAGCTCAAAGCTAGTGCTCTACCACTTGAGCCACAGCACCACTTCTGGCTTTTTCTGCTTATGTGGTGTTGAGGAATCGAACCCAGGGCCTCATGCATGCAAGGCAAGAATTCTACCACTGAGCTACCTTCCCAGCCCCAAGAAATTTACATTTTAAATACGAAGTATTTAAAAGTGAAGTTTTTGGGTGTTTTGTTTGTTTGTTTGTTTGCAGTCATGGAGCTTGAACTCTGGGTCTGGGCTCTGTCCCTCTGCTCTTCAGCTGAAGTCGAGCACTCTACCAGTTGAGCCACAGTGCCACTTCCAGTTTTCTGGTGGTTTTCTGGATTTTCCTGCCTGGCTTTGAACCACAATCCTCAGCTCTCAGCCTCCTGAGTAGCTAGGATTACAGGTGTGAGCCACCAGTACCCGGCATAAAAGTGAAGTTATTTTTACAGTTACTAAATTCTTACTAAATAATTTTATAAAATCAAAATTGTTCTAGCATTCAGTGTCAATGTATTTCCAATATATATCCGTATCATGCGTCACTCATGGGTATATTTAACAGAAGTGTGGATTACTTAATAGTACAAAATGTTTCTTTTGACATGTTGTAGCTGTAAATACCATGCTTACTAGGGGAGTATATCCAGAACCATAAATTTGAACAGGAAGAAACGCAAGAAAATGAATACTCAGCAGTACTGGGAAATGAAATCTCATTGTACAAGACACACCCAGCACTACTTGGAAATCTCATTGTGCAAGAATCAGTTGCATTCATGCTTTGTCAGAGGAAGGATTTGATAATTTGGTAATTTGATGCATTTTTTCTCACCATTAATGCATTTTTCATTGCTCAAGTCCTATGCAAATACCAAATTAATGTGGCTCATCAGTGGCATTTAGATGAAATCCTTTCTCATTTTATGGACATTGAATAATATATGTTCTGCTCTTAGGCATGCAAGAATGAGTTAAAGTTTTGAGTCTCATGTCAGTGCTAAGCACTCATGGGTTCTTTAATAAGATTTGTATGAGTATTGAGGGTTTGTATTGAGCCAGGTCCCCTGTGGGGGGCTTAGGGGTTTAGTTCAGGGTGTTGAAGCTAGACAGGGTTGCTAGGCTTAGTGGTACATTCTGAGAAATTTATCTATTAGTGAGCAGAATGCTAGGGCAGATACAAAAATTAAGGTCATTTGCTATTTAAAGGCCTAAGATAGTCGAGGACAATTTTGGTTCATGACTTAGAACATTCCATCTCTCTGTCACAATGTTCTAGTCAGCCAAGGTCAAGCAGCTTGCAGGAACTGTAATACAGATGCAGTTTCTTTAGAGAAATTTAGTTTGCAGGAGGAAGATCAGGATTCCTAGAACATAGTGAACAGGGCCAAAGATAAATGCTTTCTATCTTTTAAGTTATTTTTACCCTCAATTATTTATCAGTTCAACTTGCTTAAATGAATTGCTTTATATAAAAGATGATCTTGGCCCTAAATCTACTGTTCAGGAAGAATGTGAGAGGCTTGGCCTGCAATCCAGTCCACGTGTGCAGTTTATGATTTATCCTGGCAGTTTAAATGTTCTTATCTGTTAGTGCTCGCTATTTGAGAGACCAGCAATCAGCAAGGAGGTGTTTGATTCACTGAGATAGAAATCTGTTAGGTTGCAACTTGTTTGTGTGGGTTGATACTTTCTTAGTTGATGAAGACTTGTTTGTGCATGACAGTTCTAGGAAGAGACCCTAGAGTGTCTCCAGAGGTTTGCTGTAGCTGTAGTTGAGCTACTCTTTGTAGGTAGTAAGTGAGCGCTCAAAAACCACAGCCTCCAGACTCTGTGAGTTCCCTGATTCAGTTTTATGTCTCTGTGGCCTTTGGGCAACTTGCTTAACTCATTCTCTGCTTCAGTTTCTTCATCTGTACAAGGATAATAAGAATATTTTAATTAAGCCAGGTGTGGTGGTACATATCTCTAATCCCAATACCCAGGAGACAAAGACAGGAAGAACATGAATGAGTTTAAGGCCAGCCTGGGCTACATAGTGAGATCCTGCCTCCAAAACCCAAGGACTTGGGATGTAGCTCTGTGCCAGAATGCTTTTTTAGCATGCATAAGATCCTGTGTTCAATACCAAACTGCAAAGGAAAAAAATAAGATTCTTGTGACATTTAAATGAATAATAGATATAAAGTTGAGAGTGCCTGGCACATAAGAGCTAAGGATCTTAATAAATGCTACTCAACACAAAACTTCAGAGGCAAATGTATATAAAATTCTATGTGTAGTTACAGAATGGATGGCGATTACAGATCATTGGGAAATTTTATCTTGGAGTTTGTTCTAGATCTAAATAAATGATTTGTAGTCAGGTAAACCAGTTTGAATGTAGTCAACAATCCTTTCCTTCCTCTTGAATAGGAGACGTTACAGCTGTTTTGAATAAGCTCTGTTTCTCTGAGCTCCATAAGGTATAATATGTCTTTTTAATTTTTATAACATGCTGCTATTAAGTAATAGTATGATAAAGTTATATGATGTGTGTGTGTGTGTGTGTGTGTGTGTGTGTGTGTGTGTGTGTGCGCGTGCGTGCTCACACATTCTCGGGTGTGCGTGCGTTTGTGCCGGTTCTGGGCTTAAACTCAAGGCCTAGGTACTGTTTTTTGAGCTTTTTTTCTCTCTCTCTTTCTCAAGGCTAGCACTCTATCACTTGAGCTACAGCTCCACTTCTGGCTTTTTTGGTGGTTAATTGGAGATAAGTCTTACAGGCTTTCCTGCCTATGATGGCTTAGAACTGAAATCTTCAGATCTGAGCCTCCTGAGTAGCTAGGATTACACGTATGAGCCACCAGTGCCTGGAAAAGCTACATGATTTTATCCAAAATGCCACAAAGGACTTTTTAGTAAATTGTCTTTCTTGACTATACAAGCCTGCTAGAAAAAAGGTAACTAACTTGTAGCTACTTCTTTAACCCTCACTCTTTCTTCACACTGCAAATATTCTTATTATAAAAAGAATAATGTTTTCATGTTTTGAAGGACTCTGGACAGTTGTTAATTAAGCTATGATTCTAGCTCAGACATTGGTTATGGGCATAATTTTTTTTTCCCCTTTCCAAACTATTCTCACTTGCCTTAAAGGAACCTGCCTCTCTTTGATAACTTGATCTACAAATTCACTTTGTACTTAGGATTTTTTTAATATATAATTTTATTATTATTAAGGTGTTGTACAGAGGGGTTATCATTTCACAATTCGGGTAATGAGTACATTTCTTTTCTTTTCTTTACTTTTTTTTTTGCTGGTCGTGGGGCCTGAACTCTGGGCTTGGGCACTGTCCCTCAGCTCTTCAGCTCAAAGCTAGCGCTCTACCACTTGAGCCACAGCGCCACTTCCAGCTTTTTCTGCTTATGTGGTGCTGAGGAATCGAACCCAGGACCTCACGCATGCAAGGCAAGAATTCTACCACTGAGCTAGTTTCCCAGCCCCTGTACTTAGGAATTTTAATAATAGTTCTCAAATCTTAAGACAGACTGTACTACCATCATAACTCCTATTCGAAGTCATTTCATTATGGTGAGATCATGATTTAAAGAAATTTATTGTTACTGTAAAGGGAATGTACAGACACCGCTTCCCTTGCTCTGGAGATCATGATTTTTAAAGGTTTAGACAATCATATTGTCTGGTTAGTTTTAACAAAGTATCATTTGTTTTCCTCCAGTTAAATTTTTATGATTATCAAGGGTGTGTGTGTGTGTGTGTGTGTGTGTGTGTGTGTGTGTGTGTGTGTGTTAGTTATAATAAAAAGTAGCATACCCTGCTAAAGTATCATTTGTTTTCCTCCAGTTAAATTTTTATGATTATCAAGGGGGTGTGTGTGTGTGTGTGTGTGTGTGTGTGTGTGTGTGTGTGTGTGTGTGTGTGTGTGTGTGTGTGTGTGTGTGTGTGTGTGTGTGTGTGTTAGTTATAATAAAAAGTAGCATACCCTGCTACACACTGCCCCCTGTCTGGTAACCCTGCTCTAAAGACATCTGTGTTTTACTGTTTTATTTCTTTTTTTAAATTTTATTATCTTTAGTTGTACAAGGGAGTTGCCATTTAACAAAGCAGTTTATGAATACAATGCATCTTGGTCAGTGTCACCCCTTTCAACATTGTTACCCAGCCCTCCCAACCCATCCCTCCCCTCACTTTTCTTAATTTTGTAGGATGTACATTGAATTCCTTTCTAACTTTTTTATTGTTATTATAAAGGGTGATGTACAGAGGGGTTACAATACATAAGTCATGGGAAGTGTAAATTTCGTTGTGGACAGTATCACCCTACATTGAATCCTTGACTGCATTCTTCCTACTTCAACTCTTTTTATTTCTTATGGTCATCTTTCTAAACAACATGCTTCTATGGCTATATTTTGAATTTAAGACCTCAGAGAAAACTTAGGTTTTATCTATTGACTTCCTTCAATGGAAGCTGAACTCTTGTTGTACTATGCTTTCATTTATCTTTCAAATTTGGACTGGTTTTGGTTAATTAGTTAAAAGGCAATTTAGTATCACTGCTAAGAGCAAGGGCTATGGACTCAAATTCCAGCATCACCACCCACTACATTTGTGTGTTTTTGAGCAAGTTTGAAAATCTGATTGCCAGTTTCTCAGCCAAGTTGGTTTCTTATAGACCTGATTGTCTTCCAAAATTAGTCCCCACAACAAGTATTGAGAGATAGTACTTTTTTTTTTTTTTTGCCAGTGCTAAGGCCTGGGCACTTTTGCTCAAGGCTAGCACTTCACCAATTAAGCCAGAGTGCCACTTTCTCCCTTTTATGTTTACGTGGTACTGCAGAATCGAACCCAGGGCTCCATGCATGTTAGGCAAGCACTCTACCACTAAGCCACTTTCTTAGCCCTGAGAGGTGGTACTTTTAAGAGGTGAGTAGGTCATGAGAACTCTGTGCTGATCAACAGAGTTAATCAGGGAATAGATCCCTTATGAAAGGATGAGTTTGTTCCCCTTCTATTTCTCTGCCTTTCTCCTTCCCCTTCTCCACCCATACACAATGACTTCTGTCATCTTCTGACAAGGTCTTCAGGTCTTCATTAGGTACTGGGTATTCATCTTGGACTTCCTCTAGAAGTGTGAGAAATACGTCATTTTTCTTTAGAAATTATTCAGCCTAAGTTACTTAATAATATGAAGCATCTGGAATGTCTTGCACAGTTCCTTATAAATAAATTCCAGCTGTCATGATCATCCACATCTTTATCATCTGTCGACTTACAGTATCGCACTCTTCTTTTAGCAGATGAGACTGCGGTGGCAATTTTAGCTAGGTTGGGCTGGTCAGCAGCCAATCTCTTTTGCATGTTTTGCCTGGTAAGCTTTATGCTGTGGATAATCAGAGAATTTGTAACTCCTAGTTACAAACTCTAGTTGAGCAGGCTGTTTTCTTCTACTAGAGACACCAAACAGGTTTTCTTTTCTGGAGTAGTCGCTGAGGGAGTGAACAGACTCTGTCCCTGAAAGTAAATGCTGGAGAAACTCTGAGCATGGGGAGAGCATGGAGGACCATTATATAGGCATTAGTGGAGAAGATGACTTCTGATGTATTCCTTCATAGAAAGCCCTTTGAAGTAGCTTTATTGGGTCCTAGTCCTTCAGTTGAAACTAAACTGCTCTTGTACCTTTAAAGGGTTCCCCAGTTTAGATGTACTGACAAGAAGTTATAAAAGAAGCATGGCTATGGAAATGATTCTTCAGAGAAAGGCTTTTCCCAGATAGTTTAGGATAAATTTAGAGGCTTCCACTTAAATGGCTGAGCACTGATAGGCAAATCATTTAATTTCTACTGAGCTTTAGCTACTTTAGCTTAGTTCTTTAGAGGACTGAATAAAGTAGTATATATAAACTACCACACATTCGTTGACACACCAGGTGATTAGCAAATGTTAACTTTCCTTTCCCCTTACATGATGTTTATCCATGTTTTTAGTTGCTGATCATTATTGATTGTGATTTTGATTCTTGGTCTTGCTGCTACCTATATGTACAAAGTTTATGAAGTTAAAAAATGGTGAAAAGCCACTGAGGGTAAAAAGAGGTGTACATAAATGGTTGTAGAGAAAAGGATACTTGAAAGGGCTATAATTAAGCCCTTTTGCCTACAGTCCTAGCTACTCAGGAGGCTGAGTAACTTCCAGATGCTTCTTTTATTTAGTCTAGCCTCTTTTCTGGCTACCTCAACACCTGTAGGTAGGTAGTTCTCAAGAAATTCTTCTAATACTTAAAGTTCAATCTGTCCTACAACTCCTGTCTTAAACATCGTCTACTGTGCGAAAATAGTTTTCTGGATGAGGTAGGCAGATTTTATCATTGCTTTCTGCATGGTCACTACATGCCAGTGCTATGAACAGAAGTTAAAAAATATTTTTCAAGCCTCTTGAGTGATTCACAGCTACCAAATAGCCTTTGGAGTGGCAAGTATAATTTACCCATTGCTGAGTTGCTAAATAGCAACATATACCCATCAAATTACTGAGACTTTGTGAAATAATATTTTTCATTTTAATCTAGGTTTTGAGTATTAATATTTAATTTAAGGTTATTAGAGAAATACTAACTCATTACAGAGCAAAGATGTCTTGAAAAGAGACCAAGATTGAATGGAAATGCTAGTTGGGACCATCAGAAAGGACCATTAGACCATTATCAATCTCTACAGAAAATTTTTTTTTTTTTGGTGTTTTCCATTGTAAACATTTAATCATTGCAGCCATTTACATTCTGTGTTATTATAATACCTCTGTTTTACTTTATATGCAGTAAGTCCTTTTTATTTTAGTTAATTAATTTGTGTTGTTCCTGGCATAAATTTATTTGTGCCTGGTCCTAGGGCTTGAACTCAGGGCCTGGACACTGTCCCTGAGCTTTTTTGCTCAAGGCTAGCTCTGTATGACTTGAGCCACAGCTCCACTTCTGGCTTTTTTTGGGGGGGGTAGAGGGGTCCAATTGTGGGGCCTGAACTCTGGGCCTGGGTGTTGTCCCTCAGCTCTTCAGCTCAAGGCAGCACTCTACCACTTGAGCCACAGGAATCAAACCTAGGGCCTCATGCATGCAAGGCAAGTGCTCTACCACTGAGCCACCTTTCCAGCCCTCACTTCTGGCTTCTTTTGGTGCTTAATTGGAGATAAGAGTGTTACAGACTTTCCTGCCCAGTCAGGCTTCTAACTGTGAGCCTCAGATCTCAGTCTTCTCAGTAGCTAGGATTATAGGCATGAGCTCCTGGCACCCAGCTTCTTATTTTTTTAATTATTTATTATTTAATTATTATTACCATTATTATTATTATTTGCAGTACTGAGGATTGTACTCAGGGCCTTGTATATGCTAGGCAAGTGCTTTACATCCCCAGCCCACAGGTTTCTTAGGTATGAAACCTAACTACTTCCTGTGAACTATTTGCATCTTCCTTGGTTATACAATGAGACTTGGTGTTTGATCTCAGAATGAATTAGGGTACAAAGAGGATCTGTATAGGGAAATTGGAATGGAAGTGTTGTGGTATTTGAGAAAAATTTCTCAGACATGACTCAGAAAGAGTATATAAGTACATCCTAAAGTCATATATTATTTATTTATTTAGTGCTGGTCCTGTGGCTTGAACTCAGGGCCTCGTATTATACTTAAGCTTTTTTTTCCCCTCCCTTAAGGAAAACCATGAGCTTAATTGGAGATACGAGTTTCGTGTACTTTTCTGCTTAGGCTGGCTTTGAACTTCAGTCCGCAGGTCTCAGTTTCCTAGGAAGCTAGGATTAGAGACATGAGTCACTGGCACCTAGCTAAAAATATCTTAACTTATCTGTTTTTAAATTTGATCAGAACACTAGCCTAACTTCATCCTTTGTTAATTATTATTATAATTGTATTGAGGCATGGTTCAGTGATAAGAGTGCTTGCCTTAGCATGCATGAAATCCTTGGTTAAATCCCTAGCACTGAAAAAAATAAAAAAATAAAGAAATGATTGCTTATTTGAAGTGAGTGTTAGTAAAACCCATAAAGTGATAGTAA
The DNA here is from genome assembly GCF_024711535.1 of Dipodomys merriami. Lineage (NCBI taxonomy): Eukaryota > Metazoa > Chordata > Mammalia > Rodentia > Heteromyidae > Dipodomys > Dipodomys merriami. The sequence goes on along the minus strand of NW_027206401.1, from coordinate 30,860,609 downwards.
AACCCATAAAAAGAATAATACTTACAGGTAAAAAAATATTTTCTGAAGAATCTTAAGAAAAATATCCCGTGGCTTCTTTCCCTTACCCCATAGAAATAGAAGGGGCATATGGTCTTTTACCTGCTACCTAGTAGGAGAGCTACTAAGTGATCTATTTAAAGATAGATCACTTAGAGATGTAGAGTCTCTCACCCTCTCATTGTGGTAAACAGAGAATAGAGGGCTGCCTTCTTGAGAAATCCAGGAGCAATCTGTGGCTGGCCAGCTACTCCTATAGCAAGAGCTACACAGGAGGTTAACTGTGTTGGAATTTACAAAGGATATGCTAGTGGAGTGTGACCTGCAGATCAGAGGCAGGCCTAGTGGAAGAGAGAAGTAATCTGGAGCTGTTGGACTTCAATCAGGTAGAATCGCTAGAAGGGCAGTGAAGGTCCAGCAGTGAGTCTTTTGAGTGATAGCTAACAAGCCAGAAGGAACTTGGAGATGAGACTTGAAGCACTGACTAAGTAGAGCTGAGGAAAAGTCTGCTTCAAACACCTTGAGACTGTTGGCAGGACCACTCAAATTGGAATTTTCTTGTGTTTCTTTTCTTATTCTTCCTCTTTGGCATGCCCAACAGCTTGGAATAGGGAGAGGTTTGAGGGAAAGAAGAGAGGCAGTTCCATCCTTGGAACTGGGGAAAAGATTTGAATTACTAAGTGAAGACTGGTTTGTTACATAGAAAGAACATATGCTTTTATGTTACTGAACACTGACAAAAAGAATAATGGGCGCCTGCTGAAGTACTCAAATGGTAAAGAGGAAACCGTTTCTTATTTTATGCATTTTGAGAGCAAGTTAAGGCAAGCAGTTGTATTTGATCATATATTACTTAGTGCTTGTTAAATAAACACTGAAACACTTTTTCATCTTAATACAGACCTGATATCCTATAAGATGACTCATTTATTTAATACTATTATAGTTATTTGTACTTAATATTTATTTCTCTCTTAATATTTGTTTCTTTTCTTTAGATTTTCATAGAGTCAGAACCAGAGGTATAATGTCAAATTACTTATTATTTTTCATTGTAAAAGATAGTATACTCTCAGAAAACATAAAGGATATGTATAGTTTTATAATAATTATACAATAAGTACCCAGTAACTCATCCAGAGTGAAAATTGTGCACTAATGCTGGCAGAATGGCTCAAGTACTAGAGTGCTTGCCTCCTAGCAGGTGTGAGGCCCTGAGTTCAAACCCCAGTACCACACACACACACACACACACACACACACACACACACACACACACACACACACACACACACTCCCTCTAGTGTATCAGTCAATTTCTGTAGCAACTATATCAGTCAATTTCTTCCCAGACCCTAAGCAAATAGTCATTCCTTACTTAGTGGATCCAAACGATTATGGTCTTTTCATAAGAGGTAACCACTATCCTGATTTCAGTGGCTATTTCTTTGCAATTTGATCACTCGGGTATATACACATAAGCATGCCTGCTATTAATTGATTGATTGATTGATTGATTAACTAATATTTTTTGAGACCAGGTCTCCCCATGTATCCCAGATTGACTACAGATGGAGGATCCTCATATCTTATCCTCTCAAGTGCTGGGGTTGCTGTTGTGCATTACCAGGCTGGGTTCCGTTTTTTAAAGAATTGACTTCCTTTCTAGATTAGAAGTTGCTTAAAATTACAGATATTAAGATAAATGCAGTCATAGGGGATATTTAATTTCATTAAAATTCAGCTACATATATACAATTGCTGTGCTGTTACAATTAGGCATTGCTTTGAGCTTTGATTCATATTTGTTACCAGTTTATTCCAACTTTCCCCCTATTCATCAGTGTGGATTATACAGTTTCACTAATATATTTTAAAAATGTTTATTACATCCAATGGAATAACTACATATGAAAGTTACCAAGTAATAATATCCCTTCCCCTCTTTTTCTTTCTTCCAGCATGGGTAGGTTCTCTTTCCATGGGGATGATTTTCTTTTGCTGCCCTATAGTCAGCGTCTTCACAGATATTTTTGGCTGTCGGAAAACAGCTGTTGTGGGTGCTGCTGTGGGATTCATTGGACTCATGTCCAGTTCTTTTGTCAGGTAAGAACTTGATTTCTCCCTGTGCTTTTGAAGAACTGTTAAAACACCTCTTCCTTTTCATTGCTTAAAATGTTAAGTACTTTACAACTTGTACTGTTCTTTATATCAGCAAATTAGAACTTGAGAATTTGAATGCTTTTGTTAGCAATTTGTAAGATTTAGCTGTCACTAGGATATATATGTATTCCCTGGTGCTAAGAAACATGTTTCTCCTTTTGTCTTTTTCTACCCACATAAAAATCTTGAAAGAATAATTTATAACTGTGAGTTATGTAGAGCAATGGCTTTAAGTTAAGGTCAGCTTGTCTTAGACATATCTTTTTTTTTTTTTTTTTGGGGGGGGGTCCAGTCATGGGGCCTGAACTCTGGGCCTGGGCGCTGTCCCTCAGCTCTTCAGCTCAAGGCTAGCGCTCTACCACTTGAGTCACAGCGCCACTTCCTGCTTTTTTTTTTCTTTTTACTTATGTGGTGCTGAGAAATCGAACCCAGGGCCCCAGGCATGCAAGGCAAGCACTCTACCACTGAGCCACCTTCCCAGCCCTAGACATATCTTTTCTTAGGGTTACAGTAGTGTTTTGTGCTGTTTATTTGCTTGGTATAAAAATTTCAATAGAAGCAATTCAATATGTCAGTTATGTATATAATGCATCTTGATCAGTGTCACCTTTTTATAATTTTTCCCTGAACCATCCCATCAAGTTACCTAGTTTCATTATCACATGTGTACATTGAATTTGATGACTGAATTGAAACCCCTTTGTACCACTTAAAGATAATAAAACTAAAAGAAATAGAAACAAGCTTTTTAAAGTAATTTCTAGGCACAAAATTTTTTATCTGTGCTTTAAAAATGAATATGTTAGGCTCATGCCTTTAATTTTAACTACTCAAGAGGCTGAGATCTAACATGATGGTTTGAGATAAGCTCAGGCTGGAAAGTACGTGAGACCCATCTCTAATCTCACACACACACACACACACACACACACACACACACACACACACACACACACACACACAAACATGCTAAAATATTTAAATACCATGATAAAACGAAGTGGTCAAATGTACATTAAAATAATTTCAGCCAGGAGCTTAGTGTCTTAAACCTGTAATCCTAGCTACTCAGGATGCTGAAATTTGAGAATTAAAGTTGAAGTCAGCCCAGGCAGAACAGTCTGAAAGATTCCATCTTCAATTAACCAGTAAAATGCTGGACTGGAAGAATGACTCAAGTGGTAGAGCACCAGCCATGAGCAAAATTGCCTAGCAAGTGTGCTGTGAGTTTAAACCCAGGTGTAAGCACAAAATCAAGAACAGAACAAATAAATGAAACTTTTGTGTTTTTTTTGTTGATTTTTTGGGGGGAGGGGAGCACGGCAGGTAGTCCTGGAGCTTAAACTCTGGGCCTATTCACTATACCTGAGCTTTTTTTGCTCAAGCCTAGCATTCTGCCACTTGAACCACAGTGCCACTTCCAGCTTTTTCTGAATAGTTTATTGGAGATAAGAGTCTCACCATCTTCAGATCTCAGCCTCCTGAGTAGCTAGGATTACTGGTGCCTGGCTAACAAAACTTAATGTTAACTTACTATACATCTACCATAAGATTCTTCTTACAAAGAGCTGATGGGCACATTACTGTAACAGCTCCAGTTCTCCAGTAATACCCTTCCTTGCACCATTAGAACAATCATGAGAAATACCTGTTTAGTATAACTCTCTGGTAGCAGGAAATAAACTTTTTTTTATTTTGAAAATCTTTTTAAAATTTATTTTTTGGTGATACTGGGCTTGGACTCAGGGCCTCATGCTTGCTCTACCACTTGAGCCACCCCGAACTCAAGACAGCTTCTTTTTTTGGTGGGGGCCCTGAACTCTGGGCCTGGGTGCTGTCCCTCAGCTCTTCAGCTCAAGGCTAGCGCTCTACCACTTGAGCCACAGCGCCACTTCCGGCTTTTTTCTTTTTCTTATGTGGTGCTGAGGAATCGAACCCAGGGCCTCATGCATGCAAGGCAAGCGCTCTACCACTGAGCCACCTTCCCAGCCCTCAAGACAGCTTCTTAAGATCATTTCCATTCTGTGTCTAGTTTTTTATCTTAATTTCCTTTTCCTTCTCTATCTAGTTTCATGATGCTTTAGTTGAAAAACATGATTTAATTACTAGGGGAAAAAGTCAAACTTGCAACTCTTGCTTCATTTGTTTTTAAATATTTAGTGTTCAATCAACAGAATCCTTGGTTTTATTTCATCTCCTACCATACAAACTGCTTTCTCAAATCTAAAATGAGCCTCTTTATGTTTTTACTTAACTTAAAATTTTGTTTGAAATTTTTTTTTATTTTTGAAAACGTATTTTCTTAGATTCTATCTTTAAAATGCCTTTCCAGTTTCTTTGTTCTAAACTTTAAGAAAAAAGTTTTGTTTGAAATAGAACTTATTTAGGTAATTCTGTGAGAACATTTGTTTTTAGTTCTTATTTGGTAGCAGTATATCATTTATTGATGGCATATCAGATATCATGTTTGATCTGGAAGCCTCCAGGTACCCTTTGTCTGTACGTGCAGTTCAACCACTTGCTGAGAGTCTCTACATAGGCCTTGGGAGCTAAGGGGGAGGAATGGTATTGCTACCCAAACAGTAAGCAGAACACTTACAGACAGTTGCAATTATTTGGAAGGCTAAGTATGTAGGTAATCTGATAGATTGAAGTATTGCTTTATTTTTCTTCTCTATTATATCCTCTTTAGGGATAGAGAAGTTGTTTTGCTAAGCAGACTATGGGTAACTTGAAGTCATTTTTAACAGTTTTTCATCAAGTGCCTGGTACAGAGGAACTGCTTACTGTGTTTGTTGAATAAAGAGTGGAGATTCAGTAAAGGGTGATCAGAGTGAAGTGAGAGTTATCTGGGAAAGCCTAAAAATAACCCCTGAGCCTGATTTAAAGATGGTGTTAGCTGGAGATTAATTGAAGGGGTAGGGGAATCTGAGAGAGAGGATTGCCAACATACCTTAATTTTATCAGGTTCTAGAGTTCCTTCTGACTACCTCAGCATGTTGCTAGATAAGCGTTATTATCTAAAATGTAATTATTAACCAACTTTATCTACTTAGTTTCTAATAAATTGTTTGCCTTTACTACTGATAGAGCTTTTTGAATTGGACTTTTCAAAAAATTTAATTTCTTTTATTCCTTACCTGAATTGCTTCAAACATGATCCTTTGAAAGAATTATTTTGTACCATTATTTGGTTAAGTTGAAATTCTTTAATTCTTTATTATTCTTTGAGACATAGGTGGCCTTATAAACTGGGATCACGAGTAAAGACACCTAATTCAGTCTTTCTGCAATCAGGATATGATTTCTGGTTATCTTGCACAATGTTGGGAACAGTGTAATACAGGGTAAAGGTTGTTCTACAGTCCTTAGGCCAGCAAAAATGAGGCACAACTGTTCTTCTGTGCAAATGTTCTTGACCTAACTCTGGGGAGACTATTTCAAATGCACCCTTTTCTTTAACTAGGTTTCTTAGTGAAGTGGTCTTGTGAAAATGCTTTGATCACAGTTCTTATCCATGTGTTTCACCAGAAATCCATGAAAGGGGAGAACCAGTTGCCTTAATGGTTATGTTTAGTGCTCGATTCTTTGATTTAAGTTTTTCTCCTCTGTCTTGGTTAACTTATACTTACAGAAAATATGCTTAGCTAAAATGTACTTTTATTATATAAGGTTTTATTCCAAATATAATTAAATAATAAATAATTTAACAATAACAAATAATTAAAAAGCTGCTTTCCATCTTTTTCATCTTTTTACAGTTCCATCGAGCCTCTGTACCTTACTTATGGAATCATATTTGCTTGTGGCTGCTCCTTTGCATACCAGCCTTCATTGGTCATTTTGGGACACTATTTCAAGAAGCGCCTTGGACTGGTGAATGGCATTGTCACAGCTGGCAGCAGTGTCTTCACAATTTTGCTGCCTTTCCTTTTAAGGGTTCTGATTGACAGCGTCGGCCTCTTTTTCACCCTGAGAGTCCTCTGCATCTTTATGTTTGTGCTCTTTCTGGCTGGCTTTACTTATAGACCTCTTGTTTCCAGTGCCAAAGATAAAGAGAGTGAAGGTAGCAGATTCTTCCTTTTTTCCAGGAGAAAGTTCAGTCCTCCAAAAAAAATTTTCAATTTTGCCATCTTCAAGGTGACAGCTTATGCAGTGTGGGCCGTTGGAATTCCAATTGCACTTTTTGGATACTTTGTGCCGTATGTTCACTTGGTGAGTATATATACTTGCTGGTAATTAACATTATCTTCACATATGGGAAAACTTAGAAAAGAAAGCTAGGTCTGGTTGACATTGGCCTCAGACATTACTCTTGTAATTTTGGAGACTTGCAATTAGAGATCTTTAAATACATAATCAATTCATCAGTCAGACAATTAAACAGAGTCTGTTTTATGGAGTGAGTTGATATTTAAAAATCCCCCCCCCCAAAAAAAAACACTACATAAGGACAGCTATCATCTTGGACCAAATTGCATCAATGTAAAACATTTGAAACATCACTTTTTCTGGAAGTAGCTTACTAATCTTTGTCAGGATAAAACCAGTATAATGACTAACATTTTTAACAGAGGATATAGAAATTAGGTAATTAACAACAACAAAAAGCCAGTAACCTTGACACAAAAGAGCATTAAGCTACTTGTGAAATGCTTCTGGGAAAACAATTCCATTCAGAAGACTATTTGATTAATGTCATGTTCTAAACAACAGAAGAGAGCTAGTATCTCATTGGTAATAAGGATTTCAAGAGCTCACACAGTTTATTTTGTTTATTTCAGTTTCAAAGGCAAAATCCACTTCTTTATACTAAATCAAGAATATTCAGTATTAAAGTATTTGCCCTTGGGAAGATTTGCTCAAAAGTGTACATTACATTTCTTCCCCTTTTTTACACTATTTGTAGTGAAAAATGTATGTATTCTTTGACAGATGATAAGTGATAAAAATAATACACTTCATTTTTTCTTTTGTCATGAGAACTTGGGTCTTTTTTAGCTTATAGTCTACTTTGAACATTCATGAAGTTTTTCTTTTAAGACTTTTGGTGATAATTTGTAACATCCATTTGGAGAATTACTGGCATTAAGGGGTCAGCTAGTAACTATATCATAAAACTTCAGCTTATGCTCAATCCACAAAGTAACTAGGCCAAGAAAACATTAAGAGAGGTGGTAGACATGTCCAAAATTTAACAATAATTCAGATTTCTCAGTTCTTACTCTCTTCTTGCCAGGATAGTGGAGAAAGCAATGAAGATGACCAATGGGCAGACATGAGGAAATGCTAGGTTTTAGTACCCTGGGTCACTTGGCATTTTTCAGGGTCAGAGGTACTAGGAAAAATTACCTAGCATTTACCTATAATTTATTTTGTAGTCCTTTTTCATACTTTTAAGAAAATGTCTTCAAAACATCTGGAACCTAATTTTTAATAGCGTGTAGCTCTAACAAGGAAGAATTACCTTTACTAACCTATCTTAGCTTCTTAGTCAAGAAAACATTTACGAGTCCTTTAAGATATTGAGACTTTTTTTTTTTAAATAGGGATTTTACTGTATAGCTCAAACTGTTCTTGAGCTGTGCTATCTAGCCCAGGCTGGCTTCAAATTCCTTCCATCTTAATCTCCTGAATGCTGGGATTACAGTAGTGTGAAACTACACTCAGCTTTTTTTCTTCCCTCTTTTGTGCAAAAGGTGAACACACTCAGAGAAATCAGTATCTCTGCTAACACCAGCCATTTATTAAGGGGACAGGTGGTGACAGGTGATTAGATGATTGTCTTGTTATTTCTGGTTATGTATGTGTAATTTTTTTTTTCTTGTCCTGAAGCTTTACTCAGGGTCTGGGCACTATCTCTGGGCTTCTTTTGCCAAAGGTTTGCACTCTACCACTTGAGCCACAGTGCCACTTCCAGCTTTTTTGAGTCATTTATTGGAGATAAGAATCTCATGGACCTCCCTGCCTGGAATGACTTTGAACTGTGCTCCTCAGATCTCAGACTCTCGAGTAGCTAGGATTACAGGTGTGAGCTACTGGCACCTGGCTAGGAATTTTCTCTTTTTCTAACTATTATGTCACTGAAAGCCAGATTGTAGAGGAAACACTAGACCATTACATACTATGCAGCTTGTTAAATCTTGTCTCTATTAGATGCAAGGAGTTTGTTACTTGGTTAAAATTTAAAGTTTAGATGTGGGTACTTCATGGATGCCAGTTTCCTCCTAAAATGTCTAGACTAGGAGATGATGTTCAATTCGTTTTCAGTGCTTGTCTGTTGGAAGGGACACATGGGACATGTTCTGAAAGAGCATGAAGCCTAATAACTGCAATAATAAAAACTGTTGTGCTGGGTGCTACTGTCTCATGTCTGTAATCCTAGCTACTCAGGAGGCTAAGATCTGAGGACTGGGTTAAAGCCAGCCTGGGCAGGAAAGGCCGTGAAACTCCTCCAGTTAACCACCAGAAAACCAGAAGTGGTGCTGTGGCTTAAAGTGGTAGAGTACTAGCCTTGAGCAAAAAGGCTAGGGACAAGTGCCCAGGCCTTGAGTTTAAAAACAAAAAGTGTAGTGGTTTATAAAGCCCTTTCACATAATTCTCTTATCTAATTTTTATAGCAATGCAAAATATTATCCATATTTTCTCAATGAAAAGATGAAGGCACTGAAAGATTAAGTAATTTAATCAAGGCCACAGAAGTAGTGACTGATATAGTGTGGTATTTATATGTCAGAGGAAGCGTTATATATGGGCTTAAGGGTGGAGATTCTAGGGTTAGACAGATCTGGGTTTTAATCCTGGTTTTGTCCCTTATTAGTTACATACCTTAGACATCCTCTCTAAATTCCAGTTTCTTCTATCTATAAAATAGAGATAATCCCACTTTTACAAAGTTGTTTTAAGGATTAGAGAAAGTGAACATAAAACATACATCTCAATTTGTAAAGACAATGTGGTTACCAGTTAAGCAGTTTTAAGAGGACATATCAAAGATTCATAGGAGAAATGATGATTTCCATTTGGAAAAGTAGTTATAAAATGCTGCATCCAGGTGCCCATGGCTTACACCTGTAATCCTAGCTGCTGAGATTCAGAAGATCAAGGTTTGAGGTCAATCTGGATAGTAAAGTTTGCAAGATCCTACCTATCTCAACCAAAAATTGGGTATCATGGTGCATGCCGATTATCCCAGCCATGACTGGAAGCTAAAATAGGTGAATTTTCACAGGCTGGAAGAGAAGCCTCATCTAAAAATAAGCAATGCCCCCCCCCCCCCAAAAAAAAGAGGGCTGGAGGTATGCCTCAGTGGTAGAGATCTGCCTATCACTGTGAGAAGAATAAAAAACTTCGTCTCTTGTTTTGTGCTAAAACAGGATCTTTGGTAAAAAGAAACTAAAATTTCAGTTTAGGTCTTGAAAAGTCAGAAATGAAGCATTCTCATGACTATTAAATATTCCAAGATCTTGGCTGGTCATCTGTGGCTCATGTCTATAATCCTAGCTATTCAAGACATGAAATCTGAGGATTGAGGTTCAAAGCCAGCTGAGGCAAATAAATAATTGTATTTCCCCCTATAAACTGTCGGACTGCTAGGAAACAGTTGGCTTGCTCTCCTACTCCAGCCCACTCCCCCAATTCTTTTTGCTTAAGTTATTTTTTCAGATAGGCATTCACATTTTTTGCCTAGGGTTGTTCTCGACCATAGTCCTTCTACCTATGCCTCTGAGTTATGACAGGCACAAGCCACCATATCCTGTTTGTTGAGACAGTGGTCTTGCAAACTTCTTACCTGGGCTGCTGCAGAACTTTGGTCCTCCTAATCTCTGCCTCTCAAGTAGCTGGGAGTGGGGCTGGGAAGGTAGAACACTTGCCTTGCATGCCTGAGGCCCTTGGTTTGATTCCTCAGCACCACATAAGCAAAAAGAAAAAAGCTGGAAGTGGCGCTGTGGCTCAAGTGGTAGAGCACTAGCCTTGAGCTGAAGAGCTGAGGGACAGAACCCTGAGTTCAGGCCCCCACAACTGGACCCCCCCCCAAAAAAAAGTAGCTGTGAGTATAGAGTTGTGTTAACATGTCCAATCTGAGAGCTGTTTTGTATTGTTTTCTGAGTTAACCTTTTATTGTTCTTCCTTACCATTTACTTAGCTTCTAGGAATATGACAAGCTTGTGACTTTTCCCTAACTCCTCTTCCTCTTCTACTTCCTCTTCCTCCTCCTCTTCTGCCTCTTCCTTCTCCTCTTCCTCCTCCTCCAATTTTTTTTTTGCTGCCCTTTGCCCCTAACTCCTAAATATTCTATGTATTTCACTGGTGATTTCATCTGGTCTCCTGAGTTTAAACATCACATTCATCAATAACTCTCAATTTATATTTCTAATTCAGACCTTTTTCTTGGCTCTTCCACATGTTTAGACATAACATGCCCAACCCTGAAATTCTGATCTTACTCTCAAAACTTGCTCTGCTCCTGGCTATCCTTATATCAGTTGGTAAGTCATCCTTCCAGTTGCCTAGGGCCCAAATATTGATGTCATTCTTAGCTCTTCTTTCTTGCATACCAAACCCTTGATCTAGTCAGGAAATCCTGCTGTCTATCTTTTCAAAATATATCCAGGATCCAACTATCTCTGACTATCCTCAATACTAATAATTTAGCCCAGGCTACCAGCCCTTGGCCTGCATCATGCCAGTAGCCTCCTTCTTTTCCTTCTGCCTACCTTCTTCTCTTCCTCCCCCTCTTTCTCTTCCTTCTTAACCTTCTGTACTAGGGCTTCAATTCAGGGCCTTTTGCTCTCACTTGGTTTTTTCATTCAAAACTGACAGACTATACTTCTGGATTTCTGCTGGTTAATTGGAGATAATAGTCTCATAGATGTTTCTGCTTGATCAAACTTTGAACTAGGGTCCTCAGATCTCAGTATCCTGAGTAGCTACGATTACAAGTGTGATCCAGCAGCACCCAGCCAGCTGTTTACTTCTAATTATGCTTACTCTGGTTACCTGCTTAAAACACTTTCAAACTCCTCTCTCCCAGCATCCCAAGCCCCGTCTCACTACTATCCCCATTTTCTTTTTCAGAGCATTTAATACTTTCTAGCATATTTTAAATGTAGCTAATATGATTATTGCTTACTACCTTTATATGTCTACTAAGGACCTTTCTGTTTTGTTCAAAAGATCTTTTAAATTTCTTAAGCATCTGGCACAGTGCCTGGCACATAGTGGGTGCCCAAATACTTGTTGAATGACAAAACATATTATAAATTATTAAAGCAACATATGTAGTACTTCTATTCCTTTTAATCTGTCCTATTTTAATCTCTAAACTCTTCTACTTCGATGCTATTTAATTTTGTATTTAGGATATTATAGTTTTCATATTCACTGAACCCTTAATAAGCCCAAATGGAACAAACCTTAGAATAACTGAGTAACCAACCTTAGAATAACTGAGTCACCACTAATGTTCTATGTTGATTGGAAGGGAAAGTTGAGATTTTCTGTTTAACCCACAGCTTTATATACTTATGCTGATATAAACAGAAGAAATTCCTGTGTCTCTGAAGCAAATGCCTTCAGCTAAAAATTTTCAGAGCCTGAGATAATGTAGGAATAAGATACAGGATGTGGTGTCACAGCCCAGCCATGGATCTAAATTGCTTTGGTAGAGCTTGTGACAGGCTCTAGAGGTTGGACCTGTGGTCTGAGCAGGAATACTCCTCCAGCAGAGCTCAGGGTGCTGAACCATACAAATAGGAATAACAAACAAACTTTATTTCTTCATTTCTTCCTCAGAAGGAGACTTATTTGCCAAGCATTAATCATGTGCCCAGTGTTTCCTCAGAATCTTACGTAGCCATCCCAGGATGACTATAAGTGTAATAAATAACATATACCTATGTGCTAAGGAAATGATTCTGAAGTAATGTTTGGCCAGGGTCATTCATTGAGTTATGCTTAGTGACATAAGCATAACTTACAGGCACACAGTAAATCCTATATTCATTTTTGTTGTTGTTGTTGTTGGTCATGGGGCTTGAACCTTAGGGCCTGGGTGCTGTCTCTGAGGTTTTTGCTCAAGGCTAGCATTCTACCACTTTGAGCTACAGTGCCACTTCTGGTTTTCTGGTGGTTAATTGACATAAGAGTCTCATGGACTATCCTGCCTGGGCTGATTTCAAACCATGATCCTCCTATCTCAGCCTCCTCAGTAGCTAGGATTATAGGCAGGATCCACTGGCACTCTGCTCTCCTATGTTCTTTTTATGGAGTCTACATGTCTTCATCTAACCATGTCAGGTATGGAGGAAGAAGCCACTGTTTTTGGTTATACTGAGCCCAGACCAAAGTTTGTTTTGCCTTGCAGATTTCTGTTCTCTCCAAACAGAACTGCATCTGTGAGAACTGTCCCAGGACTAAGACTTTTGCAGCCAGGGAGAGGACTCTGGAGGAAATCATGTTTTGACCTAATATAATAGTAATAAGAAGATATCAATAACTTTATTTCTAGGCCTCCTCTTCTGATCTCTTCTGAATATGCAAAGGTTATAGGCGTACAGAGTGACTTTTCATAACTTGTGCCAAGCAGAACATGGAGCAAATAGAGCTTTATGTTTAATTTTGTTGTCTACAATAAACATCAAGCAAAAAAAGACACTCTATATCTGATTAACATAAAAACTATTGAAGGGAAAGGGAAAAAAGGTAAACTTTGAATTTTAGAGTCACATATAACTTCTCTGAGACCAATGATGGTTCATTAGGCTCCGAGAGGGTCCTAAAGTGTCAGTGTGGTAGAAAACTGCCCTCTTTATAATGTATAATTTTACCGGATTTAAATATTTTTGTTTCATATTTAGGGGTCCCAGGTTTTATTTAATAAAATGTAGTATACTTTTCCACTGTAATATTGGTATTTGCTTATCAGTCAAGTTCTTGGAATAGTTTTAAGTGGGTGATGGGCTTAAACTCAAAGCTTTGTGCTCTCAACTTTGTTCTTTCACTCATGGCTGGCACCAACACTTGATCATGCTTCTACATCTAGCATTTTGCTGGTTAATTAAAGATATGAGTCTTGCAGATTTGTCTGCCTGAGATGACTTTGAAGTAACATTCTCAGACTTTATCCTCCTGTGTAGCTAGAATTGTAGGCATGAGTCACTGGCGTCTGACCTTGTTTTTGTTTTTGGTTGTAGTAGGGTTTGAACTCAGGTCTTTGTGTTTACTAAGACATTTGAGCCATGCCTCCCCTCACCTTAGTTTGTATAAGTTTGATTAATCTAATTTTCTAGTGAGGTATAAGAGTTCTTTTATGATTTTATATCAACTAAAAAGATGTTATACAGGATGAATAGGAATAGGAAGGTGTGTGTGTGTGTGTGTGTGTGTGTGTGTGTGTGTGTGTGTGTGTGTGTGTGTGTGTGTGTGTGTGTGTGTGTGTGTGCGTGCTGAGGCTTGAACTCAGGGCCTGAGCAGTGTCCCTGAGCTTTTGTGTTAAAGGCTATCATTCTGCCATTTGAGCCACAGCTCCACTTCTGGCTTTTTGGTGGTTAACTGGAGATGAGTTTCACAGACTTCCTGCCCAGGCTGGCTTTAAACTGTGATCCTCAGATCTCAACCTTCTGAATATCTACAATTACAGTCTTGAACCATGGTCACCCAGCAGGAATAAGTATCTTTTTTTTTTTTTTGGTCGTGGGGTTTGACCTCTGGGCCTGGGCCTGGGCACTTTCCCTGTGGTCTTCAGCTCAGCTCAAGGTGAGCACTCTACCGCTTGAGCCACAGCGCCACTTCTGGTTTTCTAGTGGTTTATTGGAGATAAGAATCTCACGGACTTTCTTGCCTGGGCTGGCTTTGAACCGTGATCCTCACATCTCAGCCTCCTGAGTAGCTAGAAATACAGGCATGAGCCACCAGTGCCTGGCAAGAATAGATATCTTAAGTTGAGAGTCTAGTGTGGTGGTACACACCTGAATCCAGCACTTGGGAGGCTGAGGCAAAAAAATTGAAAGTTCTAGACAAGCATGGACCACAACAAAATTATGTCTCATAAAAACAAAAAATAGTCATACAAACACCAAAAATGATTTTTTAATTTGCAGTATTTATAAAACTATATTTGGATATTGCTATTTTCCTGACATTAATCAGGTACTCTGGAGGGTAGAAAGTACATTAAGTTCTAGAGTATCTTTTTGGAGAAACTTTTGCCTTCACTATAGCTGCCCATGTTGCTATCCATGTTTCCTTTTGCCTTTCTCCTTTTCAATCTCTGTTGTACCTTTCTGTTCCTCCCCTTCTCCATTCCATACCCATTGGCAGTTCACTTGTAAGCAAGAAGTTTTTACTCCATTGCACACTGGAAGAATGCACACTGGAGGTGCAGAATTGTCAATATGGATGGTTATGCAATCAAACTATCTCTACAGCCATGTCAATTAAGCTGATCTTGGCATAAAAAGACAAGAACAATAGCAGCAGCCAGCTTTCCAAGCACTGTTTAAGATTCTGTATGCCCATTCCCCTAAGCCATGCAAGGGTTTGCTTTAAACCACAAGTCTCTTTTAATCACACACACACATATTTATATATGTTATATATAATATATATACATGTGGTCATTTTCCCCTATTTTTAAAATTGCCCACTTCTATACTCACACAGGGTGGCTGCCCTGCAAAAATGTGCTATGTCCCTGCTTCTGTTGAGCAGGAAGGAAGCAGAGCTGGTGAGACAGCTTGCTCAGGATTTCTGGGCCCATGCATAGTACAGCCAGGGGTTGTACTGCGGCTTTTTGAGAATATGGCTTTTTTTCCGCCCTGAGGCTGGGATTCAAATTTGGTATGTACTGCTTTCACTCATTGGCTATTGCTCTATCATCTGAGCAACAACTCCAACCCCAAGAATATAGCTTTTAGCCGGGTGCCAGTGGCTCACGCATGTAATCCTAGCTACTCAGGAGGCTGAGATCTGACAATTGTGGTTCAAAGGCAGCCCAAGCAGGAAAGTCCGTAAGACTCTTATCTCCAATAAACCACTAGAAAAGCGGAAGTGGCGCTATGGCTGAAGTGCTAGAATGCTCACCTGGAGCTGAAAAGTGCAGGGATAGGGGCTGGGAAGGTGGCTCAGTGGTAGAGCACTTGCCTTGCATGCATGAGGCCCTTGGTTCTATTCCTCAGCACCACATAAGAAAAAAGCTGGAAGTGATGCTGTGGCTCAAGTGGTAGAGCACTAGCCTTGAGCTGAAGAGCTGAGGGACAGCGCCCAGGCCCAGAGTTTAGGCCCCACGACCAGATTCAAAAAAAAAAAAAAGAGTGCAGGGATAGCGCCCAAGCCCAGAGTTCAAGCCCCATAACTGACAAAAAACAAACAAACAAATAAATTATATATATATATATATATATATATATATATATATATATATATAGCTTTTAAATAAAGTATTTTAATGTCTGCCGAAAGGAATTGTATAGGCCATATATTTGTATTCTTTTTTTGCTGTTGTTTTTTAAAGGCAGGAAAAGGAACTATTTGCAAAAGTCAGATAGTAATAAAAGTGGCATAACTAAGCCTATCATCAAGAACATCCACTGGAAAAAAAACCCAGAAGCTTATATCCTGAGCTGTAAACATGCATTGTAGAGATAGAATTATTAGAGTAATGAAACTCTTCTCATCTAACCTTGGCTAATTCAGTCAGGAGGGTGCTTTGCCTTTTGTTCAGAGTGACAAATTTTCCCTGTGAATATGAACTCACAGTAGTATCCTTGAAAAGTCACTGTATACTGGGCCACTGTTTACAGCCTGTGGATGATGGCTGTGGAGTATTGGGTATTTTTTTTTTTTTTTTTGTCAGTCATGGGACTTGAACTCTGGGCCTCGGCGCTGTCCCTCAGCTCCTCAGCTCAAGGCGAGCGCTGTACCACTTGAGCTACAGTGCCACTTCCTATTGGGTATTTTTTTTATTGATTGAAAATGAAATTGTATAACAGTTGCCCTGTCTCAATTTTCAGAGCATTGTAACCAAATTGAAAGTTGGATTTAAGATTTTAATTTTCAGGGTGGGGGGGGGGCTCATTGCTAAATGCTAGGGGCTTAAGGTTTACTTATTCTGAATCTCAGTCCCTCCCTTCCTATGTTCTTCCTCCTTCCTCCCCCAATCTCTCTTTCCTCCCTTCCTCCCTCTTCCCCTCATTCTTTCCTTTCTTCCTTTATATTCTTTCTGCTTTGGTTACCTTTATTTTGATTTATTTGACATTAACTCTGTAGACTATTTTAGTACTTTGAAGAAGAAAAGTAATTGCATTGTTTTTAAATCAAGATTTTCTAATTTAAATATTTTTATTTGTCATTAACATATACTCAAATAATCTAAAGAATAGATTTTACCCATGATTTATTGTGTGAACAGCCTCTACATATATTTCTTGAGTCGTTTCGTTATGTGGTCTATACATGTTTTATTTCCTTCCTTCATTCCATTCTTGATACACTCCCAGAAAGGACAAGAAGGTATTTATTTCACTCTACAATTTCTGATCCAGCTCGCAGCAACATTTTATGAGAGAAGCAGTGCTAATACTGATTCTAGCACTGATGGACAAGGACATTGAGGCTCAAAGGTTGGACTTTACTCAAGTTGAACAATAAGTGGCAGGAATGCTATTAGAATAGATTTAGAATAGATTTTCCGTTCTGTCACTGTTTTTGTCCTAGCCTATGTGTGACTTCCTCTAATTACCACTCAGTTGAATGTATTCAACCATCCATTCATTCAACAGAAACTGGGTGCCAGTTGTGTGCCTTGAGAATTACAGGGTGAGAACAGATGCACTCTCCTATGGAGTTCAGTGAACAAGAAAGGTGGCTTTTAAATAGTGAAATTTTTGTTGAGAAAACAAAATGAGATGGAAGGTGATGATAAGAGGCAACTTTAGTTGGAGCAGTTAGGGCAACCTCTTTGAGACAACAGTAAACACATCCATCCTACTTGTGCTTACTGTCACCTCAGTGTTAGGGCAGTGTTAGATACATACAAGACTTGGGAAGCCTATATCATAGAGTTTAAAGCCATTCAGCAGTTAAATTATTTTGTCCAATCAATTTTTATCTGATGTATTATGTTGATAATGCATGTTGAAATGAAAAATTCTTGCATATTTTGCTAGAGGGCCCACACATTGTTTTTTCTTCATATACTTTTACTCATGAAAACACACTAGTATTGCTCAGTTCTCATTTGGTTATTAAGTAAATGATTGAACATCTCTCTTTCATTTTGTCCCTACTTTTTTCAGGTTTTTTTCCCCCAATGGTGTCTATGCTTTTCTTGCTTTTCTAGCTTTTCTAACCTTGCATTTATTTCTCTTCAGATCTCAACATCTGCTGCAATTTGACTATTCAGGTTAGTGAAAATTTGCCCATTGTTTTAGTGGTATGCTTTAGGTAGTATTCACCAGCATTCTCCTACTTGAGATGAGTAAGGGTCTTTACTTCTTTGGCCACTGTGACTTATTAATGGTGAAGTTAAATATTTGTAGAACACTCATCAAAACAAGCTTGGTTTGGGGGTTTTGTTTTGTTTTTAAAGAGTATCTTGAAAACAATACATAGGAACTTGGTAGGAAGACAAGACATAATACATGAGAGATCTAGAAAGTGGATTACTTACAAATAAATCAAAACAGACCTGTTACTTTTAGTAAGGCAGAACAAGTTTGCCATGTGTTCCAAATGATGCTTAGTCCAGAGTAAATGTTTGTAGCTAATTATGCAATAATTTTTGGAAATGATATGTGGTTTACTTAGGTGTGAAAATTATCTCTGAATGTGGGCACCAACCTCTAAAAGATTTAAAATTTGCAGGAGAGAAAGAAAGTTGTAAGTATTTCTTAATACCTAATTTTAACCTAAATTGAGATGTTGTAGATTTTGTGTTAAACCCTTTCAGCATGTGACATATTCAATATATGGGAAAGCCTGGTGAACATTGGATTTACCTCCAAAATACATTAGTGAGCTTAATGGGAAGGTGTTCTTATACCACATGAAATGCTAAACAAAGAAGAGGTAATGGGTATGGACCTCCATTCAGGTAGGAGTAACATCTGCTCTTCTTTGTTCCAGACCTGCTACTTGGTATATTCCTGGCAATAAACACATTTTTCTTTTTTACCTGATTTCAGATTTGGCTAATATGCTGGTTGGGCTTCTGAAATACAAAGTCTGCTCAATTCCCTGCTTATAGATAATTTACATTTTAACAGTACTTCAGATTGCCCTTAAGATTAATTTTATCTCCTTCTTACAAAGAGTTAATAAAAGGCTTTCTCAAGTCACACAAATATAGTTAGCACAGAGTAAAGTTTAAAACTTAAATGAAGCCTGCTATGGTATCTTATACCTATAATCTAAGCTACTCTGAAGGTAGAGTTTGGGAGGATCAGGATCCTCCCAAAATCATAACCAAAACAAACAAAAAAAATCAGTTAGCTATAATTCCATCTCAACAACAACAAAAAGCTGGGCATTAGGTATACATGACCGCTATTCCAGCTGCACAGGAAGCACAAATAGGAATATGGTCCAGGTCAGCTAGGCAAAAGTAAGCGAGAACTCATATAAAAAATAACCAAAAGACTAGGGGAATGACTCCAGTGATGGTGTGCCTGTCTTGCAAGCACAAAGCCCTGAGCTCAAACCCCAGTACCAACAAAAAAACCTTAAATACTCAAAATACTCCAATGACTAATCTCAGCTTTGGACTAAATTAAACTTAGGTAAATGGATGGCAAGATATACATAGTTCTGCTGAGGTTCTTATGACTGTCTTTCCCAGCTGCTTCTAGAAGAATGGGCTGCCTGAGCATGACCACAACCCAGCAAGTGAGCTGCACTGCTCTTGGCCCAGGCTCACCTCTGTGGAGTTTGAAGTGTCATATGTTGATTATTGAGTGTATGATTCAATTATAATGTTCTCAACATAAATCAAGTATATTTGACCCTACATAATGTTGTTTCTGTTTATGAGAGCACATGGTTTTCTTTCTTTTTTTTTTTTTTTTGGTCCGGTTGTGGGACCTGAACTCGGCCTGGGTGCTGTCCTCAGCTCTTCAGCTCAAGGCTAGTGCTCTACCACTTGAGCCACAGCGCCACTTCCGACTTTTTTCTTTTTGCTTATGTGGTGCTAAGGAATCGAACCCAGGGCCTCAGGCATGCAAGGCAAGCGCTCTACCACTGAGCCACCTTCCCAGCCCCAAGAGCACATGGTTTTCTTTGGTGTGCTCCTTCCTTGAAGACTTTTCACAGTTCCTCGTCTTGTCCTTGCCAACTTTTTCTCAGAGGAAAGTTTTAGCTTCCTCAAATATTAACTGTTCTCCTCTGCCAGGTGTCTCTTTCCTAAACTCTTCAGTCTCCAAGGCCTGCTCTGGATCCTGGGGTTGGAATTGCCTGGGATTAGGTATGAACCTCCTACCCTCTCTTACTGTCATGCATTTGCTAAATTCTGTATTACTTTTAGCTTCATAGCATTCAGTTCATGTCTAGCCAAAGCTGTGTAACATAGATACTGCCTCTTTTTCTCTTATGAAATAAAATTCCTAAATATTAAACACTACCTATACATGGAATTTAAAAAATCAATAGAAACGGGCACTGATGGCTCATCCCTATAATCCTAGCTACTCAGGAGGCTGAGATCTGAGGATGTGGTTCAAAGGCAGCCCGGGCAGGAAAGTCTGTGAGACTCTTATCTCCAATTAACCACCAGAAAACCAGAAGTGGTGCTGTGGCTCAAGTGGTAGAGTGCTAGCCTTGAGCTGAAGAGCTCAAGAGCGCCCAGGTGCAGAGTTCAAGCCCCAAACGCACTAAATAAATAAATAAATAATCAATAAAATCCGAGCTGTAGTGTAAGGGTGGAATAAAAGAAGTAAGATAATGCTGGGATACACGCTCCAATGTGGATAAACCTTAGTGACATTATATTCAGTGAAATAAGCCAGACACAAAAGGACAAATACTGTGTGAGTCCACTCAGATGAAGCACCTAGGGTAGTCAAAGTCATGGGAACAAAAAAGTAGAATAGTGATTTCTAGGGGGGCAGGGAACAGGAAGGAGATAGGGAATGAGCAGTTACACAGGTTACAGTTTGGGAAAATTAAAACAGTCCTAAATGGAAGTGATTGTACAATAAACATAAATGTAGTTAATGCTAAAGTACAATTCCGAATGGTTAAATTGGCAAATTTTATGTGATATAATATTTGCTACACTATAGAACAGTATTTAAAAGAGGTAATGCGTGGACACAACTTTATCAAAAAGATAAAAATGGTGCTCACAAATTTCTTAAACACCCTCAAGTGATTGAACTAATGTATAGTATTTGAGGTTGTTAAACTATTGCTCAGAGCCTTTGAATTAGTAAGGAACAAAGCTCATAATTTGGCTTCTAAGACATTTCTTTCCCTCCTGTGCTTAATGTTGCAACTGCATAGATAGATCCCTCTGTGCTGTGCCCTGCCCATCTTCAATCCAAACCACCGAGGCCTGCCACTTCCTGATTATCATCCTAAATGGTCCACTTCCTCCTCAATACTTCACAATCACAAGATAAAATAAACATGTACAAAATAATGTTAATCACATCTTTACCCTCTGAACAATGAAATAAGCCTAATCTTGATTTAATCTTCATTTGGGGAAAAAAATTGTATTTGTGAATGATACTGGGGAAAGAGCTAGTAGTGGCTGGCTTTTAGAATTAACATGAAAGGAAGGAATCAACAGTGTATGCCTGACCAAGAAGGGAAGGTGGCCATATACAAAATAACTCTCTAGCCAACATCATTAGGAAAGGAGAGCTTAAGGGAAGGTAGAATTTTTGTAGAATGATTCATGTGAGTGGGGGGGGGGGGCTGTTTTGTGTTTTTTGCTTTGTTTTTACTTTAGAATTAGGGGCAAATTTTTAAATTAAGGTAAAGCTGGGTTTGATGGTACATATTTGTAATCTCAATACTTGACAGGTAGAGGATCACAATTTTTTTTCTCATTCTGCCCCTCTGCTTTTACTTATTTTCTATTAACATTTTTATTGTTCTAAATTTAAGGCTAGGTGGATTATACAGTGAGAGCATTTCCCAAGTGGCAGATCATCTGCCTAGAAAGAGCAAGGCTCTGAGTTCAAACCCCAGCACCAAGAGGAAAATAACAAAACAATACCAAAAGCATAACAAGAACAAATAACAGTGAAAGAAGCTGAGTAGTGAGCTATATCTAGCTCAGTTGTAGAGCATTTTCCTAGCACACACAAGAATCTAAGTTTGATCTCCAGTACGGCAAAATGCAAGCAAACAAAAACCTAAAAAAGAACCAAACCCTAAATTGTTTCCTCAGAAATACTAATTTTATCCTTTCTCATTTTAGATAATGCTTTTTTTTTTTTTTTTGTCAGTTGTGGGGCTTGAACTCTGGGCCTAGCCACTATCCCTCCGCTCTTCAGCTCAAGTCCAGCACTCTACCACTTGAGCCAAGCGTCACTTCCGGCATTTTCTGTTTATGTGGTGCTGAGGAATTTAACCCAGGGCCTCATGCATGCGAGGCAAGTACTCTACCACTGAGCCACCTTCCCAGCCCATACATGATGCTATCTTAGGCATCTGCAATTTCAGCTTATTTGAATGAGCCTTTTGTTGAACACATTTGTTCACCTTGAGTTAGTTTTCCAAATTCATGTAACTCAGTATTGGTAAGAGACTTCCTAACCTGCATTCTTTTCATTTTCATGTACATTTAGTCGATAGGTGATTTTGTTAGTAGATCATTCCAGGAGTAGGATGACAGAGTATATAGTCCTCCATTCTTTTTTAGGCACATAGAAACAAGAGAATCTGATTACAAAAATGAATCCCTGTCTGCCTTTGTAAACTGCTTTGTATCTTCAGATGTTCTACTGAAATACTGAAGTCAATTTCTCTTGTATGTGGGCTGCAGACCATGGCTAAGTCCCTTATCCATCTTTTTTATTTTTATTTTTATGGGTTTTATCAACAGTGGGTTTCTGCTGGTTACCTAAGAGCATTATCCTTGAAAAGCATCCAAAATTATGTTAGGACAGAACAATGAACTGCAGCAAGTATTTAGATAATAAACCATAAACACAATGTGAGAGTCAGAGGAATGGAGGTGGCCTTGTGCTCACACCAAGGACAGCAGAGAAACCCCCACCTACAAAAAAAATAAAAGGCAAGCCCGGCGCTGGTGGCTCACGCCTGTAATCCTAGCTACTCAGGAAGCTGAGATCTGAGGATCGCGGTTCAAAGCCAGCCCAGGCAGGAGAGACCGTGAGACTCCTATCTCCAATAAACCACCAGAAAACCGGAAGTGGCGCTGTAGCTCAAGTGGTAGAGTGCTGGCCTTGAGCTGAAGAGCTGAGGGACAGCGCCCAGGCCCAGAGTTCAAGCCCCACGACCGACAAAATAAATAAAATAAATAAAATAAATAAATAAATAAATAAAAGGCAAAAACAAAAGAGGCACTAGTGGCTCACCTTGTAATCCTAGTTGTTCAGGAGCCTGAGATCTGAGGATTACAATTCAAAGACAACCTGGGCAGGAAAGTCCATGAGACTCTTAGCTTAACTCCTAAAAGCTATAAGTGAGCTGGACTCCAAGGCCACACACCTGTAATCCTAGCTATTTAAGAGGTTGAGAGCACTGTTTGAAGCCAGCCCAGGCAGGAAAGTTCATGAAATTCGCATCTCCAATTATGCTCCCAAAAGCTGGAAATTAAAGTGTAAACAAATTACAACAGTGGTACTAACTAGACACTATGTTGAAAATGAACTATGTAACTTGTGGGTGGGGATGAGAGAAAATAATTAGGAGAGAGCAAGGGAAGGGGTGGGAAGGGGTGATAGTGTCTAAAAAGAAACGTACTCTTAGCCAGGTGTCGGTGGCTCATGCCTGTAATCCTAGCTACTCAGGAGGCTGAGATCAGAGGATCTCGGTTCAAAGCCAGCCCGGGCAGAAAAGTCTGTGAGACTCATCTCCAGTAAACCACCAGAAAACCAGAAGTGGCACAGTGGCTCAAGGTACTCGCCTTGAGCTGAAGAGCTGAGGGACAATGCCCAGGCCCAGAGTTCAAGCCCCACAACTGACAAAAAAAAAAAAAAAGAAAGAAAGAAAGAAAAGAAATGTACTCTTTACCTTTGTACATCACCTTTATAATAACAATAAAAACATTTTTTTTAAAAAGTCGGAAGTGGAGGTGTAGTGAAAGTTGTAGAACTCTAGCCTTGAATGAAAAAGCTTAGAAACAGTGTCCCAACCCTATATTTAAGCCAAGGATTGTTACTCCATTAAAAGCAAAAACAAAAACAAAAACATCCTTTTCAGTGAGTTCTTTCATCTTGATGGCCATCTATCAGTAGTCCAATTCCTTCACATGTGAAGTATCATAAATCACAACTCATCATGCGTATGCTCAAGAGCCAGGAACCAAGGATCTGAGAGTGGTTGAATCTTGATGTGCCAAGGATGAGTCTCCAAGAAAAACTTTTCAGAATGAAATTCAGGTATGACAACATATGAAATACCTTTCATTACTTAGGAAGAAAATTTTTAAGATAGGGACTCCCTGTGCTTTCCTGAAGATCATCTTTAGCCTCCTGAGTTCTGGAATTAAAGGTATATACCACTATACCTAGGTAAAATATTTTTTATAACCTTAAAATCTTCTGGCACAGAAATTGACAGAGTAAATAAATAATTTTGAGTTGATTAAAAATCTGTAATTTTTTTTATCTTTTTTCTTGAAGTCTACCTTATAATTCTGAAATTCAAAGTTATTTATTTACCATGTTGGGTATTGCACCAAGTGCCTTGGGCATGTTTGGCAAGTGTTATACCACCGAGCTATACCCCAGCCTAAGTTTCAAGGCTATATAAATTGGCATCTAAGTTTCCATTGGTTTTGGTTTATAGTTCCTCTAAAAATTTTTACTAAATCTTGATCTTAAGCAGTATTCCTTTAAGGAGGTGTGTGTGTGTGTGTGTGTGTGTGTGTGTGTGTGTGTGTGTGTGTGTGTGTGTGTGTGTGTGTGTGTGTGTGTGTGTGTGTGTGTGTGTGTGTGTGTGTGTGTGTGTGTGTGTGTGTGTGTGTGTGTGTGTGTGTGTGTGTGTGTGTGTGTGTGTATCTGTATCTACAGAGAAGTATTTTAAACAGAAAGGGAAAAACAGCAAGTCTCTACATTTTTTTTTGTTAGAGAGAATGTTTTTAAAATTAGATTAGGGTTTTTCAAACTATCAGCTAACTCTTCCTTCTCAGCTCTTTATCTACTCCTTGGTGGCTGTTAAATAACCTTCATTCTATAAACTTTATAATTGTATTTAATGTCTTAATAACTCCATGTGTCATTATCAACCAACACTTTGGAAACCCATTTTAATGAAATGGAATGATTAGCTGTTCATAAAACAAACAAAACCAGCCACCCATGCCTCCCAGATCCCTATTAGGCCAAAGGTCTACTCTCTACCTCGTCAGCTACTAAGGCAGCAGTGGGTACTTACAGACAAGTTTAGTCACAAGAAAAAACAGTCTTCATGTTTTTTGAGGTGTTAGTCCTAAACAATGTTTGCAGACAAATTTTTTTTTCCTCCTCTAGCATGTCTTGGAGATGTTGCAAGATATAGTTTATCAGACTTAACAAACCGAAGTTAAATTTTGAGGTTAATTTAATCTGTGACTATCTGAAATACTATAAAGTCTTATGTCAGTATTTTGGACTTAAGGTTCTATTTTATGCATCTAAATTTCTGAAATGAATTTTCTCCCACCTTTAGTGGGAGAAATGGCATATAGTAGTTTCTAAGGAATATCTCATTGTTTAATTTATTTATTTTTTTCCTTTTTAAAGCAAAAGTGGAGCTGGAGCTTTTAAAAAGAAGGAAAAAACAAACCAAGCACATTCCATTCAGATTCCTGTTAATCCAACTTTGAAGTCAAAGGGTAGTGTAAAGTTTTGATTTGCAACAAATTCTGAGATTATCCATTAACCACTCTAGCAGGCTTTCTTCTCCCTTTCAAACAGACTTCTGTTTTTTTTAAAGGGGCCAGACTCTTTTCTTTGAACTTGAAGCATAATGTTCTTCTAGAATAACCTAGAATGGATGGATATATTGTTAGAAAATACACCAGATGGGAAGCCAGAGGCTCACATTGCTAATCTGATGTGAAGAGATGTGAGCAGTAGTAATCTTACCAGAAAATAGGAAGTTGAAGGAATTGGCTTGAATTCCATACAGGCCCTCTCCCCCACAAAGAATTTATTATCCTCAAGAAGAAAATGAGTGTGCATGCCTACCTGTCATTCCCGCTCTTTGCAGTCTGGCGATGTGTATTTCAGGAGGGAAAGGCAGAAGATGGATAACCAAGAAATCAAAATCACAATGCTGGCTACCTATGGCTCAAGCCTGTACTTCTAGCTACTCAGTAGGCTGGGATCTGAGGATCTAGATTCAAAACCAGCTATTATTTCCAATTAACCAGCAAAAAACAAGAAATGGAGGTGTGACTCAAATGGTTGAGTGCCAGCCTTCAGCTAAAAAGCTAACTAAAAGCTTCAGGCCTAAATTCAAGCCCCAATGCTGTCACTCCACCCTTCCTCCTGCTCCTCCCCTCAAAAAAAATTACAAACTAGGAAAAATGATGTGTATGACCTGGGTGCCAGTGGCTCATGCCTGTAATCCTAGCTACTCAGGAGGCTGAGCTCTGAGGTTCATGTTTTTTTTTTTCTTTGGGTCCGGTTGTGGAGCCTGAACTCTGGGCCTGGGCACTGTCCCTCAGCTCTTCAGCTCAAGGCTAGCGCTCTACCACTTGAGCCACAGTGCCACTTCCGGCTTTTTTTTTTCTTTTTGCTTATGTGGTGCTAAGGAATCGAACCCAGGGCCTCAGGCATGCCAAGGCAAGCGCTCTACCACTGAGCCACCTTCCCAGCCCCATGAGGTTCATGTTTTGAAGCCAGCCTGGCAGGAAAGTCAATGAGACTCCAATAATTAAAAAAAAAAAAAAGCCAGAACTAGTGCTGTGGCTCAAGTGGTAGAGTGCTAGCCTTGAGCACAAACAGGCTCAGGGTCAGTACCCAGGCCTTGAGTTCAAGCCCCAGGACTGGCAAAAATAAAAAAATAAAATAAAAACATAGTGCGTCATCAAAATCTTATCTTTCAAAGGTATAGTTAACTACAACAGTGAATAGTTAAAATTGTGAAATTTTTGTTGTTTTTGTTGTTCATCTTTTTACCCAGTTCCACAGGTAGAACTTTTTTTTTTCTTTTTTTACTCTCAGTTTACAGTGTTCCATTGGACCTGTTTTTGCTCTGCTTTCCTGGCCTTGTGATGTTGCCTTTATTAGCATTTTGTACTCAGTCACCTATCACTTCAAGTCCACTGTCAGAAATCAAGTTCCTTTTGTTTTAAGATTCCATTTGTTCTTCTTTAACTACTACTCCCCCGAAGACAGAGTCTAACTTATACACACTGATGTATAATCATGTTCCTTATTTAATAAATTATATAAATATTATATAAATGATCTTAAGCAAAACGCACTCATATCCTTAAGTGCCCATGGTGTCATGTCTAAAAAACACAGCCTTAGACAAAAGTATATCAGGGAATTATTGGGACTTTTAAGTTCATGGTGTTTTTGTTTACAGATGTGTGCCACCGTTGGTTTTCATTGTGCCACTGGGATGTGCTATGGCTACTCATTTAAACTCCTTCACAGTTGATTCTTGTCTCTCAGAACTTGATTACTCTGCTAATGGTTTCTCAGTGAAAGTACCTTATCTGATGTCCCCAAATGTCTTGCACTAGGGAAGAATACTGGAAAGGAGAGAAGTTAGCAGAGAGGCCATTTCAGTGAGCTGTTTGTTACCATAGCTGTTGCACCTGACTTTTCCCAAATGGGATCCATCTCTGGGCTCTAGTGAGGGGAGAGGAACTTAAGCTTCACTTGGATGATCAGAAACATCTCATCTATGGAGATGTGCACCATCCTTTACTTGAATTGGAGATGGTTAGAGGAAGGGGAAACTGGACTGGGTTGCTTTTCCTTCTTTAAGCTATAGATCAAGAGTGAACATATATTGGTTATCTGTTTGGATAACAAAACAATAAAATGTTTCACACAATCTAAAAATTGGCAGTTATGTGGTCAGCAAAAGCCATTGTTCCTTGGAAGATGGAAACGTATTTGAGAAGCAAATGGTAGTTAAGTCAGCAACTTTGTTAATTCCCAGAGGTGTACAGCCCTGAATTAAACATGTTTGAGACTATAAATAAAAGACATTGGTTTTCTTGTTCTTGTGCATTCAAACAAATACTGTTAAGATGAAGTTAATTTTATCTATTTATGCTGAAGATTAAACAGTAACTCCTGGATGTCAAGCACAACACTCTATCCTTTGTTTTCAATAAAGTTAAATTTAAACCACTGATTTAAATATGATAATATCTCCTGAATAGGTAGTGAAATTCATGCTTTGCATTGGTTTAAAAAATAAGGTTAAGCCGGGCGCTGGTGGCTCACGCCTGTAATCCTAGCTACTCAGGAGGCTGAGATCTGAGGATCTCTGTTCAAAGCCAGCCCGGTCAGGAGAGACCATGAGACTCCTATCTCCAATAAATCACCAGAAAACCAGAAGTGGCGCTGTAGCTCAAGTGGTAGAGCGCTCGCCTTGAGCTGAAGAGCTGAGGGACAGCGCCCAGGCCCAGAGTTCAAGCCCCACGACCAACAACAACAACAAAAAATAATAATAAGGTTAAATGTGAATATCTGTTTAACATTTTCATATCTATGTATATCCAGTTTTGCCCAAAGTTGCACTTTTTGCTAAGCAAAGGGCATAGTGGCTTCCAGAGGGTGAGGGAATGGGCAAAAACTTATGCAACATACTGCAGCAGCCATGGGAGATACAGACCACCAGTGGAGCCCACCAGACTTCCTGAGTACTGTTGGCTGTCTCCGTCAAGAAGGACCTCAAGTATCCATAGGTTCAGCATCTGCAAAGTTGGCTTCTCTATCTCTCAGATGTCCTCACTTGTTGACCCAAAAAACTTTTAATTTGCAGAGTTTTAGTGATGGATAGAGAGGGAGTATTGGAAGTTGAAGTTCTTCCTTTAAGTGACAACAATAATGAAATTGGATTAATGTCCTTTATAGTTGAAGAGCTAAATATACACATTAGCATAATTTGAACTTAGTAATTTACCCTCTTTCAAATGATCTCAGATATTTGCCTTATTATTTCTTTTAAAGATTTCAAAGTAGAATAGGAGATGAGAAAAAAAAAAAACACTTAAGAGCAGCCAGGTACTAGTGGCTCACACCTGTAATCCTACCTACTCAGGAAGCTGACATCTGAAGATCAAAGTTTGGAGCCAGTCCAGGTGGACAAATTTAAGGGACTTTAAGTCCCCAATTAACTACCAAAAAGTCAGAAGTGGAGCTGAGGCTCAAATGATAGAGTGCTACCCTTGAGCAGATAAGCTAAGCAAAAGTCCAAGGACCTAACTTCAAGCTTTCAAGAAAGGAGAAGAGAGAAAAGAGGAAGTAGAAAAAGAAGAAAGGAGGAAGAGGAAGAAATAGAAGAGGAAGAAGGAGGAGGAGGAGAGGAAGAAGAAATAGCAACTTGGCAGAGAAGTGTACTTAGATTAATCAAAAGAATAGAAATTTAGTCTCTCTTGTAAATACTAAAGAATATCTCTTTAAAAGTTAGAATAGGATCTGGAGATGTAGCTTAGTGGTATAGCACTTACTTTTCATGTGGGAGGCTGTGGGTTTGATCCTGAGCTGGGGGTAGGGTGTGGAAGATAGATATAGATAGATACAGAGATAGAGAAAGAGAAAAATCCCTTTGGTGCTTCCTTTAATGGATTGATAAATTATAGTCCAAATTCAATGTTTCAAGTAATCATAATAATGTTATACCCGCCTTAGATCAGGTCATTTACTCCAGAACAGATCTCCTTATCTGTCAACTAAAAAAAAAAAAAAACTAGGTCACCTTTATCTTTCTTATTTTTGTAGCTGCAAGTGAATTTCTTTAAGAAACATGACTCAGAAGAAGAGAGAAAAAAAGGAGGGGAGAAAAGAATGCATGTAAATAAGCCACGTAAATAAGTAAAAAGAAATAAGTGAAATTAGTTTTGAGAACATAGTTCACCTAGCTACATAGCTGAAGAATAACAGGGAATCAATATTCAATTGTTGGGCTCTTACGTATGTTTTACCCCACTTCTAATTCTTCTGTGTGTTTTGTATTTGTAACACATCTCTGGACTAGGCACATTTCAATGCTCAGTTGGCACCCAGTGAGCCTGGTGTGCTTACAAAGGCAAGTGATGGTGAGATGAGAGCACAAAGCAGAGGCTTTGTCAGACAGGAGTTTAAGAGTAACCTGAAGGTTTATGAACCAAATGAAGATAGTAAGAAGAGACTTTGAAACCAACTAGTGATTTTGGGAACATACATTAAAGGGAGATACTTGGGAATGGGGCTTAAGTAAGAAATTGTTAGAAGATTATTATAGCCATGCGTCGGTGGCTCACGCCTGTAATCCTAGCTACTCAGGAGGCTGAGATCTGAGGATTGCGGTTCAGAACCAGCCCGGGCAGGAAAGTCTGTGAGACGCTTATCTCCAATAAGCCACTCAGAATACCAGAAGTGGCACTGTGGGTCAAGTGGTAGGGCTCTAGCCTTGAGCTGAAAAGCTAAGGGACAGCGCCCAGGCCCAGAGTTCAAGCCCCACAACCGACAAAAATTAAAAACAAGCAAGAAGATTCTTACAGTGAACTAAAATACCCTGGTGCACATGGGCTAAAGGAAGTAGGTGTAAAAATTTCACCAGGTAAAATCATTGAGATTTGGTGGTGACTAACGGATTTTAAAGAAGCTGGAGTAATCTGGATGGTTGCTGGGTTTCTACCCAGGGTTGATGGGCCACTTAAAAGTAGTAACTGGAAGGTGGAAAGTGAGGGATGGTGAATTCAGCACAGGGCTTTATTGACTCTGAGTTCTTGGAAACAAGCAGATGAGTAATGTCTACTTTTACATGGAAGAACTTACTTAAGAGAATGTGCAGTAAGAAGCTAGTAAGGCTGGGTAGGAACATGTAATACTGAAGGTGCCAATGATAACTTAAGGCAATAGCAAGAAGTTAAAAAAGAAAAGGGCAGAAAAGGCAGCAGACGCGTAGAGCAGTAAGAACATATTAGCATGTTTAAGCAATACTAGGAATAAACCTGTCCTACTGGACCAGATGGGATTAGGGCTGAGATCAAAGCTGGGCTAATGAAGTTTTACAGATATGTTTTATTTGGCTTTTGTAGGGCTAGATCACACAGTGTTCCAAATTGAAGTTAGGTGCCAATATTTTCAAGCAAAATCCAGACTTCTGACTTTTTTTTTTTTTTTAGTACAAGGGGCCTAGACAGTAGAATTGGCAAGATTAATAGTAATACTCAACTGGTGTATGTTTTTTTCTTTCCAGTGAATGTTTTACTTCTACATATTATTTCCCAGAGTCCTGTAAACATTTGAATTTTCAATTCTTGAAAATTCTGTAGTGAAGTACAAAGATAGATTAGTAACAGATTATAGAGAGTTTTGAATGCCAAATAGAGTCTAAAATGTAGGCAATAGGCTACCATTAAGGAAGAGACTGATATGATTAGAGCTGCATTTACAAAGACTTTTCTGTACCAGTATGAAAAAAGAATGGTTACCAGTTTTGAAAAGGAAGACAGAAATGAGATGGTAGCATACACTAATAGACTTCAAAGTGAAAGCAGGAAAGAAAAAAAAATGAAAACAAGTGAGGCCCAGTATGGGTGGTACATGCTTATTGTAATCCCAGTACTTAAGAGGCTGAGACAGTAGGATGATGAGTTCAAGGCTAGTGCTAGCCACATAGCAAGACCCTGTCTCAAAAAAACAAAGCTAAATAGAAGTATCGTAAGTAAGAATATGTCATCTAGAGAGCCATTGAGCTTGGTGGGCAATGGAAAACCTAAATTAGTGTTTGATATGAGAGACAAGGAATGCCAGGGTCCTCACAGGAAAGTCAAATGATGCTTAGGCTGTCATTATAGTCTATGTTCTAAGAAGACTATAAGTGGAAGGAAAAGTTATTTTTTCTTTCTCTCTCTTACCTCCACTTCCAGAACGAATGATTCCAAAAGGTCCTCTTTTAAAAGGAAGGCTAAAATGAAAGACTGGTCATTCAGCTGTGTGGGGGCACTCTTCTAAATAATAATTATAAAAGTATTATTTTAATTTCTACAGTTATTTTCAAATTTATAATTTTATAATATTTATTATTTAGAAAAATGCTGAAGATTAAATACATACATACTAGTAAACACTCTGCCACTTGACTATATCCCCACCTCCTAAGTTGTTTATGTAGACATTTTTCTTGATCCTCACGACCACTTCTAAAATAGACACTTTCGCTATTTCCATTTTGTCCATGAGGAAATTCGAATTCTACAGGTCAGGAACTCACCCAAAGTCACAGGATTCATAGACTGCTTGTACGTAAGCAGTCTGATTTTCCAGAGGCTTAAATCTTTTAACCAGTATGTGAAACTGCTCCTGTTCTAGCGTTGTGTGAGTAGGCAACTAGGGAAGCTTATGCTTTCATCCTGGATGCTCTGCTGTGACTTATTTCAGAGGTGTCAGTTTGGTTCAGATCCCCTAGAAGAGATAAAACTTCAGAAGTATAGCCGGGCGCCGGTGGCTCACGCCTGTAATCCTAGCTACTCAAGAGGCTGAGATCTGAAGATCACGGTTCAAAGCCAGCCCGGGCAGGAGAGACCGTGAGACTCCTATCTCCAATAAACCACTAGAAAACTGGAAGTGGTGCTGTAGCTCAAGTGGTAGAGCGCTCGCCTTGAGCTGAAGAGCTGAGGGACAGCGCCCAGGCCCAGAGTTCAAGCCCCACGACCGCCAAAAAAACAAAAAACAAAACAAAAAAAAACTTCAGAAGTGACCTTTCAACTGTCTTTAAGGGAGCAGACAATTTGCTGACTCCTTGGTAACTTTTAGAGAACTCAGGTCTGTGGTGTATCCAAAAATCTCATCTTTCTTTGGTGTATAGCTGAATGTTAGCTTGTAAAGTATATTTTGGTAACCATTTACTGGAAAAAAAAATGCTTGTAAGAACTCATTTATTTTAATGAAAGCTAAATCATGTTAGTTTTCCCTCATATGGTCTCCTAAAAATTTATTACAGAACAGCTGTTACAAATATTCTAAATTGGAAGGGTAGCTATCCATAATATTGTAGAGAACTAAACACTTTGGAGTCAAAGCTTCAAACTTGTCAAGTTTTCTGATTATATTTAATGTGGCTCCTTTCTCTTTGGTGGACAGATGAAACATGTGAATGAAAGATTTCAAGATGAAAAGAATAAGGAGGTGGTTCTCATGTGCATTGGCATCACTTCAGGAGTTGGACGGCTTCTCTTTGGCCGCATTGCAGATTACGTGCCTGGTGTGAAGAAGGTTTATCTACAGGTACTCCCTCACACTTTCCTTGCCTAACAATGTACTTCTATGCTTGACTTCTTTCCTAGAACATGATTTCTACAGGCAGTTAGTTATCAGCTTAAGTTTTTAACATAAGGCGCTAAGAACCAACCATCTTCTTTGTTTTGTTAGGGAACTCCACCAAACCAAGATGTTTTTGCTCATTACTTTTTCTAAGACGAAGTCTTTGTTTTGAGCATAGTTCTTAGAGTCACATGAAATCTGGTGCCTTTGGTAACATCTTGGGAAATGTGTGTGTGTGTGTGTGTGTGTGTGTGTGTGTGTATGTGTGAGTGTGTGTGTAACAGAGAGAAAGAGGGAGAGAAAAGGGACATAGGGACAGAAGGACAGAGAACGGGGCAGAGAGATTTTTGAGTTACCTTACTGTAAATTTGCCTGCTGGGTGTTATGTAGTGTGTGTAAACAAACATTAATTCCAAGATCATTATTGACACTCAGTCAACAGGTAGTTTGCCAGACATTGTGCAAAATGCTGCAGAGTTAAAGGAAACTGATCCTCAGTGAGTAGCTAAAGATCTCCTGGGAAGATATATAAAGCAGTGTTGAAGTAAAGTATTGCAGTACATTATGCCAATCTAGCATACTCATGCTCATGCCCTGGGAAAATCTGAATTACTAGTGAAGGACTGAGCAATATTAAGAGGGAAATAGTTGTTACAGAGCTCAGGATATAGCTCAATAACAGAGTATTTGACTAGCCTGCACAAGGCTGTGGGTTTGACTCCAACACCATGTGTGAGCACGTGTGAGTGTGTGCATGCACACACACACACACAGAGGCATACAAACACACATATAAGAGTAGTTAGGTAAATATGGATGAATGTATGGATGGATGAATAGATGTATGTGTGTATGGATGGATAAATGGAGAGATGGACTTCCAAGTAGAAGAATCTACATGTGCAAAGATGTGGCATGTGATTGTCTGAGAAACTGAATGTTTGAATTGGATAGAGTAGTAGATGGTTCAGACAGAGAAATGGCTAGGTTGGGAGGAGCTTTTATGTGCATAAAAGAGAATGAACTTTATTCTGCGAGGAGCCATAGGAGGATTTTTAAGCAAGGGACTAATGTGAGTTGTATTTTGTAATGATCAGTGTAGTAACTGTGAGGGACAGAATGGAGTAGAAGATGGGGCAAGAATTCAGATGGTGGGTCTGGGAAGGTGGCTCAGTGGTAGAGCACTTGCCTTGCATGCATGAGGCCCTGGATTCCATTCCCCAGCACCACATAGGCAAAAAGAAAAAAACCGGAAGTGGCACTGTGGCTCAAGTGGTAGAGCACTAGCCTTGAGCTAAAGAGCTGAAGGACAGCGCCCAGGCCCAGAGTTCAGGCTCCACGACAGGACTCCCCCAAAAAAAAGAAAAAGAAAAGAATTCAGATGGTGACAAAAAGATACATGTTGATAATCCCTTTTATGTAAAATGTCCAGAAGACAGGTTGTTGGGGGGTGGGGGGGACAAGGCTGGGGGAAAGAAGGGAAGGGTAATTTCCAGTATGTATAGAGTTTCTTTGGGGCTAATGAAAATATTCTTAAACTAGTGATGGTTGTACAACTTTGTAAATATACTAAAAACCACTAAATAGTACACTTAAAATGTATGAGTACTAGGATATTGAATTTTTAAAAAAGCAATTATTTTGGCCGGGTGCTGGTTGCTCACACCTGTAATCCTAGCTGATCAGGAGGCTGAGATCTGAGGATCCCTGCTCAAAGCCAGCCCAGGTAGGAAAAGCCATGAGACTCTTACCTCTGTTTAACCACTAGAAACCCAGAAATAGCACTGTGGCTCTAAGTGATAGAGCACTAGCCTTGAGCAAAATAGCTCAGGGATAGCACCCAGGTCCTCAGTTCAAGCTCTATGACTGACAACCCCGTCCTCCCCCCAAAGCTATTATTAAAATAAACAAGAGTGGAGGCCCAGAGACCAGAGACTGGTTGGAGACTGTTTAAGAGCCTCAGCTGGAAAGCAAGGGCAGAGACATAGATCAAATGGAGTAAACTACAGATAGAGAGATTGAATTACTGTAAATCACTTGTGAATGAAACCACTTAATCTGAGATTTGTGGCTTGAGTAAGAAGAGTAGATGGTTTGAATATTTTGTGAGATCAGTAACTCACTAAATCTGGATAGTTTGATGAATTAATTTTTGTTAATTTAATTTTTTGTTAATTTTTGTTAAGTGTGTGGTGCCTGTGAAAAAGTGGAATTTGAAGCTCATGAATAGATCTGGGTCTGGATAAGAAACCTGTGGGACTTTGACATTCATCAGCTGGATGGAGTAAGGGAAGGATGCAGCAAAGAGTCTCGGAGTGGCCAGCTTTCTTTCAGTGCTCTGTACAGGCCCTGAGTACTTCTAGGGGCAAGAGTGGTCAGGCTATCAGTAGCTAATGACTAGAGAGGCTTTATGGGATTTAGCCAAAGAGAAGCACCAGTGCCTCACAGAGAGGAGTTTCAGTGTAGTGGCAAGAAGATGGGTTAAGATTAGTTGAATAATGGAAATATCTCATTCCAAAAGATTGGTTATGGAAAAGAAAGGAAAGGAGAGCCAAAAGGGAAACTTGGGATTTCTGACTGAAGCATAAGTAGTCATAATTGAACAGTGCTTTGAAAAAGAGGTGACATTTAAAAAAAAGAGGTGACAGGAAAATGATTGGAAAAGATATATGTTCCAGACAAATAACTTCCATTAAGTAGCATGGGTAATAGCTATTATTTATTGAGCATTTTCATATGCCAGATCCTAAAGTAAGTGCTTTCCAGATTTTATCTCATTAGTCATTGCTCAAGCCCTTATAGCGAAGTTTTATCCTTATTTCTACTTACAGCTTTGAACAATGAGGAACAGAGAGACTATCTCACTATGGATATCTATGTGTATGTAGGCCCAGTAAGCAGTCAAAGGAAGGAGGTTGGGCACATAGCTAGGAGGAAATTTGTTGTGCTAAGATTGAATCCGAGGCCTCAGACATTTGTGCATTATTTTAAAAAATGTATTTATTATATGAGGATCAGTCTTCACTTTATGAATACCTCATTGTAGGTATCCCCAACATTTAGCTGACTATTAGTCTAGTTCTCAAGTGTTGAGGGAACCCTCTAATGGACATTTGTTGTATTACAGACTTTCTAAAAGTTGTGAGCACCTTTTGCTCTACATATCACCCAGACCAAGGTTAGATGATAAACAGAATAAATGTGGTCCCTGAGGTCCTTGGGCAGGGCTAGGACAGGACAGGCCTGAATGTACCGGGAACTAAGATAGAAAGAGTGGCAGGAAAGAAGATTAGAAAGCTAGAAGGGGTCAGTTGTGAGTATAGTTGGCCTTTGTTGGAGAATGTGTTAGTGTGCACAATTCTCTATTTGAAGTTTTTTTGTTTTGTTTTGTTGTTGGTTGTGGGGCTTGAACTCTGGGCCTGGGTGCTGTCCCTCAGCTCTTCAGCTCAAGGCTAGCACACTACCACTTAAGCCACAGTGCCACTTCTGTCCTTTTCTGTTTATGTGGTGCTGAGGAATCAAACCCAGGGCCTCATGCCTTCGAGGCAAGCAATCTCCCACTGAGCCACCTTCCTAGCCCCAATAGATTCCAGGTCCCCCCCTCTTTTTTTGTCAGTCATGTGGTTTGAACTCTGGACCTGGGTGCTGTCCCTGAGCTATTCAGCTCAAAGCTAGCACTCTACCACTTGAGCCATAGCACCACATCCAATTTTTGAGTGGTTAATTGCCGATAAGAGTCTCCCAGGGACTTTTCTGCCTGGGCTGGCTTTGAACCATGATCCTTAGATCTCAGCCTCCTGAGTAGCTAGGCTTACAGGCATGAGCCACTGGCGCCCAGCTAGTTGGAAGTTTTTAAAAATGTGTTTATGAGTTAAATTTGTATTTAGGAAAACTGAAAAAACATTCTTATTTTGTTTTTGCTTTTGTTCTCTTGCTGCACTGGGGCTTGAATTCAGGGCTTTGTAACTTGCTAAGTATGCACACTACCACTCTGAGCCCTCATTCCAGCCATTTTTGCTCTAATAATTTTTCAGATAGGGCCTCTCATTTTTGCTTGGGTTTGCCTGGACTAAGAATCTCCTAGTTATATACCACAGACTCATATATAGTTATATACCTACATACTCATCTTGTTGAGATGGTGATCTCACTAACTCTTGCCTCTCTTTGAACCACAATCCTTCTGATCTTTGCCTCCTAAGAGGCACCTGACTGGGCCTAAGAATACTGACTTTTATACCACCTTTCTATGTAAACTTCCTTGTTCAGTTTAAGTAGAGCAGCTCCGTGTTGCCCAATTTTGTCTCATTCCATTTTAATATTTTACATTTTCCTAAATCTATACCTTGGGATGGGGGGGGGCCTAGATTTTACAAACTGTTTTGAAATAGTGTCCAAATTTTTAACAATTCCCTAGTCTGGATCAGAGACTCCATAGTCTCATCTAGACCAACACTGGGGTAAACATGCCAAGTGCCAACTCCTCCTGTAGGCAGAAACCATATACATATGTGCTTAGGGAAAGTTGGACAATCTCCCTGTGAAACACTTCCAAAGGACCATAACCTGTGCCTCAGGAGCCAGCTACTGTGTGACCTGAACATTTCTGTTTAGTTTCTGAGGGACTGGCGGGACTTTGCTGCCAGCTGCTTACTGCCTTGGGTGCCTAGCAACAGGTTCTAAAAGTGCTGAAGCTTTACATTGAATAAACCTATTAACAGCAACCCTTGAAACTAACCGTCTAATTGTGTGTCTGCCTCCAAAAATGTCTTCTGCTTATTCATGCTCTTCTCATGTGATATTTAGATCCCTGAGCAAAACTTGAACTGAACATTTCTCCAAGAATGCTCTTTTTATGACAGAAATATGTAGAGTTTTAGCAAAAAATGTTCTTGCACTTAAGAACATGAACTAACTCTAGGAGGACTAATTCTCCAAGAGCCTATCATATTATGACAAAAAATATTCCCTTGAATAGTTTTTAAAAAGGAAAAGAAATATGAGTACCTAGACTGTAATCATTTTATTAAATGTTAATATCAGAGTCTAGAAGAGAACTGGGGCTGGGGTGGGGGGAGCTCTGAATCCCTTATGTAAATGTAAGTAGAGCTGCTATGTTTAAGGGAAGAAAAAAGATTGCATGTAATGCTGATGTATTCATCTTTCAACCTGGTCCCAGTATTTACAGATCAATATTTGATGTATGAATCAATATTTACTTTGGGAAATGATGAGGAAGCACTGAACCTCCTATATGGTCAGTTTGATCAACCTTGGCAGGCAATCTTTGTGGAATAGTAGTTATTCATCAAAAGCAGGTATGTTTTTCCAGCTTGGAGACATTTTAAGAAGTAAAATATGCTGGAAAAAAGTGGTAAGAATGCTAAATTTAGGTAAATGAAGCTAGTTTATTTTCTGAGCAATGGTTAAAGGGCAAATGTGTACCTTTCCATAATTTTGTCTAGTCATGGGGATTGTGGCCAGGGCCTTGTGCCTGCTAGGCAAACACTGGACCCGATATAAACTTATTTGTCAAGGAAAAAAATTATTTTAAAGAAACAGGATTTTAAGTTGTTAGGGGTTTACTTAGAACCAGCTCTTAAGCTGCTGAGGCAGGATGCTTGGCTATCTAGTTAAAGCCTGTGTCAAAAGAAACCAATCCAGGAGCCAACACTAGTGGCTGCTGACTGTAGACCTACTTACTAAGGAGGCTGAGAACAGAATCGTGGTGTGAGGCCAGCTGGGACAGAAGAGTCTGTGAGACATCTTTCTCAAGCTATAGCTGGGCCCAGTGGTACACATCTGTCATCCTAGCTTTATTGGAGGCTAAGAACAGGAGGACTGTGATTTGAGGACAGCCTGGACAGAAAAGTTCATGAAACATCATAATGGAAGAATCTCAGCTACAATGGAAAGCCTAAAATAGGTGGGTTACTATCTAGTCATGCAATTTGTCAGGAAGCAAAACCAACTCTCATAATTAGTAAGTACAATAAAGAGATGGAGGCCTAGCTCAGCAATAGAGCATCTGCCCAGCAAGCAAAGGGTCTTGAGTACCCTAGTACTATTTACAAAACAAGCCAGTTACTGAATGGCTTACACCTATAATCCTAGCTACTCAAAAGGTTAAGAGGAGGATAGTGGGCTGAAGCTAGCCCAGTAAGAATAGTCTGAGTTTCCATCTCCAATTAACCAGCAAAAAGCTGGGAGCTGTGGCTTAAGTGGTAGAGTTCTATCCATGAACAAGCAAGCTGAATGGAAATGGAAAACTCTGGTCTTAGCTACTTAAGAGGCTGAGATCTAAGGATCAAAGCCAGTCCCAGCAGGAAAGTCCATGAGACTCTTACCTCCAATTAACCACCCCCAAACTGGAAGTGGCACTGGGGCTCAAAGTGGTAGAGCACTAGCTTTGAGCAAAAGAGCTCAAGGACAGCACCCACGCTTCCTGGGTTTAAACCCCATGACTGATAGGAGAGACAGAGAGACAAAGAGAGAGACAGAGACAAAGACAAAGAAGGAGGGAGAAGAAAGCAAGGAAGCTAGCATGAAATACAAAGCTAATATTTATTGATTATTTTACTTTATTGTAAAGCTGCTGTACAGAGGGGTTACAGTTACATGAGTAAGGCAATGAGTACATTACTTGTCAATCATTATTATCCCCTCCCGTGTTTTCTTGATCCACTCATCTGCTGAAGGGCATCTGGGTTGGTTCCATATCTTAGCTATGGTGAATAATGCTGTGATAACCATAGTTGTGCTGGTAGCTTTGGCTATGTCCTTTGCCATGTAGAAGCTCTACAGTTTCATGCAATTCCATTTTTCCAACCTTTCTTTGATTTGTTGTGTTTATGGGTCTTTATTAAGAAAATTTCAGCCTCTCCCAAGGAGACCTAGAATTTCTCCTATTCCTTCTTTTTTTTTGAAACATGTAATGATTTTATTTATTTTTTTATTTATTTTATTTTATTTTATTTTTATTGTGAAAATACTGTACAGAGGGGTTACAATTACATGGGCAAGATAGTGCAAATCCTCCTTTGTTTACCCTTCCCATCCCTTCCCATCCTCCCTCCCCCACCACCCAATCCTCCCCCCCCCCCCCGCAAGTTGTAAAGTTTGTTTTTGACATGACAACTTGTACTTCTCATTGTTACAACAGGTCTACCTGTATCCTTATTTAAACGACTTGTTTTTCCCCTTCCCCTCCACAAATTATACCGACATCAAATACAGTGAAAGCATGGGTTATACTGTGGGGGAGGGGCATACAAAGCAACAAAGAAATAATCTTATAATTGCATTAGAAACAAATGCATGAAAGAAAAAAAAA
This sequence comes from Dipodomys merriami, assembly GCF_024711535.1. Taxonomy (NCBI): domain Eukaryota; kingdom Metazoa; phylum Chordata; class Mammalia; order Rodentia; family Heteromyidae; genus Dipodomys; species Dipodomys merriami. Next base: position 30,820,478 of record NW_027206401.1, on the reverse strand, counting down.
ACATTTAAAATACATATCTTAGGGTTCATTTTCCTAACATCACCTTATCTGGCCTTTTCTGCTTGACTCATTCCTATTCCTTCTTGTAATGTTTTCAGGGTGTCTGCTTTTACTTCGAGGTCTTTGATTCTGGTGCAGGGTGATATGTAAGGATCTAGCTTTAGTTTTCTACAGATGTTTAACCAATTTTGCCAGCACCATTTACTGAAGAGGCTGTCTTCCATTCTGATTTTTTGGGTCCTTTATCGAAGATTAGGAGCTTCGGTTCTAGTCCACAGGTCTTCAGGTCTGTTCTTGTGCCAGTACCAACCAAGCTTATATTTAAAGTAACCAATTTAGATCTCTTTTTTTTTTTTGCAGGGGGGCGGGGGTCCAGTCCTGGGGCCTGAACTCTTGGCCTGGGCGCTGTCCCTCAGCTCTTCAGCTCAAGGCTAGTGCTCTACCACTTGAGCCACAGCGCCACTTCCGGTTTTTTTCTTTTTGCTTATGTGGTGCTGAGGAATCGAACCCAGGGCCTCAGGCATGCAAAGCAAGCGCTCTACCACTGAGCCACCTTCCCAGTCCGAGGAATGGGATATATCTTTCAAGAGCATGTTTCTCACTTTGGTGTCTGTGGTCCACTGTGTGTGAAAGCTACCCCAGACTCCCACTCTGAATCTTCAAGAGTCCTCAGAGGTGTGTGTAGGGTGTCCGTCTCAATGCTTACTACCAATACCAAGCTAGCGTGGTATTTCACAGATGTGCCCATGGATCCTAGGAAGAACAGAGGAGATAAAGCAACAATCCAGATGGAGCTCTGTTTGATGTATCTCCTCCCCAGACCCACTGTCACTGTCCAGGAGCAGTTCTACCTGCTCTCTGCTGCTGCTCATGTGAACCATAGGTTCCACCCAGGATAGTACCATCTTATATGCTTTGAGTGCATTACTTAACTTTCTAGTGTCACTTCATCTTTAAGATGGGAATAACTTTAATACATAAAGTTGTAAGGATCACCAGTGATATAATCCATCTAAAGTAACTAGGATAATGCACTTAATAAATACTAAATGAGAGTTGCTATTATATACGTATTTTCTTAAAATCTGACGCTCTTAAAAACATTTTTCTGCCGGGCGCTAGTGGCTCACACCTTAATCCTAGCTACTTAGGAGGCTGAGATCTGAGGATCACCATTCAAAGCCAGCTGGGGCAGGAAAAGTCTGTGAGACTCTTATTTCCAATAAGCCACTCAGAAAACCGGAAGTGGTGCTGTGGCTCAAGTAGTAGAGCGCTAGCCTTGAGCTGAAGAGCTGAGGGACAGTGCCCAGGCCCAGAGTTCAAGCCTCGTGACTGCCAAAATAAATAAATAAGTAAATTTCTCCTTATTAGTAAATTATAATTTTAATTAATTCTGTCCCTAAAATGTTATTGAATTGTCTATTTTCTTTTTTATGCCTACCATACTTTCAATAAACATCTAGAACATTTCACTTATACTTATTTAAATGTCCATTTCTAGATAATCCAAGGAGAGGTACCAGGCCTCATTCATTGTTGAAATATGTAACACATACCAGAGAGCTTACCAAAGGCAGACAAAAATCTGGTGTTTATTGTATTAACTACTCTAACACCAGGATAGAAGGGTCAGTGGCTTGAAATAAATATTCTGACTCTCAGACATATTTGTCTGAGGTGCTCAGACATATTTGTAGTATTTGCTTGCCAAGAGCAGAGTTGACATGTGCTTGTCTGTCCTAGGTCCTCTCCTTTTTCTTCATTGGTCTGATGTCCATGATGATTCCCCTGTGCAGTGTCTTCGGGGCCCTCATCGCTGTCTGTCTCATCATGGGGCTTTTCGATGGATGCTTCATTTCTATCATGGCCCCCATTGCCTTTGAATTAGTTGGTGCTCAGGATGTCTCCCAAGCTATTGGATTTCTGCTGGGATTCATGTCTATACCTATGACCGTGGGCCCACCCATTGCAGGTAACTATGACTCTTCAATAATTGTTCTAGAGCATTTTCTACTTCATGTCCTAGGCCTCACTTATATGTAAAACATTACTACTGGCTCTTTGATTTGTGTGTGTGTGTGTGTGTGTGTGTGTGTGTGTGTGTGTGTGTGTGTTTGTTCATCCGTCTTCTCCTTCTGTGTTTAATAAGACAGAGTAGAAACAACTGCTTATTGGTGGATGAATCGAAAACAAAGTGTGCTATCTATACAGTGGAATATTAGTCAGTCATAGACAGGAATGAAATACTGCAGTGGAACATGCTACAAGGTGCTTACACCTCAAGACCATTATGCTAAGTGGAAAGGACAAATATAAAAGGTCCCATATTGTGTTTCTGTTTATATAAAGTATCTTGGATTGGTACATTCACTGAGGCAGAAAAGATTGGTGATTGCCAGGGGCTAGGGAGAAGGAGAACTGGTGAGGAACTATTAACAGAGTTTCTTTTTAGGATAGTAAAATTATTTTGGAACTAGGTAGATGTAATGATTTACAGCCTTGTAAATTTACTAAATACCCTAGTCGTTTTTCTAAACATGAATTTCACTTTTCGTCTTTAGAAATCATCTGAGTCAAGTTGGGTACTTGTGGTTCATGCCTGTGGTTCAAAGCCAGCCTAGGCAGGAAAGTCTGTAAGACTCTTATCTCCAGTTAACTACCCCAAAACCACAAGTGGAGCTGTGACTCAAAGTGGTAGAGCACTAGCCTTGAGTAAAAGAGCCTAGGGGCAGAGCCCAGGCCCTGAGTTCAAGCCTCATTATTACCAAAAAATAAACAAATATATTCTGAGTGATAATGTAAAGATGTCTCATGTTCTGTGTTTTTGAGGTACCAGTGTGAGTTATGAATATTCAACATAATTAGGACAAAACTTAAATTTCATACTGTTACTGTGTCAGACACAAGGACCTTTGTGAAAATTCATTTAAATTTATTTTTCAGTCTGGAACTACTCTCCCATCATGAATCAAGCAAGCAGAGGTCATGAGCTGACCTTTGAGGCGTTTCAAGAAAGCCTATGCTTAGATGCAGATATTTCTCCAAGTTATAATGGTATAAAAATCCAGAGGCTTATACTTAATGACATCATTAAAGATAGGATTTTAAAATGTCTTCTTTATATCAGAAAAGGTTTGTGTTTCAGATCTGTTTCTTTAAAAAACACATTTGAAATCTGAGCTGTTTGAACCAGTTCTGCTGAGGTAAAGTTATGAGCTGGGCCTGGGCCATCAATGTGACTCATCTAAGAGCCAAACTTGTTCTCTCTTGGTGACAACATTTTCCTTTCTTAGGGTTACTTCGTGACAAGCTGGGCTCCTATGACGTGGCATTCTACCTTGCTGGAGTTCCTCCTCTTATCGGAGGGGCTATACTTTGTCTTATCCCATGGATCCATAGTAAGAAGCAGAGAGAAATCAATAAAACCACTACAGGAGAAAAGATGGAGAAAATGTTAGAGAACCAGAACTCTCTCCTATCAAGCTCACCTGGAATCTTCAAGAAAGAATCTGACTCTATTATTTAAAAGTATTATATACCTCCACCACACTGGACTTGCTTTTGAATTTTAAGCAAGTTTTCCTTTTATATGAATTGCAAATTACATATTTTTAATTACATCCTTGGAATAGCACAATAATTGTGAAATGGAACCTGCATTTTACAAGAACCATTTCTGCCACCAAATATCTGTCTGACATTTCTAGGAGTCTGAGGGAGGAGACTGTTACAGGAACACATGTCTGAAAATCAAATATTGTCAACATTTGAAGCTATCTCAGTAAAAAGCAACTTTGGAAACTGTGAAAGCAATTTAGTTTGTATTTTTTTTAAATACCTCGAGCTATATTGAAGGGGTTTCAGTTTGGTTTGGATTTTTGTTGTTGTTTTTGGTACCTTTAGTTCTAGTGTTTTAACTACTTCTGAATTTTGGAAACTCTTTGCAAAATTTATCTGGATTCCAGATAACAGATCTATCTAAGCTTCAAGTCTGCTGTTAAGTAATTTAAGCTTGAAATGAGGAGGTTCTGACTTGCTCCAGTGTCCAGGGACTTTCTGGGAGCAGATGCTAACCATGTACTAAGACTCTATGTGTGAGATGGAAAGGACCCTCATCACAAGGCAGAGCAATTCAGAAACCAGGCGTGTCTTCATTTATGTTTGTTCCCTTTGGATTTGCAGTGTGCTCGCCTCAAGTAGTCAGAAGCATCCCTCGTTTATTGATTTGTGTAAACAATAAAGTAAAATAGAATGCATGAACTATATCCTGGAAATTTTAACTTAGAAATGCTCTGATTTCTAGGTTTATTAGCATTGGTATTTAAATAGTCTTATTGAGCATAAGTTGCTGTCATACACACAAATCGTGTCGTACACACAAATGGTGAGGCAAAACCCTTTCTATTTATGAAGAAAATATCTTTCTGCTAGAAACAATTGTTAAAGTGATTTATGAAGTTAATGGGCCTTAAAAGGTTAAAAAATTTATAAAAAGAAACAATTTTTACATTTCCAGATTTGTGTAGCAAAAAAAATTGCATTCAAAGGTGTACTCATGCATCATTTCAGCAGGTGATTTTGTTGTGTGAACATCATAGTTTAGTTACACTACCATGGCTACAACATCACTATGTGCTGTAACCATATGGGACCAGCAGGGTATAAACATCCCTTTGTTGAAATGTCCATGTGTGGTGCATGACTGTACTCCTCCTTGTGTTCTTTGTTGACATTCCTGTTATATTTTGTGTACAGATTGTGGTAAGAAAGTGATTACTTCTGAGGACCTGAATTTAAAACCAAAGTGTTTCCATGATCTTTTATAAAAGGAGGAACTCTTTCCTGTATCTTTAAAATTATTCTTCTTTTTCTTCTTCTTCTTCTTCCTCTTCCTCCTCCTCCTCTTCTTCTTTCTTCTCTCTCTCTCTCTCTCTTTTTTTTTTTTTTTTGTCAGTCATGGAGCCTGAACTCTGGGCCTGGGTGCTGTCCCTTAGCTCTTCAGCTCAAGGCTAGTACTCTACCACTTGACCCACAGCGCCACTTCCGACCTTTTCTGCTTATATGGTGCCAAGGAATTGAACCCAGAGCCTCATACATGCAAGGCAAGCACTCTACCACTGGGCCACCTTCCCAGCCCCTTAAAATTATTCTTTAGATACTTAGAATAATATGTAAAATATATTTAAATCCTAAGTATAGATATGTACTAAATCTTACTTTAATGTAGTTTCCTAAAGCACTTCCAGAATCCATCAATTTCTAAATGATCTGTTCGAGAAGATTCCTTCTTTTTTGTTTTATTAATATACTTTAGTGTTATTATAGAGGTTTTATAGAGGGATTGCAATTACACGAGTCAGGTAATGAGTACATTTCCTTTCATACGGTGTCTTCTGTTCCCTGATTCTCTCCCCATTTCCTATTTTTACTGTCTTGTACTATATCTTTTATCATCATTAAAAGGCACTGCTGCAATTTTCCAGCTAGCTAAGGATGGGACTATCTGGACCATATGTATTTGCTGTTGTGGGTTTGGAAGGGCTTCATGGAGGTGAGGCTGTCAACTGAGAGCTGGAAAATCCCGTGACTTTTTCCTTTCAGAACAGCTCTCTGATCTGACTTTTGAAGGTTTACAATATAAATGCTAAATATACAATATGTTTTTAACCAAATTTTAAATAATTTTGATTGGTGTGTTTTTGGTTTTGCTTTGATTTCTTTTTTTGGAAATGGAATCTGTATTGCTAAAGTTAGTCATGAACTCATGAACCTCTTGCCTCAGCCACAGAGTAGCTGGAATTACAGGCATCTGACACTATGCCTGACAATAGTTGTAATTCTCAAGATATTCAGCAACTTATTATGCCTTATATACTGTTGTAACTCACTGCTTTTAATTGTTTCATATCTTGGGTGGCTGTCCTTTCATGTTCTTATTTTAAATTATAAAAAAGACTTAAACATGTTAATATAGTACATTAACTAGACCTTCATTTATTCATAGATACTACCTAAGCATTACTTTTTCAATCACTATTAGTGCTTTTGAAGAGCATACAACTATAACCAATCCTCAAGTCTGCCATTAAAATGTGAAGTTTTTAGGGTACCTGTCCAGCAAGTCTTCTGTCAACAGAGTACATCCTCAGCCCAGATATTGATAAAGCCATTCCATCCACCCAACTTTACAGGAAGTGTAACTTTAAAAATTTATTCTGTGAGGACCTCAAAATATTTGGCTAATTTTTAAGAGAGGAAGAAAAATGGGGAATATTTAAAAATTTAAAGTCTCCAAACTTGGTTTTAATTTTCACATTAAAAAAGCAATGACATTAAGTGTTTATAATATTAGATCTTAGCATCTAGTGTTTCTATATCATTTTATGTAATTTTCAGATTAATGGAATGACTCAATCTGGATCTATGAACAGTGAAAAATCTCCACTATAATAGACTCTAATGGGGTGTACTTAGCTGTAATTATAAGTTAGAAAGAAAGGGAATGAAAGTAATATGCTAAATTCCATGAAATAAATACCTAGAAATATGATTGAGAAAAATTAAAAATTCTAACATACATATATAAACAAAAATATGAAAATACAAAAGTGTGTAAATACTATGTTTAAACATACTAATTAGTCAAAGGACTTTAGTCAAAGTAAATCTTCTCTAATTCCTGAACAGACTATTACTGGTACAATAAAGTGACTGACTGACAAAGGAAAGTCTTTGCTTAACCCAGATACTTTTCTGAGATAAAAAGAATCCAGTGTCAGACTCTTTATATTTCATTATCCAAATCTTACAAGACTCCTCAAAAGTTTCAGCATTCAAGGCCAACAGTAATGTAAGAAAGGGATCAGTCTTTCTTCTTTATAGAAATGGTCAGTCACATACTATTTTATCAGATGTCTAAAGAACCTCCCAGAAATAGTTTAGGTAAATCTCATGGCAGCACATTTTGTTGGGATTCATCCATTTAGAGGTAGGGTATATTTTCTGTTTATGTCCAAAGTTAATGTGCTCATTTATTTGTTACATGTTGGTACTCAAATCCACTCAAATTATTTTATTTTTTTCAAAAGTTGTAAGTCTTTTTTATCACAGTTAACTAGGGCTTATAGAGTAAGCTACCAGACTTGAAATTTCCACTGAAAATTGAATAGTGATTAGATTCAAGTTCTATTCATAGAAACGGCTTCATTTATATTTCATGATCCATACATTATCAGCTTATGCTTGTTGGCAGAATATCCCAGAAGCTCTGCCAAGTATGAAGAAACCTTTAATGCTATTATTTTCAACCCCTTACATTTTTAAATAAATGTAAACAGTTGTAGAAAATGAATCAATATATTTACTTATAACTCTAGTCCTTTTAGCTACATTTAAGAATTTTTAACTTATGCTGATGTATTGTAAACAGTCCTATATTCAGATAACTTTTGATATTTTGGGGGTAAGAAATAGCAGCTATTATAGCATGTGGCTCTGAGGAGTTCCTGGAAGTCTGCTGTTTTACCCTTTCAGATACACCTTTTTAAAAAATCTGTTTCCATTTCCCTTATTATTCTTTTACTTGTTCTTCCCCATCCTTAAAAAAAACCTCAAAAAGTGTCCATTAGCACTCTTGCAGCTCCTAATTTCTACTCATTTGGAACCTCCCTGGCTTAGGGTAGAGGTAAAGCAAAATCTAAGACTTTGCTGATACATGGGAAATGCATGAGCAAATTAGCTCCACTTTAAAAACATTTAAACAAGTATTTAGAAATCCAGTTTCTAAGACTGAAAACTTTATTATTGAGGAGCAGTTTTTATACTAGGTTAAAGATGGTTGCTTTTACAATGTGTTTCTTACAAGGAGGACTTTTGTTTTTGTATCTATATTCTTTTTTTACTTGAAAGACAAATAGTGTCTTCACTAATAGACAAAAAACTACTACATAGCAATGTAATAACTCTTTAAAAGGCAATTTTAAGAATCTTTTTGTTGTTGTTCAAGCCACAGTACTGGGATTGAATTCAAAAGTTCATGCTCTTGTTTGGCATTTTTAGTCATGTCTGGCACTCTACCACTTGAGCTCTACTTTTTTTTGTTGTTGGCTAATTAGAAATAAGAGTTTCTCAGATTTGTTTGCCTAGGATGTCTTCAAGTCACAATTCTCAGAACTCAGCCTCCTAAGTACCTAGGACTATAGGTGAGAGCCACTGATTTGTGACCTTTTTATCATTATTAAAAAGTTATTTGTTATTTGTAAGGCTATTGTTATAATGTGGACCTTTTTGGTGGTTTGGTCTAAGTAATAAATAATAAATGTAGAGAGACAAATCCTATATTTTTCCTATATGTTATATCCACAGCCATTTTGTTATTTTGTCTACAAAGACTAATAGTTCATATTATAAACAATAGAAATGTGGGGTATAGTTCTCAGAAGCAAGGATTTAGCCCACAGCTAAATGTAAAACTTCCACACATGTTAGAACCAGTTATTGAATATAGGCTTTATCAGATAACTCCTGAGACAGTAAAGACCTATAATAAAAATGTATTTCCACATCATTAAATCCCTCAGAAACACTTGGAAAATCTAGACCTCATCATTTTTTAGCTTGTCCTTTTATAATTATCTGATCTTAATCATTAACCATCTTGGGGACACATTCAAGGAGACTTCTTAAACTGCTTTAAAGGTCAGTATACAATCTGTTTTCTGAGGGAAAAAATGTTCCCCATGACACTATTTTCTTGATAGTAATGGAATAATTATAGAAGGCTATTTCATTTCTAAAACAGAAGATTTCCATATTTTTACTAATAAGTCAGAAAGACATTGGGGATGAAATGAAACCTTTCTAAGTATTTGGTTGGCCATGTTTATGTGTTCATGACAGACACATACCTCAGGTTTCAGTGACCAGCGAAAGGCCCAGCTCAATCGATTCTTTTTTTAGCAGAGGACAGCTAATGGTGACTGTATTAAAAGCCAGGAAGGGCAGGCTGTTAATGGGGTCAAAATACCACTAAAACTGCTTTGATGCTTCCCTCTCCTTAAGTGGATAAAGGGAACAAACAAGGAATACCAACTAATGTCTGTGGTTTTGAAAGAGAAGAAATTGAAGAAATTTAGAATCTAGACAGAATAATGAACACTTGCTAAAAGGCTTTACCAGTGGCTTTTCAAATGATACTTTTCAAATGATGACGAAAAGGTCTTGCTTTCATTATCAGGAAGATAGCCGATAGCCGATGACAGTGTATGATTTTGCCTGAATCTTACAACTCACCCTGGGAAAGGAGAGGCACTTCTTTCCTAGTGGAACACAGACTAGGGCATTTTTCTTTTGTCTCACTGGAAGTTTTCAAAATGCTGTCATTAAATCTGACAGTAGTTTAGGAATTAATTCACATGATCCCTTTACTGAAAGAATGCTCCTTGCCTTTCAGTAAGGAATGCTGTAAGAACAGCAACACACATGTGATGGGAGCTGTCAATATAAAATAACAGAAATCAGATCTCTAGTACTATTTTCCATACTCTGGGATCTGTGACTTTTGTAACATTTTTCAGTTTCTGTGAGTTAAGACAAGGTTTGATTTGTTAAGTTATTTTACTTTATTTTTGGAGTTGAAAGGCCTGGGCTCTGTCCCTGAGCTTTTTCACTCAAGGCTAGGGCTCTACCACTTTTGAGCCACAACTCCATTTCCAGTTTTCTGGTGGTTAATTGAAATCTCACAGATTTTCCTGCCTGGGCTGGCTTTGAACTGTGATCCTCAGATCTCAACCTCCTGAGCAGCTAGGATGACAGGCGTGAACCACCAGTGTCCAACTGTTAACTATTTTAATGTGTGTAAACTTATAAACCTTTCTACTTTGATCTTCCCTAATAGGTCAAAGTATCATCCACAATTCAATCTATATGGAATACTATTTCAGGGACTGAAGGTTTGTTAATAGTGTTATATTTTGACCCCCTCACTGTGAACATATGGTGCCTCTTTTTTTCTCCAACCAAAGAAAGATCAAGATTGGTGCTGAACTTCATGCTCTTTTCTGAATTATTTTTCTTTGTAAAATGTGTAAAACCAACAAAATTGTGTATGTTGTATGCACATCTGAGAGAAAACTATCCTTGTGATTGAGTTCAAGCACTTAAAATTGATTTTTGTTAACATTCAGGGATTTAAATTATAAACAAAGTGATCACTAAATGAAAACTTACTCGTGCACATGGCTTTCCAGGTTAATAAATTTGAAGAAAAAGTCCTTGTCAATATTTCTAGCATAACATAAGTCATTCGAGAATATTCATTAACTCTGAGGGAATAGAAGAGAAAATTACATACATATGGCAGTTTCCTATTAAACAGATGTAAATACACATTTCAACACTTGAAGTTAGCTATTGTTAGGCTAAAACTTGGATAATCTCACTATTTTTTTGTGGGGGGGTCCGGTCGTGGGGCCTGAACTCTGGGCCTGGGCGCTGTCCCTCAGCTCTTCAGCTCAAGGCTAATGCTCTACCACTTGAGCCACAGTGCCACTTCGGGCTTTTTTCTTTTTGCTTATGTGGTACTGAGGAATGGAACCCAGGGCCTCATGTATGCAAGGCATGTGCTCTACCATTGAGCTACCTTCCCAGCCGCAAGTTCACTATTTTTATAATTTAACATACTTTTCTCAGTAAAATATTATTGTTCATCTTCAGATTCAACAGAGATTTAAATTAGTAAGTACTACAGCTGGAATCAGCAGATCTCAGGCTTACCAAGAGGTCTCAGCACTGAAGTTGTGAGTGATCACAAAATCATTCCACCAAGAGCTCCATGTTAGTCTCTGAGTTGATATTCCTGGAAGTAGGATTGAGATAAATTCTCAGACTTTGCCTTACCTGTGTGCTTTATGAAGATCTTATAAAAATTTGGGAAACAGTATATACTACTAGAAAGACCACAATTCATGTATGAAAAAAATCACAAATGAAACCTCATATGTCCTAATAAAAATATCCATTAAAAAAAGACTTCACAATTGAATATACTGGATTTTCTCTGTGAATTAGTGAAAATTCCTACTATTAACATGAGTTATATGTGAAAAGTAGGAGCTTACTAATCAGAAGTTGTAACACCCCTTCCGTTCATATACTATATATATATATGTATATGTGTATGTGTGTGTATATATATATATATATATATATATATACACATATACATATGAGATTATAAGGTGCTGGACATTGGTGGCTCACAACTGTAATCCTAGCTGCTCAGGAGGCTCAGACAAAAAAGCCCATGAGACTCATAACTCCAGTTAACCACCATAAAACCAGAAATGACACTGTGGCTCAAAGTGGTAGAATGCTAGCCTTGAGTGAAAAAGTTCAGGCACAACATCCAGGCACTGAGTTCAAGACCTACAACCACCACCAACAAAAGATTATAAGGTTATGCAAATTGCTGGATAAATTTGCATTTTACCAGCCTGTTTTCCCACCAGTTTATTTTAACCTGGAACATATAACCACAACAAACTGAACTCTGAAGTATTACTGTGAGCTTGGATACCTTAAGTATCTCTTAGTTATAGTACATTTATCTGAAAATTAATTTTTAAATTATTTTGCATATTATAAAAGTGAAAAAGATCTTAGTCATTTTACCACTAAGACTTTATCTCAGACAGCAAAACCAAATTATTCGTTGCTGGGTGCCAATAGCTCAAGCCTGTAAACCTAGCTGCGCAGGAGAGGGTGGAGATTGGGATTGTTGACATTCCAGGCTAGCCTGAGCAGAGATCACTAGACCTCATCTCAACAGAAAACATTCTCAGCTTGGTGACCTAAGCCTGTCATGTTCCTAGCTACAGTGGGAAGTGTAACAGGAAGACTGCAATACAGGCCCACCTGGGCAAAAACATGAGACCCTATCCCCAATATAACCAGAGCAAGGGAAGCTGGAGGTGTAGCTCAAGCAGTAGAGCCACTGTCTAGCAAGTACAAAGCTCTGAGTTCAACCCAAGTACTGCTGTGTCCTGCCCCACTCCAAAATTCAAGTGTGTGCTACATACCATGGTGCGGCTGGCTTCTCTCCCAGAGGATGCTATTTTGGGCCCTATAGTTGTTTAGATATAGATACCGATGTTAAATAATCATTCTGGATTTGATCAATGTGGAATATTTTAGTACTTTTAAGAAAGTTTATGCTTCCTTTAAAAGAGAATAATTTGTAATGGATTTTTTAAATGTGAAATTTAATACTAAAAACAAAACTCTTAAATGAACTTTGTAATTTATATAATAATTTTTAGATAATAATTTTACTGTGGAAAAATGTGATATTCTCAGTAAATGCAATAAAATGGTTAGCAAATTCCTTTAAAGCTTTTTTCTATTGTATTTATGGAATTCTGGGGTTGGGGAGAAAACAATACTGAAATGAGAGAAATGGTCTTGACTAGGAGAAGTAGCTGTGTGCCCTCTAAGCTGCGCATAAGTAGTTCTAGTGTGAGCCGGGGGCTGGTGGCTCACGCCTGTAATCCTAGCTACTCAGGAGGCTGAGATCTGAGGATCGCGGTTCAAAGCCAGCCCGGGCAGGAGAGACCATGAGACTCCTATCTCCAATAAACCACCAGAAAACAGGAAGTGGCGCTGTAGCTCAAGTGGTAGAGCGCTCACCTTGAGTTGAAGAGCTGAGGGACAGCGCCCAGGCCTGGAGTTCAAGCCCCATGACTGACAAAAAAAAAAAAAAAAAAAAAAAGTAGTTCTAGTGTGTTAGGGCATTAATATTTTTCTGCAACAGGGAATGGATAGAAATAGATACCTCATGAGACCCTGGGTTCGATTCCTCAGCACCACATAAGCAAAAAGAAAAAAGCTGGAAGTGGCGCTGTTGGCTCAAATGGTAGAGCGCTAGCCTTGAGCTGAAAGAGCTGAGGGACAGCACCCAGGCCCAGAGTTCAGGCCTCACGACCGGACCCCCCCCCCCCCAAAAAAAAAAGAAACAGATACCTCAAGCTTTCTTTTTTCTTTGTGATTCCAGTTTGATTGAACCCATGGCCTTCCCCATGCTGAGCAAGTGTTCCACCACTGAACTATACCCCAGACCCTAAGCTATTCTACTTGACTCCTTCTCTACATTTTTTTCCCCTCTCTCACAGTTGACATATGTCATTGTTTGTTTTACTTATACTGATTAAACATTAAATTCAACTGCTACTCAGTGAGCTCATACTGAATAACAGCTTCAGGGGAGAGTCAAGAAGCAGAATGCAAGTAAAACAAATGAGCAAACAAAACCTCCTGTTCCTTTTCATTATGCCCACTGGGAAAAAAACCTGACTCTGCAGTCAGAGGATGCTTATTATTGGATGGGCCCTCACTGCACAGCAAGTCATCATATGTTTAATGACACTAAAGAGATTTAACACATTAAACTTAAGGGTTTGTGATTTGTCACTTAATCCTATAGACATTTACATACCAGAAATGGCAGCCATTAGAAGGCCTTCAAGGGAATTGGGGAAAGAATAGATTTCTGGCCCTAAGCAGGATAAAACTTTTATGAAGCAAAGGGACCATTCTAAATGAAAAAAAAAAAAAAGGAAAAAAATTTAATTCTTTCAGAAAGGCATATGACTATTTTAGATCAAAATTTTAGGACTGAAAATGCTCTCCTCAAAAATCACCTGTACATAAGTCTAATTTTTTTTCTTTTTTTGGGGGGGGGGTCCGGTCATGGGGCCTAAACTCTGGGCCTGGGCACTGTCTCTCAGCTCTTCAGCTCAAGGCTAGCGCTCTACCACTAGAGCCACAGCGCCACTTCCGGCGTTTTTTCTTTTTTTTTTTGCTTATGGTGCTGGGGAATCGAACCCAGGGCCTCAGGCTTGCAAGGCAAGCGCTCTACCACTGAGCCACCTTCCCAGCCCCAAGTCTAATTTTTTTTAAATTCAGGAGTCTTTTAATTCCTGAATTCAGAGTCTCCAGCAGTGTCTTGAACCCTTTCAGAGACAGGACCCTCTCTACCCCCACGGTGATCCTCTCCTAGTGATCCTATCCATAGCCTCTCGGGTTTTCACCACCTTTTACTTGTACCTGTCACATTCACGGGTAAACTTCCCTGGTAATTCCTGGATACTCATCAGCTACTCCATCAAGTGGCTTTTGGTCCACAGTTCAGTGTTTATGTGGGACAACTTTATTTTCATTGACCTGAGAGCAACATTTGCAGCTTTCATCTCTGGAAATAACTTCATCTTGGAAGTCCTAAATGCCAACATTATATTTTTGTGGGTACCCAGGCTTGAATTTGAGCTTTTGCTCTCACTTGGATTTTTTTCCACCCACAGTTGGCACTCTACCACTTGAACTACAACTCCAGTCTACCTTTTTGCTAATTAATAGTAGATAAGAATTTCTCAGACTTTTCTGCCTGGCTTCAAACTGAGATCCTCAGATCTCAGTCTCCTGAATAGCCAGGATTACAGGTGTGAGCCACCAATACCAGCTCCAAAGGTCTTTCTTACACCTTCCCATTTCCACTGTATTTGCTCTTCAATTCCAAGTCCATCTTCCCACTGACTCTTTCATTTTCTCTCCATCTCTACTATGAATTCTCTTCCTTCACTCAGTTCTCTAACCTCCAACCCAAACCCTCATCAACTTTACTGGTTACCTGCCTCTTCTTTCCTTTTCCAAAATAAAGAAACCTCAGGTTCTTCAGTTGACTCTTCCATTTGTTGTCATCTTCCCATTGTCAACTGCATCATGTCCACCAGCATAGATGAATATATATGCATGCTATTATATTTCTCTCTTCTTGAAAAATAAGCCTTTTCATGATAATGACAATTTGCCTTGTGATAGTTAAAATGTGTTTGTGACTTTAACTAAGTATCACTATCCCACAATTCTGTGAAATTTGTAAAACGTATGTAATCACTTAGTCTCAATAAAAAATTATTTAAAAATTAAAAAAATAGAAGGAAGCCTCTAAAAGCCTTCATAGCTTTTGTAAGTATTGGTTTATTTCTATTTAGGAAGACAAAAGCAAATGTTTTTCTTTTCTTCGCTTTTTTTTTGCCAGTCTTGTCAGGGCTTGGCACTGTCCCCAAGCTTCTTTTGCTCAAGGCTACCACTCTACCACTTGAACCACAGCACCACTTCTGGCTTTTTCTGTGTATGTAGTACTGAGAATCGAACCCAGGGCTTCATGCATGTTAGGCAAGCACTCTACCACTAAGCCACATTACCAGCCCCCAAATGTTTTTCTTGAAAAATAGTATAATCATTCTCACTTTTATCTTCTTAATCTTCTCTCCTTTCTCTCCCTTCCCCCCTCTCTTTCCTTCCTCCCTCCCCCTCTCTCCATTTCTTCTCTCTTCTCTCCTCTCCTCCCATCCTCTCTTCTTTTCACCTCTTTCTTCTCTCTCCCTATCCCTCCTTCTCTATTCCCCTCCCCTCTCCTCTACGGCTCTTCCCCTCCTTTTCTCTTTTCTCCCTATCCTTCCTCTTCTCTTCCCCTCTCCTCATTCAGCTCATTCAGCTTCCTTGCTGATGGTTGGTGCTCTACCACTTAAGCCACACCTCTAGCCTGGCTTTTTGCTGGTTAATTAGAAATGGACTTCTTTGCTTGGCTTGGCTTTGAATCTTGATGCTCTATATTAGTAGCCCCCTGAAGTAAGCCACTGACATCCTGCTTGTCTTAGTATTTTTAAACATTTCCCTAGAGACAGAGCTGCACTAAGTCCACAGGCCAGGGTTGGCCCTGAGAAGAGTCTGGATGGCTTGGTGTGCTCCATAAGTTCATAGGCCTGCTCTTTCTGATATGGGCTTGATACCTCCACTCATCCATATGTTTTTGCTTTAATTTGATAAGTTTATAGGTAGAAACCTATAAACCATCTGTCCAGATGGTTGTTTATTTTCATAAACAAAATGTGGAGTCATTCTGTTTGTGTACTCATCCTCAAAATGGAGCAGTTTAGGTTAGAACTATCGCTTTACAAAATGGAGTAAATCAAGTCTAAGCATAGTTAGAAAGCTGCTGACCTAGACAACAGAACAGCCCAAAGCAGGCCTGGCCTGTCCTCTTCAATTCCAAGTTAGATCTCTGTTCTCTTTGCTATTTTGTCCCTCCCCCAAGTGTGGCTTCTACTAGCATCAAGGAAGTCTTTAACACCAGGCCTACACTCTCAGACCAGGCCAGCTTTCTGGCCTCATTTTCTCCCAAGTGCCCTTCACGATGCTTCAGCTCCTCTGCTAAAGAAGAAGGTTTTTATTTCTTCAACATGCCACGCCTTGCTTCTGCTGCTCTCTCCCTTACTCTTCCTGCCCAGGGAGCTCACTTGTCACTCACCCCTCACAGGAGAAATCCTCAACTCCACCCCACCCCGAAACCCCTCTGCATTAAATCTTTATTTCCTTTATTCTACGACTTATTTGTTTAGGCTGTAGTGGGGTTTGAATTCAGGATCTTGAGCTTGCTGAGCAGAGGGGAGTGTGCTCTGTTGTTTGTGTTCTCTGCTTTATTTTTCATTACAGTACTTACTACTATTTAACATTGAGACTGGCCTGTACCATTTGCCCCACTCCTACAGAAATGGGATGATGCGGTGAGAAGGTGGGTGCAGATCTAGCCAACTCCATCTTGTTTCTATTAGGAAAATGGAGGAGAACAGAAAAGGAAAAGTTGGACTCGATCATCAACAGGCGAGGACTGTTCATTGAGGAACAGCGAGGGGCAAGACCTTCCCGTGGGTGGTTGTACCTGAAAGTTGGGACAGGAGCTGGGTTTTATAGGAGGTTCAAGCAGGAGGCAGAGGTTAATGAAAAAGCCACTAGGTCAAGGAAGGTGGGGGCTTTTCAGTTGGGCCACAATGGGATGTTTACAGCTGGGCTTAGGCAGATTGCCCTGCCTGCACTTCAAACAAGTTCACACATCCCTGGGATTTTGCCTGGCATCTGTATGGGCCTGGGACAATAGGGTGGGGGTCAGTCCTTCAGTTTCCCATGCCATCTTGTTTTCTTTTCTTTCTTTGGAGTTTTCTCATACCCTGGATCTCAGGAATGACAGGTTTGATTGATAAATATTTCAAGACATAAAACTAAAATTAACCCCCTAAGGTATGGAAACCTCTTTGGCATCAGGAGAGCTCTTGGCAGCCACCTAGCTCTGTGGAGATTTCTGAGATAACGGCCTTAGGTAATGATCAACCATCCCACAGCCAGAACAGGCCCACCTGGACTGCTAGCACAGTAATGCTCAATCCTTTGTTTTTCCCCCAGTGAATGCCAGTCTGCTGTAAGTCCTTCAAGACAGATTTTTAGGTCATCAAGCCTCTGCTCTTCCCAGTGTAGTCATACTATTAATAGAGATCCTTTCTTGCTTTAATTGGCTTCCTGGGACAGGCCTTGCTTTGGGGACTCTGGGGAGCCAGGCCTTTTGTCTTAACTCTACTAACAAGGTAGTATTACAAGTCTACTAGTTTGTTGTCTGTCATGTCCACGAGGGCAGAAATTTGTCTTTCTTTTTTCTTTCACTGTTTAGAGCAATGCTCGGCACATAGTAGCTATTCACTAACTATCTAATGACTAAATAAAAGTTTTTACTTTTGTTAGATTTAAAAATTAAAAAAAACAACAACACTGCTATTGGGGGTTCCTAGTTTAGCAACACAATAGCCCTTTGTCATTATGGAAGAAATTTCACATTCCTGCCAAGGTTTTGGACTTTTCTGAGCAAGTAATTACCTGGTGTAGCAGATGGCGGTTACCAAACACGAATGGCTGAAAGCCACCTGGAAGGCCCAGGTTTTCCTTTTCTCCAAGGCAGAGCAGGAGGAGCTCTTTGGAGAAGTGGCCTTCTCTATCCACAGATGGAACAAGACCCTGCTGTGCTCAGAGGATCCACAGCCAGAGAGTGCTTTCTTTCTTGCACAGTCTCATTGACCTTCCAGTCTTTTAGGAAACTGAAATAACTATGATAGAGAATAGAGTGTGTGAAAAGATCGAAGAGCCACACGACCATATAAGAATTCACACTTGCAGTTTGGGTGTTTAAAAAACAACTATTAAATTCAACAGTTATTGAAGATTAACTGGGTGCTGGGCACTCTATGCTAAAGAATAAGAGAACGCAATAGAAAGGATTATTATGAACAAAATATAATGTATGTATGCCTGAAAGACTGGGGTGCAATGAGTGCACACATACACACACACACACAAGAAATGAATGACAGGAAAGTAGAGTAGCCCGTTTCGGGGAGGGGATGCCAGCAGAAGCAGAGGAAGTTGTCTAGGAGAGTGAATGAAATTAGAATGATGAAACCTGGTTGGGTAGTTTGGGGATGGGGAGTAGGGGAAGAAGTGATGGAAGGAGTGAGTTTGACCAATATATATTGAATGCACATGAGGGAAATTTCACAATAACCTCCCCATCTTCTTGTACAATCAATATACGCTTAGAAAAGAGATACAGCATCTGCCAGGTGTCATGGTACACATCTGAAATCCTACCACTTCGGAGCCTGCGGCAGGATGACTGTGCAATGCCAGCCTGAGCTACATAGAGAATTTCAGGACAGCCTGGGCTGCACATAAATGTGAGAATTCTGCGTGACATATTAGATAGATTAGAATTATGCATAAAGTAGGGAAACTAGACCAGCTTCAAGACAGACAGGAGGGTGGGAAAAGGCTCCCTAGAGGAAGTACCACCTCTGCTGATAAGAATCTTCTGCTGTGACAGAAAAACTATTACAGCTCCTCTCTTGCACTGATTACAACTAAAAATTTTGTGACAAAATACAAATACTCTGAAAAGTAAATAAAGGATTGTGGAAGGGGGGAGGTCAAAACTACAAAAAGAAACATCTGAGAAGAATGAGCTTCCTGATTTTGTTTCTTATTTCCCTTTATGGATTTATTCCAAAAGAAGACCTTTGTGGGTGACATGGGTAGTTAAAATCAGAAAGAAACCCCAATCTTTCTGATCTAAGGAAGAAGAAGAGTCTCAGCTGGAAAGTGAGTGGAAAGAGGGAGAGAGTTAGTGAAGATGATTCCTTCTGTGTATGAACTCACATAATGTCATGGTTTACCCTGGGCTGCACTTGTGTGGGAGAGACTCAAAGAAGCATGGCAAAGACATTGAGAATGGATTTAAGCTATGGCCTAAGTCTCTGAGTAGTATGTGTTCAAGACCTCTGAGTCTGACCTCTGAGTAGTATGTGTTCAAGACAGGCTGAGAGCGGCTAAGCAGAGACAAAACTGAACTGAGATAGGAACCATCATCCACAGAAGCCGATACAAAACTTGCAATATGTTCTAGGTGATTCATGCTTTAACAAAATCAAGGTTATCCAGAAGAAGATGTTAATACGATCCTATGTACAATGTAGCTGCTACAAAGCTCAAGATAAATAGAAAATCACCTTTCATACAAAGAATCAGGAAAATCCCAAGAAGAAAGATGCCTATCCTGAGATAGCAGAAATTGACATGTGAATTTGGGGGTCCCCACACAAAGCAGGCAGATATTCTTACTCCTGGGGGGCAGAGATAAGGCTGCTTCTTCCTGGAAGAGCAAAGGTAGTTGAGCTGTTTTACTACTGATAACCAAGCAGGGCTCAGATCCTATAACCTTATCACAACAATCATCAGAGCTTTCCAAACAGTTCCCACATTTCTCGGGATCTCAACAAACAGCATATTTCCTGACCCAGGGGCTTGTGAGAGACCAGTATTTTGATTCTCAGGGATGGGGGGAAACTCCTGGTATATTAAAAAGGGAATTAGTTTTGTTTCCCCCCAACAGAGATAAGTGTAAAAATGGAAGTTGTTAGCCCAATGAGCTCCCTTCCCATAGCTTAGCACATGTCTTCCCCTTTCCACAGCTTAGCATGCTCCTTTCCTAGGCAACACTAGGCCCATGTAGTAAAGGCAGAAAATAATCAACCAGGAAATAATCAGCCTCCAACCCCCTCTATCTTGGGATGGCACTTCTCCGGGGCAGCTACCACAATACAAAGCAACAAGAGCCCCGTACAGTGACCTTCAGGGCTGGGCAGTTGCAGACCCTTATCTACTATTTAGACAGCAGCCATAAATTCTAGTCTGCCATGATGAAGCCCCTGGCCCTCATGTCTACACCAGGGTCTCCACCTCCTAGCCCCTTCTAGCCCCCCTAGACCTCCTAGGTTATATAGGTCACCTCAGACAATAGCCGGTGCTTCTCACTTCTCCCTTGGTGCTGGCCCCTTTCCCAGCAATAAACCTTTTCTTTGTTCTTTTTTTCTAGATGTCTGCATGGTTTTTTAATATACTAATATGTAATATACTCTAACAGAAGTTTTCAACCAAGAAACAGAAGGGAATCAATTGGACATCTTTGAACTAATAAGTACAACATTGGAAATAAAAAGTTCATTGAGTGGAGCACTGGTGGTTCAGGCCTGTAATCCTTCCTACTCATGAGACTGAGATCTAGAAGAATGTGGTTCAAAGACAGCCCAAGGAGAAAAGTCTGTGACATTCTATCTCCAAATAATCAGCAAAAATCAGGACTAGGGTGTAGCTCAAGTGGTAAAGTGCCAGCCGAACAAGCAAATTGAATAAGCATACGGTCCTGAATTCAAACCCCAGTACTTCCCCTCTCCCCCCCAAAAGAGAGATCTATGCAAGTAACATTGGCACAACTTGCTGATAAACTGAGGAGCAAGATCTCACATTTATTCTTTACATACATGACAAGACTGGATGGTGGTGGCGAGCCCAGGAACCACAGGAGTGGGAGCAGGCTTGTTGATGGTGAAGTGAGCTCAGTTGAAGAAATAAAGATAAATGATTGTGAAGATTGATATATGTAGAAATTATTTTTTGATCTGTTAAATCTCATCTTGCCAATAGCAACACGTTGGCCATGTCCAAACTTCCTTGTTCAGAATTCACCTCTCTTTACCATGTGGACCTAGCCAGCCTCTCTCACATGGTCTTCCATTCTCCTCATATGCCTTTTATTTCAACCACACCTAACTTTTCTCAAAGATACCTTTCCAAATGCTTTAATCTAGAGTAAGCTCTCTCCCTCTGTACATCCCTTTTATAATAATGATAATTTTAAGTTCTCTTAAATCACCACCTATTTGCCTTTAATGTATTCAATCATTAAACTGAAAGTCCATAAACTCCATGAAGAGTAGAACTGTATCTTTTTTCTGTGCGCTATTTCCCCCAAATTTGTCACATCATAAGATTTCTCTGTACCTTTGAACTTACAGATGCTTTCTGTCCCAACATGCCTTTCCCTTTGGCAAATTCTAAGACCCAGGTGGAATGTCATCTTCTCAGAGGAAACTTGTACAACTCTCCCAAGTGGAATGAATTCTATCCTTATACATGTCACCCTCATATTTATATTGTTTTCTCACTTCTCCCTCGGCACAAATCATGTTAATAATCAGTTTCTAAAGAGCCTACCTAGCATGTGTGAGGCCGTGGGTTCTATCACCAGTACTGAAAAAAAAATCCTGCATATATTGCTTCCACTAAAATATATCTCAAAGCATACTTTCTATCTTTCCCTAGTAACTGCACATTTTTTCTTTGTGAGACAGAGCCTGCTATGCAGCCCAGGCTGGCCTCGCATTCCAGATGCTCCTGACCCAGTTTGACAAATACCTACGATTATACAAATGCTGAAACAGCAGCACAGGCCTGGTTATCATACTGATGTTCCAGATAGATTTACTGAACCTTTCCATGTACATATTGTGGGAATTATCTAGAAAACTTCTCCAATAGTCTAAGCAAGAAAGGAGAACAAGAACTATAAGGCAGAGGGACTGGTGAGTGGAAAGCTGATTTCAGACTCATTTCTGAGGTAAACTGGGAAGACTCAATGATCACGTGGATGAAGCTGGAAAGCTGGTGCAAAGGATGATGAGATTTAAGGGTTGTGGTCCAAGAGCATAAGTGGGTGAGAGGGAGGGATAGAGGACTAGGAAGGAGCAAGAAGAGAGAGGGAGGCGGGCGGGTGTGGGGGTCAGAGAGGAAGAAAACTAGTGAAGTACATTTTGGTAGACCATGGAAAAGTTCTTTTTTTTTTTTTTTATGAAACACTCATTTTCTTGGATTTTTATTTTGATCATAATTGAGTCCTGCAGGTGTTAACAGTGTGGCTTTCTCAGCACAGCTACTCGGTGCAGTGTCATGCCCTGGCCTAGTTGACTAGGACTTAGTTGACTAGGAAGCTTTGACTCGGATTATTTCTTCTTCTTTCCTTCTTTCTCCTCCCCCTCCTCCTCCTCCTCCTCCTCCTCCTCCCCCCTCCTCCCCCTCCCCCCTCCTCCCCCCCCTCCTCCTCCTCCTCCCCTCCTCCTCCTCCCCCTCCCCCTCCCCCCTCCTCCCCTCTCCTCCTCCTCCTCCTCCTTCTCCTCCTCCTCCTCCCCCCTTCTCCTCCCCCTCCTCCTCCCCCTCCTCCTCCCCCCTTCTCCTCCTCCTCCGGTTATTTATGGTTATTATACAGGTGATGCTCTGAGGGGTTGCACCAGTCAAGTTACAAAGTCAAGGGGTTATGTAAGGCAAGCACTGCGCGCGTGTCTTTTCGCACACTGTCGCGCTGCCCTGGCTCTCTCCCAGTTTTCTGTCCCCAGCTCCAGTTGTGCGGTCCACTTTCAACCCAGTGCCCAAGAGTGCCTCTGTGCTTCCTCTTCTTCACTGTAAGCAGAGCAGAGGTCCAGGACGGGTTAATTGAGACGGTGCACGCGAGTGCTGGCTCGCGCGGCCCCGTGAACGCGTGCATGATGAAAGCGGGCCGACGGGCTGGAAACGCGCGCGGCACGCGCACCGCGCCAAGGTGGGAACTTTGAATTTGTCCAAGCACACACGTGTTTGCGCTCCCTTCTCCTCCCACGGCGCGATCTCCACACGCGCGCTCCTGCTTTGGTCCTCAGGCACGGGCGCGGCATTGTGCCCTGGACCCCGCAGAGGCGACGCTGCAGCGCCCCTGGCGGCCACTCGAGGCACTGGTCCTCGACGCTCGACCAGCGCAGCGCAGGGCCGCCTCCCGCCCTCGCTGCCCCCACTACCCCACCGCGATCCTGCTTCCGGTCTGGAGCCCAGCCGTGTTTGGCAGCAGACGTCATTTCCGCCAGCCGCTAGACGCGGGTGTCTGGGAGTTGCGGGTTGCCTGTCTGCTCCACCGCCAGCCTCGGCGGAAACCCAAGTCCGAAGTCCGGCTTCGCCAGGCCCTGCCTGCGTCCAGCCCTGGGGGAGTGGGCATCTGGAGGGACCTCCGGGCCGGAGGGACGGGAGTTCGGGGCCGTGCGCAGCTCGAGCGTTCTCCGGGGTGGCCAAGCTGGAGCTGGAAGCGGACTTCCGTGGGGCCGGGCCTGCGGGGCAGCGGCCGCACCAGGCCGAGGCCCGGGCCGAGAATGCGACGAAGACGGAGACCGTGGAGGGCTCCCAGCGGAGCAGCCGGGGCCAGCGCCTGCTGCGCTGGTTCACCACCGCGGCCGTGTATCTGGCCTTCCTGGGGCTGGTGAGAGCTGGGGCTGCGACCCCCGAGAGCGGAGAGCGGGGCGCGAGCCGGTGTCTTCCGTGCGCTAACGCTTGACTGCTCCCTTCACCTCCTGCGCATGGAGCCATCCACTCTGTCTAACACGGGGCATAATTCTGATCAGTAAGGGTTACAATCCAGTGCGAAGTTGATTTTCCTGATGTGTTCCAACTGCAGCAAACTCTCCTCGGTGCTGGATGGAGGCACAAGATACGAAGCGCTCCGCCTCCAATTTACAAACACAAGCCTGCCTTTTGTGGGATTTCCTTATGGCGATCTGGCTAAAAATGAGGCCAACTGCTAAATTTTGCAGCTAGGGAAATAATGTACAAAAGGAAAGTGACTCCTGAACCTGATTACGTGAAAGAGTTGGAAACATCACTCTCTCTGCCAACAACCCACTTTTATTTTCTAACTTTCTTTTGATTCTTATAAAGGTGATGGACAGAGGTCTGATGATAGTTTCATCCGTCAAGTAATGAGCACATTTCTTTTTGGACAATGCTAACTCTTCTCCCAATCTCAGTCTCTCACACAATCCACTTTTAACCAGCTCTTCAGCTTTTGCTAGCACAATGCACAAGGGTAGACTTGCCTTTTGCCAACTCCCTAAACTACACCTCCATTGTTTGTTAAAAGCTCACTCTTATCACTTGATGATTATGATCCTTGGAGATGGAAGCTGGAACCTTGGGGAGGAGAATCACTTCTGGTCATTGAGTATCTCTGGAGTCTGAGGCTGAATTCTTTGTTAGAATGTTTTGATGGAGGTACAGAGAAGAGGAGGAAAGAAGTCTTTGTAGGTGCTGGGTGTGGCTGGCACTTGCTGTATGCCGACTCTTGGAAGTCCTTAGAAGACCTGACCCAGAGTGGAGCCAGAACTCTGACTTTGTCCTATACTAAGTGCTTACTGTGTGCCTGTGCCTACTCTTACTCCATAGTCTTGTCCTGTTCCTTCTAGGGCTGGGGCCCCTGCCTTTGGAGCAGCAGTACAGTCAGAAACAGTTACACTTCACAGGTGAACTGGAAATCATTTTTCCATAAATGATTCAAAGAATTTTCTCTGAAAGCCATCTAGTAGCTCTTATTTAGAATTAATTTTTTTGGAGGGGGGTCTGGTCCTGGGGCCTGAACTCTGGGCCTGGGCACTGTCCCTCAGCTCTTCAGCTCAAGGCTAGCACTCTACCACTTGAGCCACATCGCCACTTCCGGCTTTTTTTCTTTTTGCTTATGTGGTGCTGGGAAATTGAACCCAGGGCCTCAGGCATGGAAGGCAAGTGCTCTACCACTGAGCTACCTTCCCAGCCTCGAATTTTTTTAATAAGGTAAATTATCAGTTTCTTTGCACAAAAATAAGTTTTAGATGTTGGGCAACACTTGAACTAACAACTGTTCACTCAAGAGTCTTCTCAGGCAGTGCCTATTGACAACAAAAAAGTGACATGTAGAAACTGTAAAATTGCCGCCTCTGTGGATTTCTGGGCAGCATGCAGCCTGGGATGAGATGGCTGCTTGACTGCTCAGCTCCTTCTTCCCAGAATATTCCCAGGCTGCAGTTTGTTGACATAAGGTGGTTACAGACCCCTGTATTCACAGGCCTGTGAGGCAGCTTTAGCTATCAATTATAGTGCCCGTTTTGGTCAGCTTTAATTTTGACTAAAACCTTAAGCATTCACAGCATTTTCATTGGAATAACTGATCTATTTTGCTTCAATATGAAATTCATAGTTTGTAATGGCAAAGCAGCTGAGCAATTCCTTATGCTTTCTACATGTGTCTGTTGGCCATTTGATACACAAAATAGTGGCTGCGTTCACTTTTCCTGTTTTGAGGGCATTCATCACATCAGGGAGACTTCAGTATGACATTTAACAGAATATAGCCAGAAACTAAAGTACACTCCTGTATAAGTGTCTTCAAGAACCAAACATGCTGGGCAGTGGTGGCTCATGCCTGTAACCCTAGCTACACAGGAGGCTGAGATCATGGTTCAAAGCCAGCCCAGGCAGGAAAGTCCATGAGATTCTTATCTCCAATAAACCACCAGAAGACCAGAAGTGGCACTGTGGCTCAAGTGCTAGAGTGCTTGCCTTGAGCTGAAGAGCTGAGGGACAGTGCATAGGCCCAGACTAAAAAAAAAAAAAAAAAAAAACATCAAATGGTGTAAGTCCACATAATGAAGAAAGTCAACAGTATTCTAGCACTAGTAGTCGTTATTCTTGTTCAGGGCATGATGTGATTAAAACCATAATTGGCTGTAAAGACATCTAGTTTTGTAGTTTGCCTTGTAAGAAAGTCAGTAACCTGGAGACCCACTAAACATGAAAATCAGAAAACCTTTAAATAGCCAAGGTTTACTGTCCAGTAACAACATTTGGAGTAGAGTGTAGAGAAACAATGTTATTGGACTCTATCTAGGATTCAACTGAGGGCTTTCTGCATACTAAGCTAAACACATGTTCTCCCAAGTGATCTATTCCAGCCCTTTAGCTAACTTGTGTAGGAGTGAAATCAAGGGTGTGATAGGCACAACATTGGATTTTTGTTTTCAGCACCACTCAAACCTCCATCTTGGACAAAACTAACGCTAAATTTTGTCCCAGGTTAATTGGTTTCAGTTACCATTAATATTCTCACCTGCCTTCCAGAAAGTTGGTTTGACACTTCTGAGCTGGGAGGCCTAATGGGCTACAAGATTTAAATTTCCCCACCTTACAAGTCAGCTTCAAAGTCCATATAAGTAGCATCCCACTTACTGGCAAGAGTGAGTGCAAAGAACCTATTTAGAAACTTTCCTTAGGGGAAACTACTTTATCTCTACCTATGTAAAGGCTTATTTGGAGTATTGAATGCTTTGGCCTCTGGTTATAGGAAATAAGGAAACTTGGAGGGAAAATCTATTCATAAGATAGGAGAGAACCACACTATGAGTAGCAGTCAAAGCAATCAGGATGTTGCACCAAGGGAACAGATTGTAGAACCAGTGCAGTCTTTGGCACTGGAATAGATCGCCACCTAGTGGGACTTAGCAGAAGCAACTTGTTACCAATAAATCTGCAAACTTCTAAAGAAGATGTAATGAGAAACTTACTTTGAACCCTTAATTAGCATAATATAAGGATATATAAACTTGGGGGATGGGAAGGTGGCTCAGTGGTAGAGTGCTTGCCTTGCATGCATGAGGCCCTGGGTTCGATTCCTCAGCACCCCATAAGCAAAAAGAAAATAGCCTGAAGTGGCGCTGTGGCTCACTTAGAGCACTAGCCTTGAGCTGAAGAGCTGAGTGAGGGACAGTGCCCAGGCCCAGAGTTAAGGCCCCACGACCGGACCCCCCCCCAAAAAAAATAGGATATATAAACTTATTTACTGAAAAGAACCTTATGGATTTGGTACTGTGACAAATGACTAATTTCTTTACCCACACAGATATTTCCTAGCTCTTGTGCATTCACATTTCACTGAAGAAATCACTAGGTAGGGTTTGTTGCTCCCCCTCCCCCATTTTTATTGTGCTGATATTAGAGCTTAATCTCAGAGCCTGGTACTCACACTTGGCTCTTTCACTAATGGCTGGTGCTCTACCATATGCCCTATGACTCCAGGCATTTTGCTGTTTAATTGAAGATAAGGTTTTGTAGACTTCTCTGTGTAGGCTAGCTTCGGACTAAGATCCTTGGATCTCAACCACCTGAGTAGCTAGAATTTCAGGTGTGAGCCATTGGTGCCCAGCTTTCAGGTATGTTTCTTCTAGTTGACACTGACTGGTTGTTCACTGGCAATGTAAGAAACTAGCAGTGATGTCTAGAATATCAGAAGCACTGTCCTCCCTTCCTGTGAGACTTCAAGGTGACTTAATGGGAACATGAAGCAGCCCTGGCAGGATTGGAATTGTTTCCAGTTTCAGAGGTTCACTCACACATCCAACAACTTCTGTGTTTCCTTACTACAGCCTTCTCCTTGGCCAAGCTGATCTGAACATGTGGTGCCAGGGATTTTCCTGTAAGGGGGAGAGGGGGGAAGAGGACGGGGGGGGGAATAGGTAATAGTGGAAAAGGAGTACAGCCGATCCATGCGGGCGAGATGTCTTCTCTGTGGTGTTGGGGAAGCTGTCAAGGGTACAATGTCACCTACTTCTGGGAGAAACATAGCTGGGCAGATTTACCATACACTCAGCTTTACCATACGCTCCCCTACAGGTGTGCAGTTTCAAGATTCTGGCAGGTCCACTTTGAGTTGAGAGGATAGATGGTAATGGGAGGTTAGAGAGTTTGTCGAGAGAATCACGTGGTATGAACACTTCACCAGAGTCAGGGACTTAATGAGGTTGTTTCCAAAAGACAACATCCAGGTTCTAGAGCATCACTTCCTGTTGCCATCAATTGCAGGTGGGGGTCCTGAAGGGCTTCTTTGCCCCAGTGAGACTGTGTTTGACACAATGCATTAAAGCCTGGCACTCCTGAGTCAGGTGAGCCTATGAGAGGAGGCTGCATGAGGGTCTGCTTTTAGCCTAGACTACTTCACCAAGGCAGTCTCTGCTCTTCAGTGAGAATGGGTCTGATTGGCATCAATTGTCTCTATCTTGGTTGAAGGCACTCCAACCCAGTCTGTTGGCTTTGCCTAACGATTATCACCTCAGTGATGAGATGTGCAGAGAAGTGAGGCCTTCGGGGGAGATTCAGCTGGAAAGCCCCATGAGAAAAGCACCTGTGCCAGCTGCTACCATTGCAGCGTCAGCCTTTTCTGCATGGGAAGCTGCCCTTCAAGCAGTAAATGCACGGAAGGTGGCAAGGGAGCAAACCTCACCTGTATACATTCAGACAAACCAGCGGGTGCCAGAGTGGAACAGTTAAACCTTCATTGTTCTACTAAAATTATGGACTTGATTAACATTGGTTAGAATCTTTTTTTTTTTTTTTTTTTTTTTTTTTTGTATTTTATTTTATTTGAGAACATATTGTACAGAGGGGCTACAATTACATGGGCAGAATAATGCATACATTTCTTACCAAGCATTGCAGCCTCCTCCTTTGTTTACCCTTCACTTCCCTTCCCTGCCTCCCCCCTCCCCCCTAGAATCTTTTTTTTTAATTAAAGATATTCGTTCCACCGGGCACCGGTGACGCACGGCTGTAATCTTAGCTACTCAAGAGGCTGAGACCTGAGGATCATGGTTCAAAGCCAGCTCGTGCAAGAAACTCCATGTGACTTTTTTTTTTTTTTTTGGTCCGTTGTGGGGCTTGAACTCTAGGTTTTGGCACTTTCCCTCAGCTCTTCAGCTGAAGGGGATGCCCTGCCACTTGAGCCACAGCACCAGTTCTGGTTTTCTAGTGGTTTATTGGCGATAAGAGTCTCATAGACTTTCCTTCCCAGGCTGGCTTTGAACCACGACCCTCAGATCTCAGCCTCCTGAGTAGCTAGGATTCCAGGCATGAGCTACTGGCACCAGGCTATCCTTGAGACTTTTATCTCCAATTAACCACCAGGATCTGGAAGTAGCACTGTGGCTCAAGCAGTGGAGTACTAGCCTTGAGCTGAAGAGCTGAGGGACAGCACCCAGGCCCAGAGTTCAAGCCCCATGTCTGAAAAAAAAAAAGATGTTTATCCCACCAATATTTTGTTGTGATAGGTCATTTAATCTCTTCCATGAGGGTTCTTTGAGTGCAGTGCTTTTAATTACAGAAGCTTTAAGGCAGGCATTAGGGCTCATGGCTGAATCCCAGCCATTGAGGAAGTGGAGATGGGAAGACTACCAAAGGGCGATGGTGGCTCAGCTGGTAGAGTGGCGGCCTAGCAAGTGCTGTGCCCTAAATTCAAACTCCTGGACCACAAAGCAATAACATAAAAGCAGAAGCTTTCAAGACTCAGCAAGGTTCAGGCCACACCTAGCAATGGACTTACTATTATTCACTGTGAATTTTGTGGTGATATTGTAGTTTGAACTCTTGCCTTCTGATTGATGGGCAGCATTCTGCCACTTCAGTCCTCTAGCCCTTTTTGTCTTAGTTATTTTTCTGATAGGATCCCATAGTATTGTCCAGAGTTGGCTTGGGCCATGATCCTTATACCTATGCCCCCATCTAGTTGGGATGACCTGGACATATCACTATATCCAGCTTTTTTGTTAGGATGGAGTCTTGCCAGTTTTTTTCTGGGGCTAATCTGAAATCCAGTTCTCTTCCTCTCTACCTCCAATGTATCTGGAATTACAGGTGAGAACCACTATGCCTGGCCTTAGAAGTATTGAGGCATATCTTCACAATTTCAGTGCCAGCTGACTTAACAGGAAAATCTGCAAGTCATTCCCTTAGTATTTAATTAATTCTTGTTTTCCTTGATGTTTGCTTAAACATCTAGTTGATGTTCAAACATTCTGAGGTGTTTAGTTTAATCAGTAGTCTGAGATTTCTTAACTCTGTCTTCAGAGTCTTAATGTTCTCAGAACCCCTCACCAGATTAAACAACTCTGAACAACAAGATTTACAATGGTTGTGGTTAGGAACTGACAAGAGTTCATTACAATAGTGATACAACTGACAACATTTGGGGTTTGAACTCAGGACCTAGGGTCTGTCTCTGAGTGTTTTGTGCTCAAGGCTAGCCCTTGAGCCACAGCTCCACTTCTGGTCTTCTGGTGGTTATTTGGAGATAAGAGTCTCACAAGCTGGCTTTGAATTGTAGTCCTCAGATGTCAGCCTCCTGAGTAGCTAGGATTATAGGCATAAGCCACCAGTGCCTGGCCATTTGTTGTTTTTGTTGTATACAACATATTTTAGAAGAGAGGCATTACTATGATTTTGATACTGGCTCAGACTCCTGAGTTCAACTGTTCCTCCCGCCTCAGGCTTGGCCACTGTGGCAAGTTCTTGTATATATAAATGTAAAAAGAACTGGAGACTGTGGGTGTGGAATCAAAGGTTAAATACCTGAGTAGCAACCATGAGGCTCTGAGTTCAAACCCTCATACCACAAAAACAATTAGGAGTGTGACTAGGGCTGCTAGGTTTTCATGAATTTCATATAATTTCTGAAATGTGTATTATTAACACTCATATAAACATAAGTCAAAGAAATTTTAATATGACTTATTATTTGACAGTGTTCCTCATAGTAAACCTAATATCTCTTCTTATAATGAAAGGTAGTTTTTTGGGCTATCCCATGGGCCTATCTGGAAAATCCCAAAACTAATTCATGGGCAAGGAAAAGACTTAATTTGATTTTGGGAATTCATCATAAATATCAAAGATTGAAAACACTTTAGTACAACATCAGACATATAGTTAAACAACAGTCTTTCACTAACCCAAAGTGATAGCAAAGGCAAATATAGATATTTATGTAATTGTTGAATAAAACCAGGCATCTTTGTATGTTATAACTTTTCTTACCAAGAGCACATCTTAATTCCTTGCACAGGAGATTCTCCCTTCTGATTTCTAATAATTTTAGTTTCCTCTATTAATTTTATTAACCTTTAGTGGTCTTAATTTCCAGTGAACAGCAGGAAGGAGACCATTGTGAAGGTGATTGTCTGGATCCAAATTGTTTTCTTCTTTTGCTACCAATTGAACAAAATTCCTGGCCAACTGGTTAAAAACTTTGACTAACATTCATGAAATAGAAAAGCTTTGAAGACTTTCTCCATCAGCTCTTTGTAAGGAATCTCACAAAGGGGCAGTTCTCATTAATTTACGTCTTTGCATGCAAATGGGTATGGATTGCAGACTGCATCTAATGGACTTTGTGGTATTTGGGTCCTTGCTTGTTAGTTTACAATATCATCCAGGGGAAACCTTTAACACCATAAGCATAACCAGTATAGGTCTAACGTGTTGTAGTCAGGTAGCCAACATTTTTGTTCCAATTGTTCCCCCTTGTGGTTTTAGATCCACTATTTTTTTGTGACTAAAGTTAAGAAATGTCCCAGAAAGTGAACTCCTCAGATTTGGAAAAACCCATTTTCAAATGCTGCCTGCATACCTGTGGCCACTGCATACATACAATCCAGCTAATGACTAGATCCAATGTAATTTAACCTTGTTTAAAAAAAAAGCTTAAATGAAGTTAGAGAACTTAAAACACACTTGATTTATCCATGAGCCTGGAGGGCTACTTTAGATCCCATATCTGATGTATATCTCTAAAAGAAAAATTTCAGACAATTAAATTGAGCTACTTTCTGTGAATAAAGTCACAGTTCAGACACTGACCAGTACCTGAGCCAGTAAAGAGGAGATAAGTCTTCCCAGAAAGGTGAAATAGGCAATATTTATAGGCAGAGACAAGAAGTGACTTCTAGAAAGGTCCTGACAGGTCAGCTCTTAGCATTTGTTTGTTTAGATATGTCTCAGCATCCTGTTAATGACTGAACCTGATCTGATTACCTCTAATTGGTATGACTGGCCATGGCTTCGATATTTGTGTTTTTAGGCTTCTTAAATTTAATCTCTAAGTAGTTTTTCAAAGGGGGTTTTAATTCAATGTGTCAGTGTATAAATATAATGCATTTTGAAAGGGTTAAGTGTTTGTTACAAGAAGATATTCATCTAGGTTGCAACTTGTCAGTGTTAGAGTTTGCAACATATGCAGACAGTTTCAGGCTAAGTTAATTTAGCAGAATACCTTGTCATTCAGTAAAATTTTGTTAAAGTCATTCTATACATGTTCATAAATACCAACATACTTGTTTCTTTCTTAGAAAGTAAGGAAGGCAGATATACTGTGCACCTGATAACTTTGAGATTTCTTTGAAGAAATTTAGATGTAGAAATATTTAAATGTTTGATTTCCTGCATAATATTTGTAGTTTAGAGGAAGGACTCTCTATTTGTTTGTTTTGTTGGCAGTACTGAGATTTGAACTTAAGATCCTTGTGCTTGCTAAGCTGGTACTCTACTACTTGAGCCACAGCTCCACCCCTTTCTGTTTTAAATGTCTTGCCATTTTGCCTAGAGCCAGCCTGAACTGTTATCATATTACTCAGGGCCTTACACATAGTGGGGACAAAAGATATAAACCACCATGCTTCTCTTAGTTGAGATGGTCTTGCCAGGCTTGCCTGGTTGATGCCTCATGAATAGCTGAGATTACACCCATGAGCCTGCACTTGCCATTATCATTGTATTAACAACATAAGAAATGATGATGTCTTAGTAATTTAAAATTTTAACCTTTGAATTCTTATACTAGTACATACAGGATAATTGAGAATATTACTGTCACTTGGCTAGTATATTTGAGTATATATGTAATTGGGTGTGGGTGGCTGGGAATGTGGCTTAGTGACAGAGTGCTTGCCTAGCATGCATGAAACCCTGGTTAAATTACTCAGTACTAAATAAACAGAAAGAAGCCAGAAGTGGTGCTGTGGATCAAGTGGTAAAGCTTTGAGCAAAAGAAGCTCAGGGACAGTGCCCAGGCCTGAGTTCAAACCCCAGGATAGGCAAAAAAAAAAAAAAAAAAAAAAAAAAAATTAGGGAGAAGTGCTCAGAACCTACCTTCCCAAAAGAATAATGATAATGTTACATTCTATAAACTTTCAATCAAAATAGTATTTTTAAGGTATTGTTCACAAAGAAAGAGCATTACAATAAAAAGCCAAAGGAATGAAATATGTATTTTTAAAAAATTGAATGTTGTAGATAGAAGAAAAACCATGGGAGTATATAGCTCTAGTAATAGAAGTATTATCATAGATTTAATTTTTTTACTTAAGATTTATATTGTTATTATATAGATGATATACAAAGGGGTTACAGTTACGTAAGTCAGTTAAATAATACATTTCTTCTTTTTGAACAATTTCATTCCTTCCCTGGCTTTGTTCCAGTCCATATAGTATATGGCCTCACAGCTTTGTGTGAGTGTGTGTGTGTGAGTGTGTGTGTGTGTATGTTGTATATATTTTTTATTGTAAAAATACTGTACTGAGGGGTTACAGGAGTAAAGTAATGAGTACATTTCCTATAGAGCATTTTTACTTCCTCCTTTACTCCCCCACCATCACTTCGCTCCCCAGTTTCCCAACTCCTCTCTCCTCCCACCCCCACCAAGTTGTAAAGTTCATTTTCAACATAGTGTCTTTTACATCTCATTGTTACAATGGGTCATCCTGTATCCTTATTTCAACATTTTGTGATTTCTCTTCCCTTCCCTAAATTAGAAAAATGTATATACAAGATGCAGGGCACCGGAATCAAACACTGTGGAACAGGAGTTATATCATGGGGGAGGCCTCACAGTTTTTATAGTAGGAATAGATACTACCACTTAGATGTTATTTATGTTAATGATTGTTAATAAAAAGCTTCATCTTTTCAATTTTAGGGAATGAGTATTGCTATACTCATTCTGGCCACTAATGTGAACCGCAATATCAGCAGCCTTTCGCTAATATTTGTTGGCCAGGCCTCTGGCTTTTTGTGTGGCTCCATGATTGGAGGAGTTCTTTTTGACTTTGTGAACCATGTTTTAATTTTGGGTAAGTACAGATTTTCACAATGTGGTGGAATTCAATGAGTTCCCAACCTAGCTCTTACTGGCTCTTCCTGCACAATAAGATGGTGGTGTTCCAGGTCACTCCCGTGAACCACAACATCAGCAGCCTTTGTGGGTCGTGCTTTAGGATGTTTGTGTGGCTCTGTGATCAGAGCAGTTCTTTTGCAGTGTATGAATCAGTTTTTACATTTGGGTAAGGAAACAATGATCTTTGCTTCTTTGTGCCTGTCACTGAATTTACAACTGGGTTCCAAATACGAAAACTTGACAACTGAGATGAGAGGTGTTTCAGGGTCCTCCACAGAAGCTAGGTCTCCATAGGTCTCACCTTGGCAGCCACAGGGCATCTGGGCTGGGCCACCTGGAGCCTTGATTAGCCCTCAGGTGTGCTGATGGCAGTCCTGAGCCTCCCGACCTCCACTGGCACTGAGGTAGCAGTGCATGTCACACACTTGTCCCAAAGCTCTGCCCATCAGCTAGGGCAGGTCTCTAGGTATGTCTGGGGCCAGATGAGCTTTGGAAACATGGCCAGGCTCTCTGGACTCTGGGTTGACAGTGTGGGGCAGGGGATGGTGATGCACTGACACAGGCTGCACATTTGTCCTCCTGTTAGTGATGAGACTGGTCCCTGTGCCACAGTCTAGAGGATTTTGACATGCTGGCAACGATTTTAATATGCTGTGGTTTGAATAGGGTGACAGGTTTCAAGAAAATTTAGTTGAATATGATGAAAAAGAGAATGGAGAATAAGTAATCACCAATGAATAACCAATGACTTCCAAGTCATTCAAAGCATGAAGTTCTTTTATTCCCCTCCATATTCCCTAAACTACTCAGTTTAGCAAAGTTTAATGACAGGATACCATAGTGATTGAATACTATTTTTGCCATTTCATATTGTTAAGTCATACTAAAAGCTCCTCAGTTTCTCTGTTTTTGTTTGTTTGTTTGTTTTTGCCAATCCTAGGTCTTGAACTCAGGACCTGGGCCTCTTTGTGCTCCAGGCTAGTGCTCTGTCTCTTGAACCACAGAACCACTTCTGCCTTAGTTTCTAAATGTGAAATATTTAAGTAAACATTTAGACTTATAGACAGGCCCAAATTATAGAACTTTGCTTCATACTAAATTTATTAGAGTGTTAGCAAGACTAGGATGCAGTTCTTGTTAGATTAATAGAATCTGTATATCCATAAATCTTATAAAGTATTTAGATAAAATTATGACTAGTAGAAGTAGCACCTCTCATTTG
Source organism: Dipodomys merriami (assembly GCF_024711535.1). Classification (NCBI taxonomy): domain Eukaryota; kingdom Metazoa; phylum Chordata; class Mammalia; order Rodentia; family Heteromyidae; genus Dipodomys; species Dipodomys merriami. The sequence goes on along the minus strand of NW_027206401.1, from coordinate 30,785,169 downwards.
GTAATGATTATCCAGTTTTTTTGTTTTTTGTTTTTGTCAATCATGGGGCCTGAATTCTGGGCCTGAATGCTGTCTCTCAGCTCTTCAGTTCAAGGCTAGGGCTCTAACCACTTGAGCCATGGCGCCACTTCTGGCTTTTTCTGCTTATGTGGTGCTGAAGAATCGAACCTAGGGCCTCATGCATGCAAAGCAAGCACTATACCACTCATCCACATTCCCAGCCCGATTATCTAGTTTTAATTATAACTTTTTGGTGCATTTTTAAAATGATGATAACCTGGGCTGGGAAGGTGGCTCAGTGGTAGAGTGCTTGCCTTGCATGCATGAGGCCCTGGGTTCGATTCCTCAGCACCACATAAGCAAAAAGAAAAAAGCCGGAAATGGCACTGTGGCTCAAGAGGTAGAGCGCTAGCCTTGAGCTGAAGAGCTGAGGGACAACGCCCAGGCCCAGAGTTCAGGCCCCACGACCGGACCCAAAAAAAAAAAAAAAAAAAAAAATGATGATAACCTGATTTATGGCACTAGTGAATATTGATCTTCCTTCTTCCTCTCTCCTTCCTTCCTTTTCTATTCCTTCCTTCCTTCCTTCTTTCCTTTTTGTCTTTCTCTTGCTCTCTCCTTCCCTCCCTCCCTCCCTTCTTTCCTTCCTTCCTTTCTTTTTTCTCTTTCTCTTTCTTCCACTACCTCCCTCCTTCCCTCCCTTCCTCTCTTCCTTCCTCCCTCCCTATCTGTCTCTCTTTCTTTCTTTCTTTCTTTCTTTTTCTTTCTTTCTCTCTCCCTCCTCTCTTTCTTTCTTTTTCTCTTTCTTCCTCTCCCCCACTTTCTCTTTTTTCTTCTTTCCTTCTTTATTTCCTTCCTTCCTTCCTTCGTTCTCTCTCTTTCTTGCTTTCTCTCTTTTCTTTCTTTCTCTCCTTCCTTCCTTCCTTCCTTCCTTCCTTTCTTTCTTTCTTTCTCTCTTTCTCCCTTTCTCTCTTTCTTTCTTTCTTTCTTTCGACAGGGTCTCACTGTACAGTCCAGGGTGGACTGGAAAATACAATTCTTCAGCCTCAACCTTACAAGTAGATATAAAGGTGTGAACCCTATGTCTGGCTAATACTTTTGTGTGTGTATGTTGGGGAGGGGGGTACTATAGTTTGCTCTCAGGTGCTTGTGTTTGCTAGGCATATGCTTTACTGCCAAGCCGTACCACTAGTCCATTTTAAAATATTACTTATTATTGAGATAGGGTCTTGATTCTTTTTTTTATGGCATTACTATTTATTTATATAAAACTAGATTAGGAATAGCATGGTGTAAAAAGCAGAAATCAGAGAAAGAAATCAATTGACATAACCATAAACAAAACTCCAACTTCCAAGAGACTCATAAGTCAAATGCTAAATTGAAAAGTACTTCATCAAATAGCCTAAGGCAAAATAAACAATGAAAATAACCCTTCAGATAAAAGGTGCTACAAATACTAAACTAATAAACTGTCTCAGAAAATGAAAATGGCTAGTTTTAAAAGAAATATAATGAGTACAAAAACAAAAAACAAAACAAAAAAAGAAATATAACGAGTACAGCACTTACCAACAGTAGAGAAACTAGAAACACATGCCTAATGAATAGTAGGCAACATGGCACATGTATGTTTAGCTATACCGTACAGTATTAAGCAGTTCAAAGTGACAGGAGAGAAATCTATTGTTAGACAATTACATCTACAAAGATCACATCTATATTTTCACTTTTATTTAAAAATGTATGGGCTGAAGGTAGAGCTAACTTAGTGGTACTTTGTTGAGTATGCAAGAGGCCTTAAGCTCAACCCCAGCAATGCAGAAAACAAAACAAAAAAATGTATAAACAAGGTGATGGGTAGAGAAGCATAAAAAGAATATTGTCTTTGGGTTATAAGCTTTAAATACTGAAATTTTTTCTTTTGCCTATATTTGTTGTACTGAATGATTTTTGTCCTAATGTCTTAAAAACTTAGTCTCAGCAATAAATCTATACAGATTAAAAATTTTCATCTATTTTCTTTCCAAATTCTTTGGACATCATGAATAATTATCTTTCTTTGAAGTTCATGAAGGGATGGGTAGGGATTGAACCCAGGTTCTTATGTACAGCAAGCATGTATTCTAATTATCACTGAACTATATTCCAAGTCTAATTAAATCAAGTATTTTGAGCTATGTAAATATTTTTAAAAAGCAGAATATATAAAAATATGAATATATTTTTAGTGCTTAAAGATTTTATTAAAGTTTTTAAACATGTCTGACATTTCACAGACAGAATATTACATTTTAAAAGTGTTAACAAAAATATCCAAACTAAGCTGGGTGCTAGTGGCTCACACCTGTTAATCCTAGCTACTCAGGAGGCTGAGATTTGAGGATCACAGTTTCAAAGCCAACCCAGGGAAGAAAGTCCATAAGGTACTGAGAAAAAACCAGAAATGGCACTGTAGCACTTTTGCTCAAGCACTAACCTTGAGCAAAAAAGAACTTAGGCCTTGAGTTCAAGCCCCAGGACCAACATAAAAAGAAAAGAAAGAGAGGGGGGGAGAGAGGGAGAGAAAAGAAGAGAAAAGGACTGACAATTATAACTCAAGAGTTAGGATAATGCCTACTAAATCTAGAGTTCAGTCCCAGTACTGCATTAAAAAAAAAGAAAAAAATTAACAGTATTGAATGCCACTAGGGGGTGGCATACTCCAAATTACAAGAACCCATTGATGGTTTGACAGATTTAAACACAACACCAAAAATGAAGAGCTAGTTCCATCAGCTGTCAGTAATAGTCTGCTTGAAGGCAATGTTTATCAACACAAGGATCACTGGTGCGTTTTCATGTGTTCCAAAATCTTTAGCAACTGATGCAGAAGAATCCAAAAATGAAAGTCAAGACTGGGCATCAACATTAACAATAGTTTACTAATGTTTTTGCCACAAATACTGCATTTTCTGATAATAAAATTTTGTACAGTGGAATTCAGAGAACTGTATGTTTTACTTGGAATCCGGTAACTGCAGTACTTTTAGGAAAACAGTTGTCTGGTGACATAAATTGCTTCTGCATCAGTTCCACAAACAAGACAAGGACCCAAAACATCCAAACTGTTCACAGACAAAGTCCGGCTGGGCAGTAAACTTGTGATCTCAATACGGTCTTTTGCAGGATCAGTGCTGAGCCAGGAACTTGTAAGAGAATGGTGAACATTTGCCTGGTTACTAATGCTGTGAGAAAGAAAAGTACTTGTTCTTCCTTGGTGAAAGAGCGAGGACTTTTCGGGTGTATCTGTAGAGACATCCCAGTGCCAGAGGGATCCATCTTCAGAACAAGTGAACAGATGATCTGGATTGGATGGGTGAAAGTGAACTTCCCACATTTCAGCTTCATGTGCCTTTAGGAGAGATACAGGCATAGTGCCTTGTCGAACATCCCAAATACTCAACATTCCATCCTGGCCACCAGTAGCAACCATGTGCTGCTGGTTGGGATGTCTGTCCACACAGTGAAGCGGCACACGGTCACCAGTCAGTGATAATATCTGAGAGGGCTCATTTCCTTGTTGTCTGAAATCCCATATTTTTAACTGTCCAATTGAATTTACTGTAAGAATCTCAGGAGTTCGAAGGAAGGTTACAGCATGAAGTGTACTGCTATCTGCATTGTCTATAGTCCTTACAGCTTCCTTGTGATCAACTCTGAAGAGATTTATTCGACCATCTTCTCCAACTGTGACAATTTCTGGGTTGTCACACACAACACCTGTGCATGGTGCACCGCTATAGGAAGGACTGCCAGGACCTGTGTGGTAGTGAGCTGCTGTCCACTGCTGGCTCACTGACAGGGTCTGGTTATTTGGATGGTGAAGGAAAACAGTTACACATCCTGTTGATGAAGCAGCTACAATTCTTTCCTGGTCAAAAAACTGTAAATCCATGACATTACCATGGTGTTTGATATCACACAATAATTGATGATCTCCTTCAAAGCCTCCATCAGAATCCACATTTCCAAAATCTCCAATAGACCACAGGGAGACGTAGTTGTCCTCATTGTCCCAAGAGCCTGTAGCGAACGTCTCCGCGGTCTGCAGGCTCCCGGGAGGCACCGGTCGCCAGCGGGTTTTGCTGATTTTCTGAGACACAAATTTGGCGTAAATATCCTCCATGCCGAGCGGGTCTTGATTCTTGTGTAGACTATTCACAGTAGTCAGAATGACAGGCCTGTTCAATCCCACTCAGATTCTTCTGCTGAGGTAGAGTCTCATCGACTTGTCTGCCTGGGCTGGCCTGATCTGAGATCTTACTTTCCCCTGTAGCTAAGATGACAGCTATTTGACACCACACCCAACTATTGCTTTCTTTCTTTTTGTATGGTATTGGGATTTGAACTCGGGGCCTTGCACTGGCTAGACTAGCACTCTACCACCTGACTCATGCCTCTAGCCCTGCTTTATTTTGGCTGATTGCTTTAGAGATGGAGTCTAGTGAACTTTTCTGCCTGTGCCTCAAGCCATGATCATCCTAGATCTTAGCCTCCTGAGTAGCTAGAAATAAGCATAAGCCACTGGCAGTCTGCACCAGCTCCAGCTCTTGGTTTCTAAGGGATTTTGTGCCCAGGATGGCTACAAACCTCAACCCTCCCAATCTCAGCCTGTCAAGTCACTAGGTTTACAGGGTGGAGGGCGGGGAGGGTGAAACATCTGCACACCATACAAGTACTATTTTTCAGTTGACTTTACTTTTTCTAGGGGTGTCAATGCTGGCTACCATTGTTGGTCTTTATCTTATCCCTTTTTGTAAGAACACAGCATTGCTGATTGTCGTGATTTCTCTCTTTGAAGCTGCGGTTGGCCCTATTGATACAGGTCAGTGGGACCTTTGTTTTACCTAAGAATGGGTACTTTCTATTAAAAAAGTTGAGCTGATGATGCTAAACTTTGCCTTTTAATAATTAGAAACAACAGAGGGTCACTCAGGTGATAATTAACCTTAGATGGTTAATTATCTAATAGGCTCAAATTTTGTAACCATTATTTGGCTGTGAAAGCACAGACAAAAGCAGACATATTATTACAAATAATATACAAAGTATTTACACAATATTTATTATGCAAAATATAAAATGTACAAAGGCATTTTGATTTAATATGTCAATTTATGTGTATAATGCCTTTGTGTGTATGAGTGTGTGTGCATGCATGTGCATGTGGGTGAAGGTCCTGGTGCTTGAACATGGGACCTGATATGTCCCTGAGCTTTTTTGCTCTAGGTGAACACTCTACCACTTGAGCCACAGCTCCACTTCCACTAATTAATTGGAAATAAGAGTCTCACAAGCTGGCTTTGAACCACAATCTTCATATCTCAGGATCCTGAGTAGCTAGGATATCATGCAATCAAGGATTAAAGGTATGAGCCACCTGCACCCAGCTTAGCACAGTGTATCTTGATGAATGTCACCCCTTCCACATGCTCCTCGCTCATTTCCAGTCCCTCAAGATACCTGGTTCTGTTTTCACACATGTATATTGAATATTAAGACTGCATTCACCCACTCTATTTCAGACACACAATAGATCTTGGCTCCTAAGCTTAGAGAAATCCATGTAATTCAGTACTTTCCCATGTTTCTTTTCTGTTATTTTCTTTCTCTAAAGTTTCTGGTCTTCTACAACAGACGTTCTCCATGTGTCATCATGTCCTTGAAAACCTGCTGAATAACACGTGTGATACTGTTTACCATTATTGATTACCATTGTTTATGCCTCCCTTTCCCATGGTGCTGGTGGCTCATGTTTTAATCCTTGATTCTCATGAGACTAAGATCTAAAAGATCCTCCTTTGAAGCCATCCTGGACAGAAAAAGAATAACAAATAAAAAGCTAGGTTGAAAGTATGGGTCAAGTGGAAGACTGCCAGCCAAGCAAGCAGAGCAAGCAAGTCTGAGACTGTGAATCCAAACCCTAGTCCTGCCAAACAAACAATTAAAAAGTATTGTAAATTCTCCAGGCTTAATTTGTGCATAAAATTTCAGTGATGGAATTATGTGCTTATCTGAAAATATCTGATTACAAAGCAGACAGCCAAAGTCTTGATGCTCTTGCATTTCAGCTTGCACATGCTCAGAGTAGGTGCAGATCTTGTTTTCTGTAATAAGAACACAGGGATCCTGGGGGGTGCAGGTCCTCAATGGGCCTCTTGCATCTATTTTACACATCAGTTTCCTCACTTGGAACTGACTACCAATTTCAAGTATGTAATGGTCTAGTAATTTGGCCACTTGATAAAATTTTTACCTAGTTTACATCCATACTTAAACAAATATGAATACCAAATTTCTCTGTAGTGTGGAATTAGCAAGTTTTGTAATAAGCCTTTGGTCTGGCACTAGGAAGTAAACATTGACCATGGATGAATAAGAGATGTTAGAACACTTTGTTCTCTGCTCCTGAGTCTCACAGAATTGATACAGGGCCAATGGGTGAAAACTAAGGACTGAACAGAGCTACTGATAACCTGATCTAACAATAATGAACTGTGTTTTTTTCCCTGTCTTTCATTAGTAGGTGAGAATGTCGTCATCTTGGCTCTTTGGGGGGACAAGGGCCGCCCCCACATGCAGGCCTTACACTTCAGTTTTGCCCTGGGTGCCTTCCTGGCTCCCCTGCTGGCTAAACTGGCCCTGGGCCCCACAGTGTCTGCTGACAACCACACAGAGCCCGACTTTCTCCCTGCAGCCCTCAATGCCTCTTCTGAAGCCGCCTCAGACCCTCTACTCGCAGCTCCCCATGACATGAACTTACTGTGGGCTTATGCTTCCATAGGCACTTACATTCTCGTAGTTTCTCTCCTTTTCTTTGCTCTGTTCTGCATGAAAAGCTCAAGGCAGACAAAATCAACAGCATCTGCTCAGCAATCTCGAAGAGCTCAATACTACAAGGCCCTTCTCTGTCTGCTTTTTCTGTTCTTCTTCTTCTACGTTGGGCTTCAGGTGACATACACTTCTTACCTTTTCTCCTTTGCCACCACCCATGTTGGCATGGATGAGAGAGAGGCAGCTGGCTTGAACTCCATCTTCTGGGGGGCCTTCGCAGCCTGCAGGGGCCTGGCAATCCTCTTTGCCGCGTGTTTATGCCCTGCCACCATGATTGTGTTGAGCAACGTTGGCAGCCTGGCCTCCTGTTTGTGTCTGGTGCTTTTTGACAGGAGCCCCCTTTGTCTCTGGATAGCAACCTCCGTGTATGGGGCCTCCATGGCCACCATGTTTCCCAGCGGTGTTTCTTGGGTTGAACAGTACACCACCGTCAGTGGCAAATCTGCTGCATTTTTTCTGATTGGTGGTACTCTGGGAGACATGGCTATTCCTGCAGTAACTGGAATTCTTCAGGGGCAATTCCCAGATTTACCAGTACTCATGTACACCTGTTTGGATTCAGTGATCTTCACGGCTATTTTGTTTCCTGTTATGTGTAAATTAGCCACCTTGCCTCTAGGTCACCAGCAAAAAGGACAAAAAAGAGTGAGGGGAAGAAAGCTCAAATCTTGAGTTCTAGGCTGTGAAGAAGAGAATGGAGGAGAATGATGCAAAAAATGTTTTGAAGTGGTTGAGATGAATAATTCAACAGGATCTTTTGTAATGAAAACCTTTAATAAAAAATCTGTTGGATTTCTTTGTTGCTTTGTATGTCCCTCCCCCACAGTATAACCCCTGCTTTCACTGTATATGATGTCAGTATAATTTGTGGAGGGGAAGGGGAAAAACAAATCATTTAAATAGGGATACGGGTGGACCATTTGCAACAATGAGATGTACAAGTCGTTATGTTGAAAATGAACTTTACAACTTTGGTGTGGGGGGGTCGGGGAAGTGTGGTGGGGGGTGGGGGGCAGAGGGGGTGGGGGGCAGATGGGAAGGGATAGGAAGGGGAAACAAAGGAGGAGGCTACAATGCTTGATAAGAAATGTACTCATTATCTTGCCCATGTAATTGTAACCCCTCTGTACAGTATTTTCACAGTAAAAATAATACAAAAATCTGTTGGGGCTGGGAAGGTGGCTCAGTGGTAGAGCGCTTGCCTTGCATGCATGAGGTCCTGAGTTCGATTCCTCAGCATCACATAAGCAGAAAAAAGCTGGAAGTGGTGCTGTGGCTCAAGTGGTAGAGTGCTAGTCTTGAGCTGAAAAGCTGAGGGGCAGCGCCCTGGCCCAGAGTTCAGGCTCACAACCATACCCCTTCCCACCCCCTCCCCCCAAAATCTGTTGGATCCCATAGCCAGACTTTCCAGCCAATTCCTGTTCAATGCATTGCTATTTAAATACTGCTCAGTTAATATCTGTGAATCCCTTAAGAAGCCCCTTGCCAGAAGCCAGGACAAAAGGAACTGATATGTAGAACAGGCAGAAGGCTTAGTGAATTCCTTGACTAATTGCCACTCCTGAACAAATCAATCAGAGTTTTGAAGATTTTCAGCATGCTTTCACATCTCAATTCTAGATCCATTTACATTAAATGGTAAAATGTTTTGAAGTTTTCAATAATTCTGAGTCTTTCATAACTACCAGTTTCACTAAAGATCATCTTAAGAGATTTGTGTGGGGCAATAAGGTAAGTAGGTGATATTTATGATCTCTACTGTTTCGATTGTGCTAAGCAAACATGTATTTTTGAGAAGTTATGTAGTATCCTAATAGAGTAAACCCAAGCAAAACCCTCTAAACAAACAACCCTACACAAGTAGAATGTATTAGCTAAGCACATAGACATCAACATTTTCGCTGGGATTTTGGAGAGAGTCATTTCAATAAAGAGCATCCTTGGTATGGAGAGATAAGTTCATAATCTGTCATTTTAGAGGAAGAATGATAATGACTAACCTGACTTCTATGAAGGAAACAGCCAGGTCAGGACACCTAGCTTCAAGAGTGACTTTGTGTTCTGAGGCATTTCATGTAGGCCTTTCCTGTGTCCTGATCTGTGAGGCTTGGTATTAAAATGAGATAGTTTCCAAATCAAAAGATCCTTTGATTTCTAAAGTTAGTGCCAAGTACTTCTTAGAGATTAATATAAATTTCAACACACCTTTCCTTTTGAATGAGAAGTAAAATAAGAGTAATAGCTTCAAAATGTGTTACTAAGTTTGGTGCCAGTGGCTGGCTCATGCCTATAATCCTCACTATTCAGGAGGCTGAGATTTGAGGGTCACAGTTAGAAGCTAGTCTGGGCAATAAAGTCCATGTGACTCTTTTTTTTTTGGGGGGGGGGTCTGGTCGTGTGGCCTGAACTCTGGGCCTGGTGCTATCCCTCAGCTCCTCAGCTCAAGGCTAGTGCTCTACCACTTGAGCCACAGCGCCACTTCCGGCTTTTTTTTCTTTTTGCTTATGTGGTGCTGTGGAATCGAACCCAGGGCCTCATGCATGCAAGGCAAGCACTCTACCACTGAGCCACCTTCCCAGCCCCTCCATGTGACTCTTATCTCCAATTAATCACCAAAAATCCAGAAGTGGGGCTGTTACTCAAGGGGCAGAAAGTGCTATCCTTGAGCAAAAAAGCTCAGGGATAGTGCCCAGGCCCTGAATTCAAGCCTCAGGACTGGCACATTAAATAAATAAAACAATTGTGCTACTGTCTAAACTACACAGAAGACAGAGATTGCAGTTTGAGACCTCCCGAGCAAAGTACTTAGATCTTGTCTCAAAACATAAGCTTAGTATTTGCAGTATTTCATGCTTGTGATCATAGCTATTTGGAAGCCACAGGTAGGAGGTTGTAATCTGGCTCCCAGGAAAAACAGTAATGCTTTATCTGAAGAAGGAAAAATACAACTGAAGCTAAAAGGGTTGGAGATATCACTTATAGTGGTAGAGGTATAGCTTATAGTGGTAGAAAACTTGCTTAGCCAGTACAAGGTCCTGAGTTCAAGCCCCCATACAAAGAGAAAGAATGTGCCAGTAATTACATATGCAAATTTAAATATACTTAATGTTTAATAGTTTATAGAGAATACTGAATTTCATTTATACAGAGGTATTTTCTCCACACTTTTAATATTTCTGAAATCAGAACTATCTGAAAATGAACATTTAAGCTTGTAACCAAGTTAACCCACAGCTTTTATCTCATACACACATGTAGTGTAATGTAGGTTTTTATTTCTTATTTTTATTAGCTTAAAGTAGTTGCACAAAGGGGTTTCAATTTTATTCAGGGAAATACAATAATTTACCCACATTTGGGGATTGTAGTATCTTTTTCAATGTTTTACAAGTCAATTCCCCCACACATTGCTGATTATTGAATCCTTGGACTTGCCTATACTAGCTAGTGCTTCCCCACTGAGCTAAGAGGAAAGGATATTGTTATTGTCAGTTTTCCCTCTCTTGATGCTGTGATGGGTCTTGGAGACACAGTTCTGAGGGCAGAGGCTAGTGGAAGGTTACTACAGTAGTAGCAGCACCGCTGTCAGCCAACCCCACGGGGGTTCTCTACCTGAGGGTTGTCTGGGTCTTGAGACTGGATTTGGCTTTTTCTGAATAGTTTTCTTGAGATAAGAGACTCACAGATTTGCCTGCCTGGGCTGTCTTCAAACTTTGTCCTCAGATCTCAGCATCCTGAATAGATAAGGTTACATGTGTGAGCCACCACTGGTTTTGAATGGTGATGACATCCTGCAGGGATGGGTCAGATGGTAAGTTGAGTTAAATTAGTTAATTTAATTAAAAAGGCACCATCTTTCCCAGTGATTGGAATAAGTGGCCCAGCCATCATCCAGGGCTCCTGCTCCCTAAGTGTGAAATACTTTGTAATGCCAAGGTCGCAGGGCCCCCCACAAGAAGACCACTGAGAGTCACACTCTACAGCTGTTTTATTTAAATGGGCTGCAGCTCGGGCCTCTTCCTACACTCCGACATAGCGGAGCCTAGGAGGAGAGCCCTGAGCTAAGGATTTGTAGGTCTTATATAGGCACACAATCAACCAGGTGTTTTGATTACCACCATGTGTTGCTTTGCTAGACAGAAACAAGCAACACGTGGTGGTCACTGCCTCAAACTTTAACCTTTCATTCCCCCCTTGACTTATGGTCCTGAGCCACAATCTTGTGGCTCTGGCCCAACACTAAACTCCAACAGTTCTTGATCTTGAATCGGTATACCAATAACAATCAGTGCATTTTTCTTTTCTTGAGGCGTTTACGGAGTGGTTGGGTAGGATGCTTGGAGACTTCCCATGTTTCCCCACGGTCGTCCAGGGCAAAGGGGTGGATCCAAGCAGCAATGCCGTCCACCTTAAGGGCAGTAGGTGTAGCCAGTAGCACCATGTAAGGTCCCTTCCACCGTGGTTCCAGAGATCTCAAGTTGTGCCTTCGAACAAACACCCAGTCCCCTGGTTTAAACAAATGGGGGGTAGGAATAGAAGCAGAATCATATAATGCTCTAAGCTGGGGCCACATACTCTTATGCACCAGCTGTAAATAGTCAAGCTTACACAGAAATTCAGTATCATCCAAATCAGCAAGCAATTCAATCTGAAGGCTAGGGATAATGGGTAGAGGATGTCCATACATTATTTCAAAAGGAGTAAAGCCAAGCTGATAGGGTGAATTTCTTATTCTAAACAAGGCAAAAGGAAGGAACGATACCCAGTCTGCACAGTCTCCAAGGCCAATTTAGTAAAGGTCTCTTTTAGAGTCCAATTCATTCTTTCTACCTGCCCTGAACTCTGGGGTCTATAAGCACCGTGCAATTTCCAATCCATCCCCAGTGCCATGGCAATTCCCTGACTTACTTTTGAGATGAAGGCTGGTCCATTGTCTGGCCCGATGGTGGATGGGAAGCCATACCTGGGTAGGATTTCTTCCAGGATCTTCTTCTTCTTCTTCTTCTTCTTTTTTTTTTTTTTTTTTGCCGGTCATGGGACCTGAACTCTGGGTCTGGGCACTGTCCCTCAGCTCTTCAGCTCAAGGCTAGCGCTCTACCACTGGAGCCACAGCACCACTTCTGGCTTTTTCTGCTTATGTGGTGCTGAGGAATCAAACCCAGGGCCTCATGCTTGCAAGGCATGCACTCTACCGCTGAGCCACCTTCCCAGCCCCATTTTCCAGGATCTTCTTAGCCACGATGTTCGTGGTCTCATGCTTTGTTGGGTAGGCTTCAACCCATCCTGAAAAAGTGTCTACAAAACCTAGCAAATATTTATATCCAAAATTTCCAGTTTTAACTTCTGTGAAGTCTACACACCTGGTGTATCTCCACGGAGGCGAGCTCCTTTTGTAATGGGTTGATTGGGGGCATTGGTGAGCTGAAAGGCTTTACAATTTTTAACAATGTCCTCAATGAGTTGATTTCCTTGCCTAATTTTTACTTCTGAGTGTCAGAGCAAGTCCTGCATTCTTCGGGTTCCCATGTGAGAGACCCAATGGATTCTCTTAAGAATCCCCTTGCCCAATCTTTGTGGCAAGATAAGTTTCCCCTCACCAGTTTTCCAAGTGTTTGTTTCCTTCTCTGTCAGGGGCTTTATAGGCCATGGGAATTTTCTTTATCCACTGCAAGTCTTCTTGGGAGTACTGAGGGTCAGGAGGCAAAGCTCGTGGCCCTGGGTCTACTAGAGTCAGTACTTCCGCTCTGGGCTGGAGGGCCGCCTCCTTAGCTGCCTGCTCAGCTAAGTTATTTCCTTTGGTTATAGAATCAGTTCCCTTTTGATGGCCAGGGCAGTGTATAATGGCAATATTTGCTGGTTCCCATATGGCCCGGATGAGGCCTAAAATTTCTTGTTTGTTTTTAATAGTCTTTCCCTCAGCTGTCAGCAGCCCCCTCTCTTGGTAAATGGCTCCATGGATATGCACAGTGGCAAAAGCATACCGACTGTCCATGTAAATGTTTAGTCTCTTCCCTTTTCCCATCTGTAGGGCTTTTGTTAGTGCCACTAGCTCTGCTCTTTGTGAAGACGTTCCCTGGGGGAGTGCTTCTGCCCACACTATCTCAGTGTCCATGGTGACTGCTGCACCTGCGTACCTTTTTCCATCTCGAATGAAACTGCTGCCCTCTGTGAACCAGGTATGCTCAGCACGCGATAGTGGCGAGTCCAACAAGTCTGGCCTCTTTTCCTTGGCCCAGTCTCTCTTTTCACGCTCAATTTCATGTTCTCTGTCCTTCCTTTCCTGTCTTTGCTACTCTGTCTCTCTCTTATTGTAAACCTTTTCCACTGTGGCTACTAGATCCCTAATAGACTTCTCACCAAGTCTGTCTAGAGCCTGTAACTTTTGCTTTATGTCTGGTGAGGCAAACATAATCATCTAAGCTGACTCTTGGGTCTCAAGATCATACCGGGTATATTGACTAAAAGCTTCCATGAGCCGCTCAAGATATGCTGCCAGACTTTCACTTCCTCCCTGTCTAACATCATAAACTTTGGCCATATTAGTAGGTCGGAAAGCCGCCACCTTGAGACCTGCCAACAGAGCCTGGCAGTAGACGAGGAGTTGCTCCCTACCTTCAACAGTATTGTAGTCCCATATTGGTCCGATCTCAGGAAAATAGGCAGTGATCAGGGCAGGATCCGTGATGGGCACTCCTGTGGGGCCAGGGATATGTTTCTGGGCCGCCTCTTGGATATGGTCTCTTTCTTCCGTGGTAAAAAGGACCTGTAAAAGCTGACTGCAATCATCCCAAGTGGGCTGATGAGTAAAGAGAATAGTTTCAAACAAACGAATTAAATCCTGGGGTTTCTCAGAAAAGGGGGCATTTTGGGTGCGCCAATTGTATAGCTCACTGGTAGAAAATGGCCAATATTGGAGTTCCTGTTGACCATCCACATCTACAGGACCTACAGTGCATAAAGGAACAACAGCTGCACTAGAAGAGGGGTTGATTCCACGGTGGCGTAGAGTGACTGGCCCCTCAGAAACTTTAAGGGCAGGTGCCCAGGGTTCTATAGCTCTCTCCTCCTCTTGTTCATTCTCAGGTTCTGCAAAAGGAACCTGGAAAGGGGAGTATGGGGGAGGAAACATTTCTTCTTCCAAGTTATCCCCCTGAAAAACCAGGGGGTACCTTTTCTTTTCATCTTTCTCAGCTTCTTTTTGTCAGTCTAGGGGGCTAGATGGAGTGGTGCCCATGGTTTCCAGTCCTGTCAGTCGTTCAGTCCAAAAAAAACAATAAACAGTACAAACAAGACACATGCAGGCCTGACAGTTACGAAAAAAGAAGTGGAGATCTCACGAATTGGTCCGCTGACTCCTGTAATGGGACATGGGACACCCACACCCCACAGCAGAAGGAGCAGTGGGTGAGTTGGGCTTCAGAACCGACTCTCGGCCCACAATTCACACGGGCGAGGTTCCAAGGACCCCCCCACCCTCCGGCCCCACACGGCAGGGTTCCAAGGATCCCTAACCCACACGGCAGGGTTACCCCTACACCACAAGAGGATCTGGGACATCTCCCAGTTCCTCAAGGGTTGTTGTACAAGCGAGTCTGCTTCCAGAACCCTTTATGAAATGGAGACCGTCCTAACAAAGGAAAACAAAACTAAAAAAGACAAACGCCAGGACAAGACAAATTAACAAAGACGGCACTGTTTTACCATTGGAGTCTGAAGTCTCAGGCGTCTTTGGGGGCTTATCCCGGATGAGCCCCCACTAATATGTAATACCAAGGCCGCAGGACCCCCACACAAGAAGACCACCGAGAGTCACACTCTACAGCTGTTTTATTTAAACGTGCTGCAGCTTATGTAACTGTAACCCTGCTGTACATCATCTTTACAATAACAAGAAAAAGGAAAAGAAAGAAAAAGGGATCACGCCAAAATAAGACATAAAATCAGTGGGGAAAAGATTGGGAGTAGATAGTGGGTTCTCATATCTTGAGTAGCCTAGCCCTAGGATTTTGCTGACTTTACTCACTCTCTTTGGCTGGTTCTGTCTATTGTCTGCAGAATCTCTAAGCAGACAGGTCAAGTTTCTGGCATCTTGCTGTGGTCTCCTTTGTGGCTCTGCCTCCAAGCCTTATCCTATAAGGGGCTGCTTGCAGACACTCTGAGCCTGCTGCATGCCATTGGACCTTCCAGGCTTTTATGTGAAATCTGGGTGGAAGCCTCTGAACGCCCCACAACTCTTTCACTGTGAATGTCTGCAGAATCAGCATCCCGAGGAACGTGCTGTGTCTGCTGAGCCGAACTGTCATGGAGCTACACCTGGAACATTTGGACCATGGCTGCGGCAGCCTCTGACTATCTTGGCAGATAGACACCAGGAAACCAAAACACAGGATTTTGGGGGGAACAAATACAGCCAAAGGTTTGATGCTGTCTAGGGTTCTAGTTTGTTTTCTCTTCCAATTAAAGAATTAAAGGGCAGGAAAGTGTTTAAAGAAGGAGGTGCAGGTATTTTTGAAAGCAAAACAACAATAACAACAACAAAAGAGAAGTGAATGAAACGGCAAAATGAACTCCTTGTAAAAGGAAGGATCCTACCTCCCCCACAGTGTAACCCCCATTTTCACTATATTTGATGTCAGTATAACATGTGGAGTAGATGGGGACAAACAAGTCGTTTAAGGATTCAGGTGGACCTGTTGCAACAATGAGAAGTACAAAATGTCATGTCAAAACCAGCTTTACAATGCCGGTGTGGGGGGGGGAGGGGGGTATAATTGGGTGGGGGGAGGGGGGTAAAATTGGGTGGGGGGAGGGGGGAGGCCGGGAAGGGAAGTGAAGGGTAAACAAAGGAGGAGGCTGCAATGCTTGGTAAGAAATGTATGCATTATCCTGCCCATGTAATTGTAGCCCCTCTGTACAGTATGTTCTCAAATAAAATAAAATACAATTTAAAAAAAAAAAAATAAAAAATAAAAATAAAAAAAATAAAAAAAAAAAAAACAAAAACAAAACAAAAAAAAAAAAAAAAAAAAAAAAAAAAAGGAAGGATCCTAAAATCCAGAATGCCCAGTTTCTCTGGATGCTATTATATGTAGAGTCTTTACCTCCTAAGATCTGAGGGAGGACTCCTGGTCTGAATGGTCGAGGGGTGGACTTATGTTGCATGGAGGCTCCTGATTGGTCCTTCTATCTCTCAAGCATCTTGCTAAGTTGCCCACCCTTCTGTGAAGGGCTCATGTGTGTGCTGAACCTCCTCTCCCCCATATCTGTCTTGTTGAGTCATCTCCCTCATTTTTGTAGCCATGTTGATGATTTCTCTTGTACCCCATTGTTGGTCCTCCATTTCTAAAATTTCCATTTCTATTAGCTGATTATCTGTGGACTAATAAAGCTGTACCTTTAATAGTGTTCTCTGACTTAGGTAGCTTTAATGACTATATGGATGGATCTTTGCAGTTCTGGACGTGATCTTGTCATGATGAGGTTGGAAGTGGTGGCTGGCTCACCACACAGCCTAGGTCTTTCCCAATCTATTACACCTCGTCTTCTCTCAGCGCATTCATTGCTGCACACCTGTCCATTTTGGTGAATGGCATTTTCACACTCGCTTGCTTTAGGATCACCAACTGCAAGAACGGCTTCATTGTGAGGGCAAGCACACTATGTGTTGTTTTTACAACCAGTAGTTTAAATGAATGTTACTCAAGTCAACATCTCCTGTTCTTGAGGATTAAGGGTCTTGGTCTACAGGTGTATAGCTTAGTGGTAGAAAATTGCAAAAGTAACGCTTCTCATCATTTTCTGCTACAGCCTGCAACTTGCACTACCTCATTAGTGTTTGGAACTTTTCATTATTCGTGTCCATCTAGCCACAGGGAGAGGAGGACATGCTGAACTACGCCACAAATGCACACTAACTCCTGCTTGCGACTTGGCCCCAGCTGTTTCTGTGCTGCCTGTCAAATCTTGGAATTGTCTGCGGTGAGCATGGGCTGCATGCAGAGACCCTTGGTCCATCCCAGCACAGTGGAGAGTCCGCAGAGGGAGCTGCGCCCACGAGGCCTCTGGTGGCGCTGAGAGGCGCAGGCGGAGCTCTGGCGGGGTCCTCTTAGGGTGGGTCTAGAGACCCCAGAACCATGGGGCACCCAGAGGATGCAGCTGTTCCGAGGCTGCATTTACAGCTGCCACCACGAGGAGGCGCCCGTCGGCGGGTGTCTGCGGGCTTCCCCGGCAGAGATGCTGCAGTGGAAAGCGACTCTCTGTCTCCCAGGCAACCGATTTTCCTCACCCTTGGAGACAGGTCCTGGATGAGGAAAGGCCAACCACCATCTGCAGGAGCTGTGCTAAGTGGAGCAGCGCGTGTCTCCAGCCTGCAAGACGTGCGCAGTCCAAAGTCTCAATTCCCGGTCCCTGTCCTTGGACCGTCCCTGGGGGGAGGTGGCACCCAGAGGCCTCTGCGGCTGGAGGCACCAGTGCTCAGAGCCCGGGATCCCGAGGCAGCAAAAGGCCGCCAGGCTGGAGCTGGAAGCCGACCTCGGTGGGCCGGGGGCTGCCGGGCAGCGGCTCCTCCAGGCTCAGGCCCCTGCCCAGAAAGAGCCCGAGGCAGTGGCGGTGTCCCTGAGGCCGAGTGGCCGTGCCGGGAGCATGCTGCGCTGGTTCACCACCGTGATCCTGTGTCTGGCCTTCCTGGGGATGGTGAGAGCTGGGCTGCCCCCAGGCTGGGTTCTAGCAGGGGTCCTGCAGGGCTGTGCTCTCCCCCTGGAGTCCTGCTTCTCCCTACTTGAGCACTGAGTAACCACTCCTCTGCTTGGCCTCAGTGTCCTCGTCCAGCCCTGGGGTACAATGCCAATCCTGGAGGGTGGAGTATGAAATTGAGTGGCCTACTATGTATTTCAAATGTCTCAAGCTTTGTAAGATTCCTTTAGGCCCTGGCCCAGACACAAGAGAGGTTTCTTGGGTCTCTAAACCCTGACCAAATTGTTACAGAGAAAAGTGCTTTTCTGGGGTTTCCTTTTTTGTAAGGTCTGGCTGCTTAACTTTGCAGACAGAATGGAAATCAAGAGGAAAATGAGTTTTCCAGATTCCGCGTTTGGCTCAGTGTTAAAGTTAGGCACCTGTCTTCTACTCTGCCCCAATTCTAATCAACCCTTCAGTTTTTCTTATAAGAAATATAAAAATAGTGGAGTATAGTTAAGGCTATGTACACCTTTTGCCAATGCCTTGGGTAGCTTCCATTTCTGCATTTGACAATTGCGATCTGGGGGTGTGGGAAGATGAACCCCAGCAAGTCACTCCTGGTCGCTTAAGCATTCAGAGACTCAGAGGCAGAATTGTTGTAAAGCTTTGTCATTGCAGGGAGGGAGAAGGTCTAAGGAAGAAGTCACTGCAGGTGATTGGTGAGTTCCCACTCACTGTGCCCCACACTTGTAAATCTTAAGAAGACATGGAGTAATTTGAATACAGCCAAGGCCCTAACTTTGTAGTGTACTAAGTGCTTGCTGTGCACCTGTGTGTTGGTCCTGATCCTTAGTTGTGCCTGCTCCCATTGAGCTCAGTGGGGGGTGGGGGGGGGAGCCGGTGGCTTGCCTTTGGAGTAGCAGTGTAATTAGAGCCAAGTACTCTCGAAAAGTAGACAATGTGAAACCATTTTTCTTAAAGGGTTCAAGGAATTAGCCCTGAAAGGCAACTGTAATCCTTAGTATTTGCTAACCTCCATTATAAAGTTAAGCAAGTCAGTTTTTTGATGGGGGTAGGGGCCGGTCATGGGGCCTGAACTCTGGGCCTGGGCTCTGTCCCTCAACTCTTCACCTCAAGGCTAGTGCTCTACCACTTGAGCCACAACGCCACTTCAGGCTTTTTTTCTTTTGGCTTATGTGGTGCTGATGAGTCGAACCCAGGGCCTCATGCATGCAAGGAAAGCACTCTACCACTGAGCCACCTTCCCAGCCTTAAGCAAGTCATTTTTAAAATCACATTCTTTGCACAAAGAAATGTTTGAGGATTTATGTGTTGGGAAACACCTGAACAGCAACTGTTTGCCAAGCTCTGTCAGGGAGCCTGTGCAGGTGATGTCTATTGGCAGAGCAAGAAAGGGACATGGAAAGGAATGACTTTGCCTGTTTTTAGTGAATTTGCCTCTTTTGCACATTTCTGGCACCTTGCAGGCTGGGATGGGCTGTACTCTGGACTGTACAGCTACTTGATCAACTAACAGTCTCTCTGGTTTGCTCATATTCTAAGGTGGTTACAGATCCCTCTATACACAGGCAGCTGTAGATCAAATTTAACAATTCCCTCTTTTGTTAGCTGTTCATGTTAATGGAAATTGAGAAGAATGTTGATAGAAAGTTCAAGTGACTGAAACCTTGAGCTCTGGCAGCAATTTCTGTCACCACATGACCATGGCCAGCTTGGCTTAATTATGGAATTTGCTATTTATTGTTTTTGTTGTTGTTGTTTATGCTGGTACTAGGGCTTGAACTCAGGGTATTACACAATTCCCTGGTGTTTCTGCTCATGTGCTCTACCACCTGAGCCACATGTCCAATGCAGCAATTTGCTGATTAATTAGAGATAAGGGTCCTGAATTTCTCTGCCCAGGCTGGCTTCAAACCTTGAGCCTCTGGGTCTCAGCATCTCTGAATATCTCTGATTACAGTTATGAGTCACCACTGGTTAGTGCCTGGAATTCACAATTACAATGACAGTGTTGCTTTATGATTCCTTATGCTTGATTCATGTTTCTGTTGATCATTTGATGAACAGGAATGGCTGCTTAGGACATTCATGACTCATGAGGGAATATATCAGGGAGACTATTGTTATGACTGTCAGGAAGATATATCCAGAAACCAAAATACTCTTCATAACAAGTATCTCTATGAACAAACTGATTAAAATGAAATGATCTAATATCCCCTTAATAAAGAAAGTAGAACAGTATTCAAGCACTAGTGGTCATTATCTTTGTTCAGAGAATGCTATGATTAAAGCTCATAGTTGTATTTGAAACTGCCTGACATTAAAAAAAATGTAATCGAAGCCAGGCCTTGATGGCTCATGCCTGTACTCCTGCCTATTCAGAGGTAGGGATCTGAAGACTGTGGTTCAAAGCCAGCTGGAGCAGACAAATCTGAGAGATTCTTATCTCCAAAAGCTGTGGCCTAAGTAGTAGATTTTCAACCTTGAGCAGAAAAGTTAAGGATCAGCCCCTGTGCTCTGCGTTCAAGTCCCCAGTACCAGCACCAACAAGGAAAAGAAGAAGTCAACCATTTTTGTAATTAGCCCAGTAACACAAGTCACAGGGACCTGGAGACTCATTAAAGGAAGATTAGAAATCTAGATGAAGAGTAAAAATCCTTGCCATCAACCATTCAAGATGCCTATTAAGCACCAGTCAGCAGCTCACAGGCATGGGTGTGTTCTTTTCCTCTGAGGAGTGTCTGCAGTGGATGGGGTGGTAGTGTCTTAAGAAACAAGAGTCATGGGAGGCTGGGAAGGTGGCTCAGTGGTAAAGCGCTTGCCTTGCATGCCTGAGGCCCTGAGTTCGATTCCTCAGCACCACATAAGCAAAAGAAGAAAAAGCCGGAAGTGGCACTGTGGCTAAAGTGGTAGAGTTCTAGCCTTGAGTTGAAGAGCTGAGGGACAGCGCCCAGGCCCAGAGTTCAGGGCCACGACCGGACCAAAAAAAAAAAAAAAGAAACAAGAGTCATGGAAGTGGCGCTGTGGCTCAAGCGGTAGAACACTGGCCTTGAGCTGAAGAGTGCAGGGATAGTGCCCAGGCCCAATTTCAACCCCTCCCCTCCAGATCAACAAAAAAAAAGAAAAAAAGAAGTAAGAGTCATCAGCCATCTTTTCCTCTGTGTGTGCTTGGGTTGGAACCCAGGGCCTACTGTATACACTAAGTATGTGCTCTGTCCATTGAACTACACCCCAGCCTCTGGGCCACCTGTTCAACTCCTCCTTTGACCTCTTTGACCACATTGGAAGGTTAAGCACTCAGTATTCTTCAGCCCCTCACATGAGCCCAACACAGGCAAGGAGGAGCTGTACAGCTGAGTGCTGTTCCTCCACGGTATTGTGAAACATCCTTGTTTTCTCTTGCCTTTGAGAGCATGGCTCCTACCCTCTGAGCCCCAGGGAGGTCTGCTTAACCACCAGATCCAAAGTGTTCCCCAACTTAGAGGTTAGCTTTGAATTCCATATGAGTGTGGCACTGCGCTGCTGCCAAGAGCCAGTGACTAAGAACCCTATGAACAATGTTCCTCCCTGAAACTTACCTTTATCTCCTGCAGAGAGAGTGCACATTTTTTATGTTGACAGTTTTTGTCTCTGAGTACAAGAAGTAAGAGCATGGTCAGGGTAAAGATACAGAGGAAGGAGACAGCCAGGCCAAGAGTAATATTTGACCAGGCCAAAAGGCTGAACTGAGGGCTGTACAAGACCTCCAGCTGGTGGCCGTTAGGCAGAAGTCAAATTTGTCTATAAATCTGTATATCTCCTGAGCAACATCCATGAGAATGTTCCTTTTTAAATCATCCCCTGTACCATGCTTTCCACTTCATGATGCGTAACCTCATTTAGTGGAATGAACCTTACTGCTTCTGGATTTAAAGTGATATTATGAAAGTTTTGTTTACTAAGTAATCCCCACTTTTTTTTTGTTGTTGTTTTTTATGCTGGTAGTGGGGCTTGAACTCTAGGCCTGGTCACTGTCCCTGAGCTTTTGTGTTTAGTGTTCAAGCTTGTGCTCTACCACTTGAGATACAGCTCTACTCCTGGATTGTTTTTTTCTTTCTTTCTTTCTTTCTTTCTTTCTTTCTTTCTTTCTTTCTTTCTTTCTTTCTTTCTTTCTTTCTTTCTTTCTTTCTCTCTCTCCCTTCCTTCTTCCTTCCTTCCTTCCTTCCTTCTTTCCTTTTTCTTTGCTGGTTATTTGGAGATAAAAATCTCATAGGCTTTCCTTCCCTTAACTGGCTTCAGCAGTAGCTAGAATTACAAATGTGAGCTACTGGACTCTGACTGAATATCTTAACAAAGTCCTTGGTAGCTGACTTAGCATGACAATCTGAAAATCTTTTCCTTAATATTTAATAAATTCTTGCTTTTCCTCATGTTTGGTTAAAGATCAGCTTGATGTTTATCAGGCATTTTGCTTCATCATCAAAGCTCTGAAAAGTCTTACCCAATCTGATGGAAGAGTTTCAAAGTTGTCAAAACTCTGTAGTTGCTGGGCACTGGTGGCTCTTTCTTATAATCCTAGCTACTCAGGAGGCTGAGATCTGAGGATGATGGTTCAAAGCCAGCCCAGGCAGGAAAGTCTGTGAGGCTTTTATCTCCAATTAACCACCAGAAAACTCGAAGTTACGCTGTGGCTCAGGTGCTATAGTGCAAGTCTTGAGCTGAAGAGCTCAGAGACATTGCCCAGGCCTAGATTTTAATTCCTATGACCAACAATAACAAAAAAAAAAAAAAAAAGAACCCCGTAGTTTATGGTCTTTGTTATGAATATCCTTGAACACCAAACTCAGTATTATACAATGTTCTTATCCATCTGGATTTTGTCCTGTTCTTTCCTCTTCTCATTTGAGAACAACCAGTCTTTCTACTTTAGAACAAAAATTAATCCCGTTACCTTTAATAAAACATCTTCATACCTTATAGTATTACCAAAATCGCCTTCCACATTACTTTATAGTTGCAATCAGAGCTACCCCTTCCTATTTCTAGTGATATCAGTTTCTTCTATTAATTTAAAACCTTAATCTTTGGTGATGCCAATTTCTAGTGAACACTAGCAAACAAGCCCTGGGGAATGCCACACTGGTAATGTGCAGAGGATAGATCTCTGTTTCAGAGCTGCTCAAGGCCAGGGAAATTCTTCAGTGTGCCACACAGTTGCACTAACACTTCCAAATAGCATTAGGCTCTGGAATGACCAACTGCAGAAGAAGCAAAATTTTATTAGTGTACTCAGGTCTTGATAGTTTGGTTTGTATGGCCATAAGAATTAAAGTATGGATTGGGTGGGCACTGCTGGCTCACACTTGTAATGCTAGTTACTCAGGGGGCTGAGATCTGAGGATCACTGTTCAAAGCCAGCCCAGGCATGGGCATCCATGAGATGCTTATCTCCACTTACCCCCTAAAACCTGGAAGTGGCACTGTGGCTCAAAGAGGTAGTTTTAAGCACAAAAACTCAGGGACAGAGCCAGGCCAGAGTTCAAGCCCCAGGATGAGTAAAAAAAAAAAAACAAAACAAAAAGGGCTGGGAAGGTCGCTCAGTGGTAGAGCGCTTGCCTTGCATGCCTGAGGCCCTGGGTTCGATTCCTCAGCACCACATAAGCAAAAACAAAAAAGCCGGAAGTGGCGCTGTGGCTCAAGTGGTAGAGTGCTAGCCTTGAGCTGAAGAGCTGAGGGACAGCGTCCAGGCCCAGAGTTCAGGCCCCACGACTGGACCAAAAAAAAAAAAAAAAAAGTAGAAGAAGAAAAACAAAAAGATGAGTTGCACAGATTTCCCTCAGTCCCAACTTTTAATTCCTGATAATAATAAAATATTCTATTATAGAAATAACATCTTCTTATGTCTACTTAATTCACTTAATTTCTAACATTTGTGTTGGATCATTTATAGAGATCTTGAACAGCTAGTCATCAATTATTCTTGCTTATACATTTGGTACAATGGAGTTAACACAAGCTTACTTTATCAGGAAACTTTCACACGAACATTTGTGTTTGTATTACATGTAGTGGAGACGACGCTAAAGACATGCCTTTTAATAGTAAGCCAATACTTTTTCTATTAACCGAAGACTATCAAAGCCAAATAAATTTGAAATGAATGCAGGTTGTTGTTTTTGTAGTTGTTGTTTTTTTTGTTTTTGGTCAGTCGAGGGGCTTGAACTCTGAGCCTGGGTGCTGTCCCTCAGCTCTTCAGTTCAAGGCAAGCACTCTACCACTTGAGCCACAGCGCCACTTCTGGTTTTCTGGTGGTTTATTGGAGATAGGAGTCTTCTGGTCTTTCCTGCCCCGACTGGATTTGAACTGCGATCCTCAGATCTCAGCCTCCTAAGTAGTTAGGATTACAGGCATGAGCCACCAGTGCCTTGTTTTTCCTCTTCTTTAATGTATTTTTTTTTGGGGGGGGACTTTTTCTTTTTTAGTACTGGGAATCTAACCCAGGATCTTGCACTTGATAGGGAAGTGCTTTGACACTGGCTATATCCGAGCCCTTGTTTAAAGTTTTCTTTTTGAGACAGAGAATTCCTCACTTATATAAGCATTTCTATTTTCCTTTTTTTGAGGCATTTGTAATCAGGGGAACAGGAGGCCTGCTGGCCTGTGGGAAGCCATCAGGATCTATCTCTTCACCTAGCTGAGCCCCAGCTCCTCAGTCCTGCCTTGCCCTTTGGC
This sequence comes from Dipodomys merriami, assembly GCF_024711535.1. NCBI lineage: Eukaryota > Metazoa > Chordata > Mammalia > Rodentia > Heteromyidae > Dipodomys > Dipodomys merriami. The sequence goes on along the minus strand of NW_027206401.1, from coordinate 30,760,884 downwards.
CTGGATGGCTGAGACTTAGGGTTATCTCTCTCAGTTTCCTCTCAGTGCTCTTCACAGGTCCTCCATGTAAGGACCTGATCCATCTAAAGACCCCTCAGCTCCCCTGGGACCCACATCTCCCACAAAGGTTGGTGATCTCTCTCCTTCTGTAAGGTTTTCAGTTCTGTGTGTGCAGAATAAGGTCTGTGTGTGCAGAATAAGGTTACCCTGTGTTTCTAGACACACACCTATTCTGGGTCCATAATTTTTGTGAGTCAAGTTAGCAGGAGCCTCAGCAAGTGGGCTCCTTAGATTTGGAGGAATCTATTTTCAATAGGGGGTCTCTGACTGGATAAGAGCCAGTTGATCATCAAATTCAGTGTGATCCTGGATTTAGTTCAGCCCCAGAGAGCTCAAAACCCAAATTTGTGACCCTCAAATGGAAGAGAATGATCCCTCATGACCCCCAGGTGCCCTGAGAGACTGGCAGGCACAAGAGGCCCTGGTTGGTCCATTCTAAATATTCCATCGCTGGTTCTCCTGGGAGTCTCTGGAGGGTAACTTCAGTCCTCATAGCCAATGTCAGTCTTCCAAGGAATAATTAGCCAGGGTGGGTGGCTCACACTTATAATCCTGCTATTCAGAATCTGGTATCTGAGGATGGAAGAAGCCAGCCCTTGCAGGAAAGTCTGTGAGAATCTTATCTTCAATGAACAACTAAAAAGTTGCAAGTTGAGCTGTGGCTCATTTTAGAAATCTAACCTAGAGAGAAAAAGCTCAGGGACGATGGGGCCCAGGCCCTGAGTTGAAACAGATGAAAAGAAGAGAAGGGGAAGAGCAAGGAGGAAGAAAGAAAGGAGGAAGAAAGGAAAGTAGTGCGTGTTGTATGCTTAGAATTTAAAAATGAACTCAAGAATAGCTTTATTGTCATAAAGTTAATGGAACATTATGCAATACACATGTGATAAATAAACACATAAATTCATTTATTTTTATTTTTGCCATGCTTGAGATTGAATACAGGAACTCAGGCAAGGTGGGCAGATGCTATATCACTGACTGACATTCCCAGCCAGCTACTTACTAACTTTCTATACACTCTTTTCTCTGTCCTCTTCTTCCTCCTCCTTCCTCTTCCTTTTATTCCTCACCTCCTTCTCCTACACCTCCTCTTTATCCTCTTCCTCTTCCTCTTCTTTCTCCTCCTCCGGTTCCTCCTCCTCCTCCTTCTTCCAATCTTTAAGTTGTTGTATAAAACAATTGCTATTCTCAAAGTAGTCTTTCAAGGTATTATTCAAATAGTGAACTAACTACAACAAAATGCTACAAGAAATAAAACAGTTTTGAAACCCGCCGAGGTTTGTTTTGTTTTGTGTTTTGGAGTCTGTGTTTTGCTATTTTAGTCCAGGGAGGCCTTGAACTTGTGATCATCCTGCTGCCTAAGCAATGGAATTCAGGCATGCACCACCACAACCTGATGAAATTAAAAATTTTGATGAGAAGAAAAGCAGTTGGAATCTACAGCTCTGGTGATGACAGGAGTGTCACTGTATGTGTTTTTCTTCCTGTGGGCTCTTAGAAGTATGGAATCCTCTGGAGTCACTCCGGACACTCAAGAGACAAGGAGATTTAGTCCAGTCAATTCACTTCTGCACACAAGGGTGCATAGGCACTCTACCCAGAGTTAGGCAGGTAGACTCAGCCCCCTTGGTTTTTATGCTAATACAAAGAGTGGTGCCCTCCCTCCTACCAATAGGAGTCCAGCTTACATTCTGTTTGTGATTGGCTGATTTAAAGAAGCTAGACAGCATTCTGTCAGTGGAAATTTTCCACTTGGGAACTTGTTGTCAACAAGCCCCAAGATGATGTTCTTTAAGTCCTTCTTAAGGACTCCTACCCCTGACACAGGTGGCTGGTGACAAACAACACAGCTGACAGTTGCCTCTTGAAGTCAAGAGGCAAACAATTCCAGCAACTATAAGAACAAGGAAATATAAGTACAAAAGGGTGACTGATTATGAGATGGAGACACTTTAGTGTCACAGGGTCTTGACTTCATTCTCTACTTTGCTTTGTATCATCTCCCCATTTTTCTGTAATGGATGTGAACTAGATGCATATTGTTTTGATAAGCAAACATTTTTGGCTTTTTTTTTTTTAATATTTCAGGGAATAGGTGCTTCTATACTGGGACCCACGTTTCAAGATCTGGCCACTAACGTGAACCGCAATATCAGCAGTCTTTCTGTAATATTTGTGGGTCGTGCTTTAGGATATATGTGTGGCTCTTTGATCGGAGGAGTTCTTTTGGACTGTATGAATCAGTTTTTACTTCTGGGTAAGGAAACAGTGATCTTTGCTTCTTTGTACCTGTCAGTGAATTTACAACTTCATATTTACAATAAGAAAACTTGTTGACAACTGAAATGAATGGTGTTTCAGGGTCCTCCACAGAAGCCAGGTCTTTCTCCGTGGCTCTCACCTTGGCAGCCACAGGGCATCTGTCCTGGGCCACCCGGAGCCTTGATTAACCCTCAGGTGTGCTGATGGCAGTCCTGAGCCTCCCGACCTCCAGGGGAACTGAGGCACCATGTCACACACTTGTCCCAAACCTCTGCACATCAGGTGTAGGGCAGGTCTCTAGGGCTACCTGAAGCCAGATGAGCTGTGGGAATGTGGCCAGGCTCTCTGGACTCTGGGTTGACAGTGTGGGGCAGGAGATGGTGACAAACTGACGCAGACTGCACGTTTGTCTCCATATTAGTGATGAGCCCAGAGCGCTATGCTGCAGCCTGGTGGTGACTAGCATCGCTTTTTATTTTAATTTATTTTTGTTAGTCATGGGGCCTGAACTCTGGGCCTGGGCGCTGTCCCTCAGCTCTTCTGCTCAAGGCTAGCGCTCTACCACTTGAGCCATAACTCCACTTCTGGCTTTTTCTGCTTATGTGGTGCTGAGGAATCAAACCCAGGGCCTCATGCATACAAGGCAAGCACTCTACCCCTGAGCCACCTTCCCAGCCCCTGGCATCGCTTTTTAGCATGCTGTGGTTTGAACAGAACCATGGGTTTCAAGAAAATCTACATCCATCTGACAAAGCACCTTTGGAAGCAAGGAGAATAATCTACATTTACTGATAATTAAATAAAACATCCTTCTTCTTTCTAAAGTAGCTTTCAAAGATATGCACACACACGTGTGTATGTATGTGTGTGTGTGTGTGTGTGTGTGTGTGTGTGTAATGTTTTTGTCATCTTGATAATCCCACTCAGAGCCTCACCCATGCTACCTAAGAAGTCTATCACTGAATCCCATGTCCAGCCTAATAGTAAATGTGCCTTGAATTGCTTCACTATATGCCAAAACAATTTATTCTGATTTACTAAACACTATTATATTAGTTGTACCATATTTAAAAGTCCCTTTTGGTTCTCTGTTTTTCCAGTCATTGGGCTTGAACTCATGACCTGTGATCGTCAGATTTTAGCCTCCTGTGTAGCTAGGATTACAGGCCTGAGCCACTAATGACTGGCTCTTTTGAGTCCTTAAATGTAAACTATTTAAGTAAATAAATTTTGTCTCTTCTGTGATAAAGATTTGCTTAGTGGTATCATATATAGATTTAATAATACACAAAGATCTTAAAATATTTTAATGATATGAGAAACTTAGAGAAACTTTTTAACTTGAACTTACTTTGTGTTTTAGAAGCTTTTTTTTAAAAAATTATTTTATTATTTTCAGGTATGACTTTCTTCATCCATTAATCGTTACACCTTAACTCAGTTTGCTCATGACACATTGAATACAAAATTAATAGTGCAGATATACTTCAAGCAGAAAAAAAATAACAGCTTTAATTCTAAGCTGTCATCACCGTAGAAGAAAACTTGCCTTCATGAATCTTCTGGAAGCTTTAATGATATTGGCTTGATTCATGACCCTTCAGGAATGCTGGTTTAATTAATTAATTAGCACCATTATTAGTTATTAATTTATTTTGCCATTCCTGGGCCTGAACTCAGTTCCTGGGCATTAATCCCTAAGCTTCTTGTACTCAAGGCTAGCATTCTACCCCTTGAGCTATGGTGCCACTTTGAGTTTTTCTTTTTATGTGGTACTGAGAAATCAAACCCAGGGCTTCATACATGCTATGCAAGCACTCTACCACTAAGCCACATTCCTAGCCCAAATGCTGCTTTTATAGCTGACGTTTGACTCTCCTTTGCAGGGCTGTCCATGTGGATCCTCACTGTGAGTACTTATCTTATTCCATTTTGCAAGACTGCAGTGTTGCTGATTGTCACGATGTCTGCCATTAGTGTCTCATTTGGTGTTCTGGATACAGGTTAGTGGAATTTTGAACATCTAACTGTGAAGTTCGGAAAGATTGTTCATTTAAAATATTCTAAGTTGCTGGTGGCTCATGCCCATAATCCTAACTTCTCGGGAGGCTAAGATCTGAGGAACATAGTTCAAAGTCAGCACAGTAAAGTCTGTGAGATTCTTATCTCCAATTAGCCAGCAAAAAGCTGGAAGTTGGAAGTGTGGCTCAGATGGTAGAGTGACAGCTTTGAGCAAAAAAGTTAAACAACAGTGTGCACACCCTGATTTCAAGTCCCAGCACTAGTACAAAGTAAAAATAGTACAAAAAAATAAAATAAAGTAAAATAAAAATCCAATCACTCTGACTATGGGTAATTAAAACAAAGGTGATGAATCTATGATTTTGAGATCAATCTTTATCATTGTGGTATAAGAGACAATGATGGAACTGGACACCCAGGGCTCACGCCTATAATCTTAGCTAGTCAGGAGGCTGAGATCTGAGGATCATGGTTCAAAGCCAGCCCAGGTAGGAAAGTCCATGAGACTCTTATCTCTCACTAACCACCAGAGAACTGGGAGTGGAGTTGTGGCTCAATTGGTAGAGCACTTACCTTGAGCTGAATTCTCAGGGACAGTGCCCAGGCCCAAAGGTCAAGCCCCATCACTGACCAAAAAAAAAAAAAAAAAAGAGAGAGAGAGAGGGAGAGAGAGACAATGGTGGTTTCATACCTGAAATAAATGTGGAACCACTATTTGGCTGTACAAGCATAGAGACAGCCACCTGGTTTTAAGCTTAGAGAATCCTGGCACAACTTTCCTATTTCTTTTCTACTGTTTTTTTTTTAACCTCTAAAGTTCCTATTCTCCACCCATCTTCAAAACGTGACTAAATGACTCATGTGATAGCTCTTTATCCTTTAATTCTAGCCTCCTTGCATGCTCATTGTTAGACTATGGACATATTTTATCTTTCAGATTTTGTTTGACTATAAAATTCTAGGGGGAAATATGTGCATATCTGAAATCTAAGTACAAAACAGAAAACTTGATATTCTTGTCTGTTATGAGCTCAACAGAATCCTGTAATCAAGTCCTGCCTGGATACTTTGAATCTGCCTTTTACATAAAAAAATAATCTTTTCAATGGCCTACCCATATGAAACCCTTTGGTGATTTGCTCACTATTTAATTTGCCTGGCAAATATGTATAAGTCTTTAAAATATACAAGTAGATATAATATTATTAGTCTCCAATGTGTAATTGGCAGTACTTTTGTTTATTTATTTTTGTTCTTGTGTGTTTGCACTCAAGGCCTGGGCACTGTCCCTGAGCTTCTTTGCTAAAGGCTAGTATTCTGTCATTTTGAGCCACAGCTTCACTTCCTGTTTTCTAGTGGTTAATTGGACTCTCACTGACTTTCCTGCTGGGGCTGTCTTCAAATCCATAACCTTCAGATCTCAGCCTCCTCAGTAGCTAGCATTAGGGGTGTGAGCCACCAGCACCTGATCAGTGTGGTAACTGTTTTAAAACAAGCCTTAGTCCTGAGCCAGGCTGTAAGAACATTGTTGTCTGGGGGTGGTGGTGGTAGCTTAGGGCTGCTAAGACACAGAAGTGACTCAGGGCCAGTGTTTGAAGAACTTAGAACAGCACAGTGCTTGTGTCATGTAAAGTACTTTCATTTTTGTTTCATAACAATGAGCTGGGTTTGGTGTTGTGTTTCTGAAACTAAGTTGTGTGTATAAATTAAAACTTTCTCTGTGTCTCTTTGCTAGGTGGGAACGTGGTAATCTTAGCTCTTTCGGGGGACAAGAGTCCCCGCCACATGCAGGCCTTACACTTCAGTTTTGCCCTGGGCGCCTTCCTGACTCCACTGCTGGCTAAACTGGCCCTGGGCCCCACAGTGTCTGCTGACAACCACACAGAGCCCGACTTTCTCCCTGCAGCCCTCAATGCCTCTTCTGAAGCCGCCTCAGACCCTCTACTCGCAGCTCCCCATGACATGACCTTACTGTGGGCTTATGCTTCCTTAGGCACTTACAGTCTCGTTGTTTCTCTCCTTTTCTTTGCTCGGTTCTTCATGAGAAGCTCAAGGCAGGGAAAATCAACAGCATCTGCTCAGCAATCTCGAAGAGCTCAATACCACAAGGCCCTTCTCTGTCTTTTTTTACTGTTCTCCTTCTTCTCCACTGGGGCTCTGGTGACATACCCTTCTTACCTTTTCTCCTTTGCCACCACCCATGTTGGCATGGACAAGAGAGAGGCAGCTGGCTTGAACTCCATCTTCTGGGGGACCTTGGCAGCCTGCAGGGGCCTGGCAATGCTCTTTGCAGGGTGTTTAAGCCCTGCCTCCATGATTGTGTTGAGCAACATTGGCAGCCTGGCCGCCTGTTTGTTTCTGGTGCTTTTTGACAGGAGCCCCCTTTGTCTCTGGATAGCAACCTCCGTGTATGGGGCTTCCATGGCCACCCCGTATCCCAGTGTTTTTTCTTGGATGCAACAGTACACCACCATTAGTGGCAAATCTGCTGCATTTATTACGATTGGTGCTGCCTTGGGACTAATGGCTATTCCTGCATTAACCGGAGATATTCAAGGACAATATCCAGATCTACCAGTACTTCTGTATGCCTGTTTTGGGTCTGCAGTTTTCACTGCTGTTTTATTTCCTATGATGTATAAAGTAGCTACCTTGCCTCTGCGAAAAGGAAGCAGAAAAGGTGAGTGTTCTGGACTATGAAGACAAGAATGAAAATATGATTCAGAAAAATAAAATGAAATTGATTTATTCCCTCCCTTCCTTCATTCCTTCCTGGCTTCCTTCTTCCCTTCCTCTCTTCCTCCTTTTTTCCCAACCTCCTTCCCTCCCTTCCTTCATTCCTTCCTCTTTTCCTTCCTCCCTTCTTCCTTTCCACCTGCCTTCCTCCTTTCATTTCTCTCTCTGTCTGTCTCTCTGTCTTTTTCTCTCTCTCTGTCTCTCTGTTTCCCTATCTCTCTGTCTCTCTCTCTTGCTCTCTTTGTCTCTCTCTCTCTGTCTATCTTTCTCTGTACTGGTTTGAAACCAAGGACTCCCTAAATCCTCTACCTAATCTAAGAGTTCAGCTCAGAAATGGCTTTTGAACTGGTTGAAATGAGTGGAACAATGAGGCCTTATGTAATGCAGACATCTAGTCATATGTTGATGGACCCACAGTGAGATTTCAAACCAATTCCTCTTCGGTGCATTGATGAAAGCATCCATTTCAGTTAATGCTGGCCCTCTGCCACAGAGCTCCAGGATAAAAGGGAACAACATAATACTCAGAGCAGATAGATAATTCCTGACTTTAAAAAATTAACATAATTGTATTGTTATTGTTAAATTGTTAGGCTAGAGAAGAGCATAAGCAGATTTTTCAGCACACTTGGGGATCAGATTTTCTAGGTTGAGCTGGGCACTGGTGGTTCATGACTGTAATCCTAGTTACTCAGGAGCCTGAGATGTAAGGATTGTGCTTTAAAGCCAGCCTGGGAAAGAATGTCCATGAGACATTGTGTTTTTTTTTCTTTTTGGGTCTGGTCGTGGGGCCTGAACTCTGGGCCTGGGCACTGTCCCTCAGCTCTTCAGCTCAAGGCTAGCACTCTACCACTTGAGCCACAGCGCCACTTCCGGCTTTTTTCTTTTTGCTCATGTGGTGCTGAGGAATCCAGCCCAGGGCCTCTTTTTTTTTTTAATTTAAAATTTTATTTTATTTTATTTGAGAACATACTGTACAGAGGGGTTACAATTACATGGGCAGGATAATGCATACATTTCTTACCAAGCATTGCAGCCTCCTCCTTTGTTTACCCTTCACCTTCCTTCCCAGCCACCCCCCTCCCCCCCACCCAATCATACCCCCCTCCCCCCCACACCGACATTGTAAAGCTGGTTTTGACATGACATTTTGTACTTCTCATTGTTGCAACAGGTCCACCTGAATCCTTAAACGACTTGTTTGTCCCCATCTCCTCCACATGTTATACTGACATCAAATATAGTGAAAGCGGGGGTTACACTGTGGGGGAGGGACATACAAAGCAACAAAGAAATAATCTTATAAATACGTTAGAAACACATGCATGAAAGAAACAAAAACATTAAAATACATATTTAAGGGTTCATTTTCCTAACATCACATTATCTGACCTTTTCCGCTTGACTCATACCTATACTAGATATTGCAAATAAGGGAAACCATGGGACCTATGTTTCTTTGGGCCTGGCTTACTTCACTTAATAGAATTTTTTCCAAACCTTTCCATTTCCTAACAAATGGGGAAATGTCATTCTTTCTGATGGAGGCATAGAATTCCATTGTGTATATATACCACATTTTCTTGATCCATTCATCTACTGAGGGGCATCTGGGTTGGTTCCATATCTTAGCTATGGTAAATAATGCTGCAATAAACATAGTTGAAAAACGATGGTTAGATGCCACGAAGTAGGTGGCAATGCCTTAACCTTATGCGTGTTGTCAGGCCCAAGGGCCTCTTCCATCCTTGTCAAGGGGAGTGCTAACCTTCTCTCCTTTCATACAACACCAGCCCAGGGCCTCTTGCATGCAAGGCAAGCGCTCTAACACTGAGTCAACTTTCCAGGCCCCATGAGACATTTTGTTTTTGTTGTTGTTGTTGTTTTTCAAAGGGCTTGACCTCTCTGCCTAGGCACTGTCCCTCAGCTCTTCAATCCAAGGTGAGCACTCTAACTTGAGCCACAGTATCAATTCCAGTTTTCTGGTGTTTTATTGGAGATAAGACTCTCACGACTTTCCTGTCCAGGCTGGTGTTGAACTGAGATACTCAGATCTCAGCCTCCTTAGGAGCTAGGATTAGAGGTGTAAGCCACACCCCCTACTCTGCCAACACCTCCACCCCCCTGCACCCTGGCTCCCTGAGACTCTTATCTGCACTTAGCCAGCAGAAAACTGGAAGTAGGGCTGTGGCTCAAAGTAGTAGAGCAATAGCCTAGAGATAAAGAGCTCATGGAAAGCATTCAGGCCTTGAGTTCAAGCCCCATGAGAAAAAACATTTTCTCCGTCCATTTAGAGCTCATGGTAAAAAGGTTCGAAATGCTCTGAATCCAGAGCATTTTATAAATATACCATGTTTACATGCAGTAGGATCTTCTTCTGTGGCTCATATTTGGTAAGAGCTTGATTAAGTGGACGTTCCATGATTTCCCCCTTTCAGAGTGGGTTTCAGGTATTTGAGTTTCTTGTTGTTTCTTAATTTGAGACAGAGTTTGGTTATCTTTCCCACGTTGGTCTGGAAGTCACTATGTATTTCAATTGAGCCTCAAACTTGTGATCCTCCTGTTCCTAGCCTCCTTTCTGTTGAGTGATACTTTTGTTTTTCAGAAGTTGGGTAGTATTCTGATTTAGGAGAAAAAACACAAACCTGTGAAACAGTTTGCTGACCAAATTGTGAGGCTTCCACACGGGGCTTGAACAGTAGGGAGGGCAGTTCTAGGAAAGCGCATCCTTGGAAAGCTCACATGCTTTGCTTAATGCTTTTCCTTCTCTGTAGGCTGAACCAGAGGATGCTAATCTGTCCTTTGAGTATTTCTGCTCTATGAAGAGGACACCGTGCAGTGCCAAAGAGAGCTGGCTTCAAAACAGGACTCAGCTTTCCAGCAACACACAGGCACTTAACAGAAGCCTCACCTGTGACTCAAGAAATGATTTCTAAATTGAAAATCTCTCATTTTCATAGTTTCTCTGAGATATCCTCTAGGAATTACTGTGATTGCCAGTGTCTTCTTCATGTCAACTGAGTAGCGAAACAGAAACAAAGAGCTTTAGGAATTTGCTAGTGATTATTAATATGCTCTAATTCAATGTACTTCCTGTTTATTGTGTTATTTGTGATTTTCTCAATAAGGGTCTGTTAAAATGCTGCCTTTCATGATTCAGTCACATTGTAACTCCTCTGAAATCAGGGTGTGTCCTATAATAAATGTACCTTTACAGTGTTGGGAGATTTTACTTTGGATATATTTTGGCTGTTTTACTTTGTTTTATCACTTTTGGACTCAATTGACAGTTTTTCCCTATACATATAGTAAATAATGTAAAAACTGTTGATTTTTCACAGTGTATTAGATTCAGCAAAACAAGATGAATACATTACAGCAGCATTTATGAAGAGTTGGTACACTCTCTGCTTTTTCTCACTGGGGCAGTTTCCCTTGACAGGCATTTCATGTACCTAGAATCTCTACCTTCCTATAGTCTCCATTGCAGCTTTGTCTTTACTTGAATAATTCTTAAGAAGAAAAAGAAATATGGGTATCTAGACTGTAATCATTTTATTAAATGTCAATACCAGAGTCTAGATGCGATCTGGGGCAGGGGTGTAGTGAGCTCTGCATCCCTTATTTAAATGTAAGTTTAAGGGAAGAAAAAAAAATTGCATGTAATGCTGATGTATTCATCTTTCAAACTGGTCCCAGTATTTACAGATCAATATTTACTTTGGGAAATGATGAGGAAGCACTGAGCCTTCTATAGGGACAGTTTGATCAACCTTGGCAGGCAATCTTTGTGGCCCAAGTCTCCCTCCATAGAAGGAATAGTAGTTATTCATCAGAAGCAGGTATGTTATTTCTAGCTTGGAGACATTTTGAGAAGTCATATCGGCTGGAAAACAGTGGTAAGAATTCTAAATGAATGGGATGAATACTAAATGAATATTAAATAGGTCAATGAAGCTAGTTTATTTTCTGAGCAATGGTTAGAGGGCAACTGTGTACCTTTCCATAATTTTGTCTAGCCATGGGGATTGTGGCCAGGACCTTGTGCTTGCTGGGCAAACACTGGACCCGATATAAACTTATTAGTCAGGGAAAATGTTATTTTAAAGAAACAGGATTTTAAGTTGTTAGGGGTTTACTTAGAACCAGCCCTTAGGCTGCTGAGGCAGGATGCTTGGCTATCTAGTTAGAGCCTGTGTCAAAAGAAACCAATCCAGGAGCCAACACTAGTGGCTGCTGACTGTAGACCTACTTACTAAGAAGGCTGAGAGGTGCGAGGCCAGCTGGGACACAAGAGTCTGTGAGCCATCCTTCTCAAGATGGGGCTGGGCCCAGCCCGAGTTCTGTGGTCTCCTAGGCAACGAGGTCTGCTTCCAGTCTGTCTGGAGCCCAGCCCTTGTTTGGCAGCAGACGTCATTTCCGCCAGCCGCTTGACGCGGGTGTCTGGGAGTTGCGGGTTGCCTGTCTGCTCCACCGCCTGCCTCGGGGGAAACCCAAGTCCGAAGTCCGGCTTCGCCAGGCCCTGCCTGCGTCCAGCCCTGGGGGAGTGGGCATCTGGAGGGACCTCCGGGCCGGAGGGACGGGAGTTCGGGGCCGTGCGCAGCTCGAGCGTTCTCCGGGGTGGCCAAGCTGGAGCTGGAAGCGGACTTCCGTGGGGCCGGGCCTGCGGGGCAGCGGCCGCACCAGGCCGAGGCCCGGGCCGAGAATGCGACGAAGACGGAGACCGTGGAGGGCTCCCGGCGGAGCAGCCGGGGCCAGCGCCTGCTGCGCTGGTTCACCACCGCGGCCGTGTATCTGGCCTTCCTGGGGCTGGTGAGAGCTGGGGCTGCGACCCCCGAGAGCGGAGAGCGGGGCGCGAGCCGGTGTCTTCCATGGGCTAACGCTTGACTGCTCCCTTCACCTCCTGCGCACGGAGCCATCCACTCTGTCTAACACGGGGCATAATTCTGATCAGTAAGGGTTACAATCCAGTGCGAAGTTGATTTTCCTGATGTGTTCCAACTGCAGCAAACTCTCCTCGGTGCTGGATGGAGGCACAAGATACGAAGCGCTCCGCCTCCAACTTAAAAACACAAGCCTGCCTTTTGTGGGATTTCCTTATGGCGATCTGGCTAAAAATGAGGCCAACTGCTAAATTTTGCAGCTAGGGAAATAATGTACAAAAGGAAAGTGACTCCTGAACCTGATTACGTGAAAGAGTTGGAAACATCACTCTCTCTGCCAACAACCCACTTTTATTTTCTAACTTTCTTTTGATTCTTATAAAGGTGATGGACAGAGGTCTGGTGGTAGTTTCATCTGTCAAGTAATGAGCACATTTCTTTTTGGACAATGCTAACTCTTCTTCCAATCTCAGTCTCTCTCACAATCCACTTTTAACCAGCTCTTCAGCTTTTGCTAGCACAATGCACAAGTGTAGACTTGCCTTTTGCCAACTCCCTAAACTACACCTCCATTGTTTGTTAAAAGCTCACTCTTATCACTTGATGATTATGATCCTTGGAGATGGAAGCTGGAACCTTGGGGAGGAGAATCACTTCTGGTCATTGAGTATCTCTGGAGTCTGAGGCTGAATTCTTTGTTAGAATGTTTTGATGGAGGTACAGAGATGAGGAGGAAAGAAGTCTGTGTAGGTGCTGGGTGTGGCTGGCACTTGCTGTATGCCGACTCTTGGAAGTCCTTAGAAGACCTGACCCAGAGTGGAGCCAGAACTCTGACTTTATCCTATACTAAGTGCTTACTGTGTACCTGTGCCTACTCTTGCTCCATAGTTTTGTTCTGTTCCTTCTAGGGCTGGGGCCCCTGCCTTTGGAGCAGCAGTACAGTCAGCAACAGTTACATTTCACAGGTGAATTGGAAATGATTTTCCATAAAGGATCCAAAGAATTTTCTCTGAAAGCCATCTAGTAGCTCTTACTGAAAAGTACTTAATATTTTTAAGCGCAAATTATCGGTTTCTTTGCCCCAAAATAAGGTTTAGATGTTGGGCAACACTTGAACTAACAACTGTTCACTCAAGAGTCTTCTCAGGCAGTGCCTATTGACAACAAAAAGTGACATATAGAAACTGTAAATTTGCCTCCTTCGCGCATTTTTGGGCAGCATGCAGCCTGGGATGAGATGGCTGCTTGACTGCTCAGCTCCTTCTTCCCAGAATATTACCAGCCTGCAGTTTGTTGACGTAAGGTGGTTACAGACCCCTGTATTCACAGGCCTGTGAGGCAGATTTAGGCTATCAATTATAGTACCAGTTTTGGTCAGCTTTAATTTTAACTAAAACCTTAAGCATTCACAGCATTTTCATTGGAATAACTGATCCATTTTGCTTCAATATGAAATTCATAGTTTGTAATGGCAAAGCAGCTGAGTAATTCCTTATGCTTTCTACACGTGTCTGTTGGCCATTTGATACACAAAAGTGTGGCTGCATTCACTTTTCCTGTCTTGAGGGCATTCATCACATCAGGGAGACTTCAGTATGACAGTCAACAGAATATAGCCAGAAGCTAAAGTACACTCATTCATATGTGTCTTCAAGAACCAAACATGCTGGGCAGTGGTGGCTCATGCCTGTAACCCTAGCTACACAGGAGGCTGAGATCTTGGTTGAAAGCCAGCCCAGGCAGGAAAGGCCATGAGACTCTTATCTCTACTAAACCACCAGAAGACCAGAAGTGGCACTGTGGCTCAAGTGCTAGAATTCTTGCCTTGAGCTGAAGAGTTGAGGGACAGTGCCTAGGCCCAGACTAAAAAAAAAAAAAAAAAAAAGAAAGATCAAATGGTGTAAGTCCACATATTAAAGAAGGTCAAAAGTATTCTAGCACTAGTAGTCGTTATTCTTGTTCAGGGCATGAGGTGATTAATAATCATTGTTGGTTGGGCTGGGAAGGTGGCTCAGTGGTAGAGCACTTGCCTTGCATGCATGAGGCCCTGGGTTCGATTCCTCAGCACCACATAAGCAAGAAGAAAAAAGCCAGAAGTGGCACTTTGGCTCAAGTGGTAGAGCGCTAGCCTTGAGCTGAAGAGCTGAGGGACAGCACCCAGACCCAGAGTTCAGGCCCCACAACTGGACCAAAAAAAAAAAAATCATTGTTGGCTGTAAGAGACATCCAGTGTTGTAGTTTGCCTTGTAACAAAGCCATAGGAACCTGAGGACCCACTAAATATGAAAATCAGAAAACCTTTAAGTAGCCAAGGTTTACTGTCCATCATTCAGGATGTCTGACAACCAACATTTTGGAGTAGAGTAAGGAGAATGATATTGGATTCTATCTAGGGATTCAAGTGAGGGCTTTCTGCATACTAAGCTAAACACATGTTCTCCCAAGTGATCTATTCCAGCCCTTTAGCTAACTTGTGTAGGAGTGAAATCAAGGGTGTGATAGGCACAACATTGGATTTTGTTTTCAGCACCACACACAAACCTCCAACTTGGACAAAACTAATGCTAAATTTTGTCCCAGGTTAATTGGTTTCAGTTACCATTAATATTCTCACCTGCCTTCCAGAAAGTTGGTTTGACACTTCTGAGCTGGGAGGTCTAATGGGCTACAAGATTTAAATTTCCCCACCTTACAGGTTAGCTTCAAAGTCCATATAAATAGCATCCCACTTACTGGCAAGAGTGAGTGCCAAGAACCTATTAGAAACTTTCCTTAGGGGAAACTACTTTATCTCTATTTATGTAAAGGCTTATTTGGAGTATTGAATGCTTTGGCCTCTGGTTATAGGAAATAAGGAAACTTGGAGGGAAAAATCTATTCATAAGATAGGAGAGAACCACACTATGAGTAGCATTCAATGCAATCAGGATGTTGAACCAAGGGAACAGATTGTAGAACCAGTGCAGTCTTTGGCACTGGAATAGATCGTCTCCCAGTAATGACTGCAGAAGCAATTTGTTACCAATAAATCTGCAAACTTCTAAAAAAGATGTAATGAGAATCTTCCTTGAAACCCTTAATAGCATCCTGTAAGGATTCATAACCTTATTTACTGAAAAAGACCTTACTGGATTTAGTACTGTGACAAATGACTAATTTCTTTACCCACACAGATATTTCCTAGTTCTTATGCATTCACATTTCATTGAAGAAATCACTAGGTAGGCTTTATCTCTCCTCCCCCTTTTTTATTGTGCTGGTACTAGAGCTTAATCTCAGAGCCTGGTACTCACACTTGGCTCTCACTAATGGCTGATGCTCTGCCATATGCCTTCTGACTCCAGGCATTTTTGCTGTGTAATTGAAGATAAGGTTTTGTAGACTTCTCTGTATAGGCTAGCTTTGAACTGAGATCCTTGGATCTCAACCACCTGAGTAGCTAGAATTTCAGGTGTGAGCCACTGGTGACCAGCTTTCAGGTATGTTTCTTCTAGTTGACACTGACTGGTTGTTCACTAGCAGTGTAAGAAACTAGCAGTGATGATGTCTAGAATATCAGAAGCACTGTCCTCCCTCCCTGTGAGACTTCAAGGTGACTTAATGGGAACATGAAGCAGCCCTGGCAGGATTGGAATTGTTTCCGGTTTCAGAGGTTCACTCACACATCCAACAACTTCTGTGTTTCCTTACTACAGCCTTCTCCTTGGCCAAGGCCATTTGAGTAGGTGGTGCCAAACATTTTCCTATAAATGGTGGTGGGCTTGAGGGGGAAGGTAGGAGCAGGGAAGGACGGGAGAATTGATAATATTTGAAAAAGGGAACAACCTTTCCGTGATGGTGGATATATCTTCATCTGTGGTGTTGGAAAACTGTCAAGTGTACAATGGGAGAAACATAACTGCGCAGATTTACCATACACTAGCTTCACCATACGCTCCCCAACAGGTGTGCAGTGTCAGGAATCTGGCAGGTCCACTTTGAGTTGAGAGGTGTAGATGTTAAGGCTCAAGGTTTGGGAATTTGGGAAGAGAATGGCCTGGTATGATCGCTTCACCAGAGTCTCGGACAGTCAGTGAGGTTGTTTCCAAAAGACAACATCCAGGTTCTAGAGCATCACTTCCTGTTGCTGTCAGCTGGGGGGAGGGGTGCTGAAGGGCTTCTTTGCCCCAGTGAGAATGTGTTTGACACAATGCATTAAAGCCTGGCACTCCTGAGTCAGGTGAGCCTATGAGAGGAGGCTGCATGAGGGTCTGCTTTTAGCCTAGACTACTTCACCAAGGCAGTCTCTGCTCTTCAGTGAGAATGGGTCTGATTGGCATCAATTGTCTCTATCTTGGTTGAGGGCACTCCAACCCATTCTGTAGGCTTAGCTAATGATTATCACCTCAGTGATGAGATGTGCAGAGAAGTGAGGCCTTCGGGGGAGATTCAGCCGGAAAGCCCCATGAGAAAAGCACCTGTGCCAGCTGCTACCATTGCAGCGTCAGCCTTTTCTGCATGGGAAGCTGCCCTTCAAGCAGTAAATGCACGGAAGGTGGCAAGGGAGCAAACCTCACCTGTATACATTCAGACAAACCAGCGGGTGCCAGAGTGGAACAGTTAAACCTTCATTGTTCCACTAAAATTATGGACTTGATTAACATTGGTTAGAATCTTTTTTTTAATTAAAGATATTCGTTCCACCGGGATCCGGTGGCCCACGTCTGTAATCTTAGCTACTCAAGAGGCTGAGACCTGAGGATCATGGTTCAAAGCCAGCCCATGCAGGAAAGTCTGTGTGATTTTTTGTTTGTTTGTTTGTTTGTTTTTTGGTCAGTCATGGGACTTGAACCTTGGGTTTGGGTGGTGTCCCTCAGCTCTTCAGCTCAAGGGGAACTCTGCCAGTTGAGCCACAGCACCACTTTTTATTTTCTAGTGGTTTATTGGAGATAAAAATCTCACGAACTTTCCTGCCCAGGTTGGCTCTGAGCCAAGTTCCTTAGATCTCAGCCTCCTGAGTAGCTAAGATTACAGGCCTAAGCCACCCGTTACTGGCTATCCTTGAGACTTTTATCTCCAATTAACTACCAGAAACCTGGAAGTAGCACTGTGGCTCAAGCAGTGGAGTGCTAGCCTTGAGCTGAAGAGCTGAGGGCAGCACCCAGGCCCAGAGACAAGCCCCATGAATGAAAAAAAAAGATGTTTATCCCACCAATATTTTGTTGTTATAGGTCATTTAATCTCTTCCATGAGGGTTCTTTGAGTGCAGTGCTTTTAATTACAGAAGCTTTAAGGCAGGAATTAGGGCTCATGGCTGAATCCCAGCCATTGAGGAAGTGGAGATGGGAAGACTACCAAAGGGCGATGGTAGAGTGGCGGCCTAGCAAGTGCTGTGCCTTAAATTCAAACTCCTGGACCACAAAGCAATAACATAAAAGCAGAAGCTTTCAAGACTCAGCAAGGTTCAGGCCACACCTAGCAATGGACTTACTATTATTCACTGTGAATTTTGTGGTGATATTGTAGTTTGAACTCTTTGCCTTGTGATTGCTGGGCAGGCATTCTCCACTTCAGTCCTCTAGCCCTTTTTGTCTTACTTATTTTTCTGATAGGATCCCATAGTATTGTCCAGAGTTGGCTTGGGCCATGATCCTTATACCTATGCCCTCCATGTATTTGGGATAACTGGTACACATTACTATATCCAGCTTTTTTGTTAGGATGGAGTCTTGCCAGGTTTTTCTGGGGTTAATCTGAAATCCAGTTCTCCTCTCTACCTCCTATGTATCTGGGATTACAGGTGAGAACCACTGTGCTTGGCCTTAGAAGAATTGAGGCATATCTTTATAATTTCAGTGCTAGCTGACTTAACAGGAAAACTGCATGTCATTCCCTTAGTATTTAATTAATTCTTGTTTTGCTTGATGTTTGGTTAAACATCAAGTTGATGTTTATAAAGACTCTGTTTAATCAGTAGTCTGAGAATTCTTTTTTGGGGGGGGAGTCCATTTGTGGGGCCTGAACTCTGGGCCTGAGTGCTGTCCCTCAGCTCTTCAGCTCAAGGCTAGCCCTCTACCACATGAGCCACAGCTCCACTTCCGGCTTTTTTTTTTTGTTTATGTGGTGCTAAGGAATCGAACCCGGGCCTTATGCATTGCAAGGCAAGCACTCTAGCACTGAGCCACCTTCCCAGCCCTAGTTTGAGAATGCTTAACTGTCTTAAGAGTCTTAATGTTCTCAGAACCCCTCACCAGATTAAACAACTCTGAACAACAAGATTTACAATGGTTGGGCTGGGAAGGTGGCTCAGTGGTAGAGTGCTTGCCTTGCATGCATGAGGCCCTGGGTTCAATTCCTCAGCACAACATAAGCAAAAAGAAAAAAGCCGGAAGTGGTGTTGTGGCTCAAGTGGTAGAGCTCTAGCCTTCAGCTGAAGAGCTGAGGGACAGTGCCCAGGCCCAGAGTTCAGGACCCACGATCGGACCAAAAAAAAAAAAAAAAAAAAGATTTACAATGGTTGTGGTTAGGAACTGACAAGAGTTCATTACAGTAGTGATACAACTGACAACATATGGGGTTTGAACTCAGGACCTAGGGTCTGTCTCTGAGTGTTTTGTGCTCTAGGATTGCCCTTGAGCCACAGCTCCACTTTTGGTCTTCTGGTGGTTAAGAGTCTCACAAGCTGGCTTTGAACTGTGGTCCTCAGATGTCAGCCTCCTGAGTAGCTAGGATTATAGGCATGAGCCACCTGTTTATGAGACTGGCCATTTGTTGTTTTTGTTGTATACAACATATTTTAGAAGAGAGGCATTAGTATGATTTTGATATTGGCTCAGACTCCTGAGTTCAACTATTCCTCGCGCCTCAGGCTTGGCCACTGTGGCAAGTTCTTGTATATATAAATGTAAAAAGAACTGGAGACTGTGGGTTTGGAATCAAAGGTTAAATACCTGAGTAGCCTGAATGAGGCTCTGAGTTCAAACCCTAATACCACAAAAACAATTAGGAGTGTGACTAGGGCTGCTAGGTTTTCATGAATTTCATCGAATTTCTGAAATGTGTATTTTAACATATAAACATAAGTCAAAGAAATTTTAATATGACTTATTATTTGACAGTGTTCCTTATAGTAAACCCAATATCTCTTTTTATAATGAAAGATAATTTTTGAGCTATTTCAAGGGCCTATCTGGAAAATCCCAAAACTAATTCATGGGCAAGGAAAAGACTTAATTTGATTTTGGGAATTCAACATAAATATCAAAGATTGAAAACACTTTAGTACAACATCAGACATACAGTTAAACAACAGTCTTTCACTTACCCAATGTGATATCAAAGACAAATATAGATATTTATGTAATTGTTGGATAAAACCAGGCATCTTTGTATGTTATAACTTTTCTTACGAAGAACACATTTTATTCCTTGCACAGGTGATTCTCCCCTCTCATTTCTAATAATTTTATTTTCATCTATTAATTAGATTTTTTTAACCTTTGGTGGTCTTAATTTCCAGAATCCAGAGATTCTCCTCTCTCATTTCTGATAATTTTTGTTTCATCTATTAATTCGATTTTTTAACCTTTGGTGGTCTTAATTTTCTTCCAGCAGGAAGGAAACCATTGTGGAGGTGATTGTCTGGATCCAAATTGTTTTCTTCTTTTGCAACCAAGTGAACAAAATTTCCTGGCCAGCTGGTTAAAAACTTTGACTAACATTCATGAAATAGAAAAGCTTTGAAGACTTTCTCCATCTGCTCTTTGTAAGGAATCTCACAAAGGGGCAGTCTCTCATTCATTTACCTCTTTGCATGCACTTGGGAATGATTGCAGACTGCAGCTCATGGACTTCGTGGTATTTGGGTCCTTGCCTGTTACTTTACAATATCATCTAGGGGAAACCTTTCACACCATAACCATAACCAGTATAGGTCTAACGTGTTGTAGTCAGGTAGCCAACATTTTTGTTCCAATTGTTCCCCCCTGTGGTTCTAGAACCATCATTGTTTTGTGACTAAAGTTAAGAAATGTCCCAGAAAGTAAACTCCTCA
Source organism: Dipodomys merriami (assembly GCF_024711535.1). Taxonomy (NCBI): domain Eukaryota; kingdom Metazoa; phylum Chordata; class Mammalia; order Rodentia; family Heteromyidae; genus Dipodomys; species Dipodomys merriami. Next base: position 30,740,889 of record NW_027206401.1, on the reverse strand, counting down.
GATTTGGAAAAACCCGTTTTCAAATGCCACCTGCTTACCTGTGGCCACTGCATACATACAATCCAGTTAGTTACTAGATCTAATGTGATTTAGCCTTGTTTTTAAAGAAAAAAAAGCTGAAATGAAGTTAGAGAACTTAAAACACAGATTCACAGAGCTCAAACCAAAGGGATATCCTGGCCATGCCCCAGTAGTTGTGTGTCACCAGTGAGCACAAAGTGCCCTGGTACACACTTGATACATCCATGGGCCTGGAGGGCTACTTTAGATCCCATATCTGATGTATATCTCTAAAAGAAAAATTTCAGACAAATTGAGTCAATTTGTGGGAACAAAGACACAGTTCATACATTGACTAGTACCTGAGCCAGTAAAGATGGAGATAATTCTTCCCAGGAAGGTGAAACAGGCAAGATTTATAGGCAGAGACAAGAAGTGACTTTTAGAAATGTCAGAACAGGTCAGCTCTTAGCATTTGTTTGTTTAGACGTGTCTCAGCATCCTGTTACTGACTGAACCTGACCTGATTACCTGTAGTTGGTATGACTGGCCATGGCTTCCATATTTGTGTTTTGAAACTTCTTAAAATTAATCTCTAGGTAGTTTTTCAAAGGGGTTTTTAATTCAATGTGTCAGTGTATACATATAATGCATTTTGAAAGGGTTAAGTGTTTGTTACAAGAAGATATTCATCTAGGTTGCAACTTGTCAGTGGTAGAATTTGCAACATATGCAGACAGTTTCAGCCAAGTTGAATTTATTAGAATACCTTGTCATTCAGTAAAATTTTGTTAAAGTCATTGTGTACATGTTCATAAATACCATCATGCTTGTTTCTGAGAAAGTAAGAAAGGCTGATACACTGTGCACCTTTTAACTTTGCGGTTTCTTTGAAGAAATGTAGATGTAGAAATATTTAAATGTTTGATGTCCTGCATAATGTTATTTGTAGTTTAGAGGAAGGACTCTCTCTCTATTTGTTTGTTTTGTTGGCAGTATGAGATTTTGAACTTAAGATTCTTTTTTTTTTATAATTTAATTTTATTTTATTTGTGAACATACTGTACAGAGGAGTTACAATTGCATGGGCAGGATAATGCGTACATTTCTTACCAAGCATTGCAGCCTCCTCCTGTGTTTACCCTTCACATACATTCCCAGCCTCCCCCCTCCCCCCCAATCCCAATCCTTCTCCTTCCCCCCCCTTCCCCCCCCGCCCCCCCGCACCGACGTTTTAAAGCTCGTTTTGGACATGACAACTTGTACTTCTCATTGTTGCAACAGGTCCACCTGTATCCTTAAACAACTGGTTTTTCCCCATCTCCTCCTCAAGTTATACTGACATCAAATATAGTGAAAGCAGGGGTTATACTGTGGGGGAGGGACATACAAAGCAACAAAGAGATAATCTTATAAATGCGTTAGAAACACATGCATGAAAGAAAAAAACCTTAAAATACACATCTAAGGGTTCATTTTCCTGACATCACATTATCTGACCTTTTCCACTTGACTCATACATATACTAGATATTACAAATAAGGGAAACCATGGGACCTATGTTTCTTTGTGCCTGGCTTACTTCACTTAATATAATTTTTTCCAAGTTTTTCCATTTCCTAACAAATGGGGCAATGTCGTTCTTAAAAATATGGAACGCTTCACGAATTTGCGTGTCATCCTTGCGCAGGGGCCATGCTAATCTTCTCTGTATCGTTCCAATTTTAGTATATGTGCTGCCAAAGCGAGCACTGAACTTAAGATTCTTGTGCTTGCTAAGCGGGTACTCTAATTCTTGAGCCACAGCTCCACCCCTTTCTGTTTTAAATGTCTTGCCATTTTGCCTAGAGCCAGCCTGAACTGTGATCCTCTTTCTCATGGCCTTACACATGGTGGGGACAAAAGATGTAAACCAAGATGCCTGGAGTAGTTGAGATGGTCTTGATAACCTCTTGCCAGGCTTGCCTGGTTGATGCCTCATGAATAGCTGAGATTACACCCATGAGCCTGCACTTGCCATTATCATTGTATTAACAACATAAGAAATGAAGATGTTTTAATAATTTAAAATTTTAACATTTGAATTCTTGTATTAGTACATACAAGATACTTGATATTACTGTCACTTGGATAGTATATTTGAGTATATATGTAATTGGGTGTGGGGGGCTGGAAATGTGGCTTAGAGACAGAGTGCTTGCCTAGTATGCATGAATCCCTGGTTAAATTACTCAGTACTAAATAAACAGAAAGAAGCCAGAAGTGGTGCTGTGGCTCAAGTGGTAAAGCCTTGAGCAGAAGAATCTCAGGGACAGTGCCCAGGCCTGAGTTCAAACCCCAGGATAGGCCAAAAAAAAAAAAAAAAAAAAAAAAAAAGGGACCAGAAGTGCTCAGAAAACCCTTCCCAAAAGAATAATGATAATGTTACATTCTGTAAGCGTTCAGTCAGAATAGTGTTTTTAAGCTATTGTTCACAAAGAAAGAGCATTACATTAAAAAGCCAAAGGAATGAAATACGTATTGCTTTAATGGAATGTTGTAGATAGAAGAAAAACCATGGGAGTATATAGCTCTAGTAATAGAAGTATTATCATAGATTTAATTTTTTTCTTAATTTTTAAATTGTTATTATAAAGATGAGGTACAAAGGGGTTACAGTTTTGTAATCAGGTAAAAAATACATTTCTTCTTTTTGAACAATTTCATTCCTTCCCTAGCTTTGTTCCAGTCAATATATTATATGGCAACACAGCTTTGTGTGAGTTTGTGTGTGTGTGTGTGTGTGTGTGTGTGTGTGTGTGTGTGTGTGTGAATGTTTTGTACATATTTTTATTGTAAACATACTGTAACGAGGGGTTATATTATATAGGTAATGAGTACATTTCCTATAGAGCATTGTTTCCTTCTTTTTTCTCCCTACCATCCCTTCCCTCCCCACCTTCCCAACTCCTCCCTCCCCCCACCAAGTTGGAAAGTTCATTTTCAACATTTTACATCTCATTGTTACAATGGGTCATCCTGTATCCTTATTTCAACATTTTGTGATTTCTCTTCCCTTCCCTAAATTAGAAAAATGTATATACAAGATGCAGGGCACCGGAATCAAACACAGTAGAACAGGAGTTATATCATGGGGGAGGCCTCACAGATTTTATAGTAGGAATAGATACTACCACTTAGATGTTATTTATGTTAATGATTGTTAATAAAAAGCTTCATCTTTTCAATTTTAGGGAATGAGTACTGCTATACTGGGGCCCACATTTCAAGATCTGGCCACTAATGTGAACCGCAATATCAGCAGCCTTTCGCTAATATTTGTTGGCCAGGCCTCTGGCTTTTTGTGTGGCTCCATGATTGGAGGAGTTCTTTTTGACTTTGTGAACCATGTTTTAATTTTGGGTAAGTACAGATTTTCACAATGTGGTGGCATTCAATGAGTTCCCAACCTAGCTCTCACTGGCTCTTCCTGCGCACTAAGATGGTGGTGTTCCAGGTCACTACCGTGAACCACAACATCAGCAGCCTTTGTGGGTCGTGCTTTAGGATGTTTGTGTGGCTCTGTGATCAGAGCAGTTCTTTTGCAGTGTATGATTCAGTTTTTACTTTGGGGCAAGGAAACAATGATCTTTGCTTCTTTGTGCCTGTCACTGAATTTACAACTGGGTGCTAAATGCGAAAACTTGACAGCTGGGATGGGAGGTGTTTCAGGGTCCTCCACAGAAGCTAGGTCTCCATAGGTCTCACCTTGGCAGCCACAGGGCATCTGGGCTGGGCCACCCGGAGCCTTGATTAGCCCTCAGGTGTGCTGATGGCAGTCCTGAGCCTCCCGACCTCCAGGGGAACTGAGGCACAATGTCACACACTTGTCCCAAAACTCTGCCCATCAGCTAGGGCAGGTCTCTAGGTATGTCTGGGGCCAGATGAGCTTTGGAAACATGGCCAGGCTCTCTGGACTCTGGGTTGACAGTGTGGGGCAGGGGATGGTGATGCACTGACACAGGCTGCACATTTGTCCTCCTGTTAGTGATGAGACTGGTCCCTGTGCCACAGTCTAGAGGATTTTGACATGCTGGCAACGATTTTAATATGCTGTGGTTTGAATAGGGTGACAGGTTTCAAGAAAATTTAGTTGAATATGATGAAAAAGAGAATGGAGAATAAGTAATCACCAATGAATAACCAATGACTTCCAAGTCATTCAAAGCATGAAGTTCTTTTATTCCCCTCCATATTCCCCAAACTACTCAGTTTAGTAAAGTTTAATGACAGGATACCATAGTGATTGAATACTATTTTGCCTTTTCATATTGTTAAGTCATACTAAAAGCTCCTCAGTTTCTCTGCTTTTTTTTTTGCCAATCCTAGGTCTTGAACTCAGGACCCGGGCACTGTCCCTGAGCATCTTAATGCTCCAGGCTAGTGCTCTGCCACTTGAACCACAGTTCCACTTCTGCCTTAGTTTCTTAAATGTGAAATATTTAAGTAAACATTTAGACTTATAGACAGGCCCAAAGTATAGAACTTTGCTTCATATTAAATTTATTTATTTATGTATTTATTTTTTGGGTCCAGTTGTGGGGCCTGAACTCTGGGCTTTGGCGTTGTCCCTCAGTTCTTCAGCTCAGGGCTAGCGCTCTACCACTTGAGTCACAGCGCCACTTCTGGCTTTTTTCTTTTTTGCTTATGTGGTGCTGAGGAATCGAAGCCAGGGCCTTATGCATGCAAGGCAAGTGCTCTACCACTGAGCCACCTTCCCAGCCCCATATTAAATTTATTAGAGTATTAGCAACACTCTGATGCTGTTGAGATTATAGTAACAGAATCTGTATAATCCATAAACTTTATAAAATATTTAGATAAATTTATGACTAGTAGAGGTAGCACCTCTCATTTGCTAATGATTATCCTGTTTTTTTTTCCAATTTTTTTTTATTTTTGGAGGGACCATTCATGGGGCCTGAACTCTGGGCCTGGGTGATGTGTTTCAGTTCTTCAGCTCAAGTCTAGGGCTCTAACCTCTTGGGTCACAGTGCCACTTCTGGCTTTTTCTGTTTTTATGGTGCTGAGGAATTGAACCCAGGACCTCGTGCATCAAGCAAGCACTCTATCAGTGAGCCACATTCCCAATCCAATTTTCTCAGTTTAATAATTATATCTTTTTGGTTCATTTTTTAATGATGATAACTTGACCTACGACCCTAGCGAAAATTGATCTTTCCTTCTTGTTCTCTGTGTTCTTCCTTTCTTCCTTCCTTCCTTTCTTTTTCTTTCTTTCTCTTTCTTTCTTTCTTTCTTTCTTCCTTCCTTTCTTTCTTTTCTTCCTTCCTTCTTTCTTTCTTTCTTTCTTTCTCTCTTCTTTCTTTCCTTCCTTCCTTCCTTCTTTCTTTCTTTCTTTCTTTCTTTCTTTCTTTCTTTCTTTCTTTCTTTCTTTCTTTCTTTCTTTCTTTCTTTCTTTCTTTCTTTCTTTCTTTCTCTGTCCCCTTCCTCCCTCCCTTGTTACCTGCCTCCCTTCTTCCCTCCCTCCCTCCTTCTCTTCCTTCTTTCCTTCCTTCCTTCCTTGCTTTCTTCTTTCCTTCCTTCCTTCCATACTTCCTTCCTGTTTTCCTTTCCTTCTTACTCTGTTTCTTCCATTCTCTCTCCCTTCCTTTTTCTTTCTTTCTCTCATTCTCTCATTCTTTCGCTCCCTTCCTCCCCCTCCCTCCCTCCCTCCCGTCATCCCTTTCTTCTTTCCTTTCTGCCTTTCTTCCTTTCTCTTTCCCTCTTTCTTCCTCTGCCTCCCTCCTCCCCTCCTTCCATCCCTCCCTCTTTCTTTCTTTCTTCCTTTCTTCCTTCCTTCCTTCCTTCCTTCCTTTCTTTTTCTTTATTTCTCTTTCTCTCTTTCTCTCCCTCCTTCCCTCCCTTTCTTTCTTTCTTTCTTCCTTCATTCCTTCCTTTTTTCTTTTTCTTTATTTCTCTTTCTCTCCCTCCTTCCCTCCCTCCCTCTCTCCATTTTCCTTCCTTCCTTCCTTTCTTTTTTCTTTCTTTCTTTCTTTCTTCCTTTTCCCCTCCCTCCTTCCGTCCTTCCTTCCCTCTTTCTTCCTTCCTTTGTTCCTTCGTTCATTCCTTCCTTCCTTCCTTCCTTCTTTCATTTTGTTAGGGACCGGTTCTCACTATGCAGCTCAGGGTGCACTGGAAAATGCAATTCTTCAGCCTCAACCTTACAAGTAGAATTAAAGGTGTGAGCCACTATGTCTAGCTAATACCTGTGTGTGTGTGTGTGTGTGTGTGTGTGTGTGTGTGTATGTGTGTGTGTGTGTGTGTTGGGGGGGAGGTTACTAGAGTTTGCTCTCAGGTGCTTCTGTTTGCTTGTCATATGCTTTACCACTAAGCCATAACTTTAGTCCTTTCTAAATGTTTCTTATTATTGATATAGGGTTTTGATTCTGTTTTATTAATGTTTTTTATTGTGAAATTACTGTACAGAGGGGTTACAGTTCCATGAGCAAGGTAATGAGTACATTTCTTATCAAGCACTGTTGCCTCCTCCTTTGTTTTTCCCCTACCATCCCTTCTGTCCCATCTCCACAACTACACCTCCCCCCGCAGTCCCCTATCCCACCCCCTTCCTAAATTGTACAGTTCATTTTTCAACATAGTGTCTTCTACATCTCATTGTTGCAATGGGTCAACCAGTATCCCTATTTAAACATTTTGTTTTTTTCCTTTCCCTCCCCAAATTAGACCAACATTGAATACAGTGCAAACAGGGGTTATACCATGGGGGAGGAACATACAAAGCAACAAAAAGTAATCACATGGTAGGGTCGTGTTATGGTAGACTTCCCACAGCAGCTAGGATGACAGGCTTGTACCATCCACCCCCTCGCTCCCCGATTCTTCTGCTGAGGTAGAGTCTCATGGACTTGTCTGCCTGGGCTGGCCTAGTCTGAGATCTAACTTTCCCCTGTAGCTGACAGGCAGTTACCATCACACCCACCTATGGCTTGCTTTCTTTTTGTATGGTTATTGGGATTTGAACTTGGGGCCTTGCACCTGCTAGACTAGCACTCTACCACGTGACTCATGCCTCTAGCCCTGCTTTTTTTTTTTGCTGATTATTTTACAGATGGAGTCTAGTGAACATTTCTGCCTGTGTCTCAAGCCATGATCATCCTAGATCTTAGCCTCCTGAGTAGCTAGAAATAAGCATAAGCCACTGGCAGTCTGTGTCAGCTCCAGCTCTTGGTTTCTAAGGGATTTTGTGCCCAGGATGGCTACAAACCTCAATCCTCCCAGACTCAGCCTGCCAAGTCACTAGGTTTAAGGGTGGAGGGGGTGGGTTGGGGTAGGGGAGGAGGCATCTGCATACCATACAAGTTGACTTTCTTACTTTTTCTAGGGGTGTCAATGCTGGCTACCACTGTTGGTCTTTATCTTATCCCTTTTTGTAAGAACGCAGCATTGCTGATTGTCGTGATGGCTCTCTTTGGGGCTGCGGTTGGCACTATTGATACAGGTCAGTGGGACCTTTGTTCTATCCAAGAGTGGGTGCTTTCTGTTAGAAAAGTTGAGCTGATGATGCTAAACTTTGCCTTGTAATAATTAGAAACAACAGAAATTTACTCAGGTGATAATTAAACCTAGATGGGTAATTATCTACTAGGCTAAAACTTTGTAACCATTATTCGGCTGTGAAAGCACAGACAGAAGCAGACATATTATTATCACACATAATGTACACAGTATTTATACAATGTACATTATACAAAATAAAAAATGTACAAAGGCATTTCGATTTAATATGTCAATCTATGTGTATAATGCTTTTGTGTGTGTGTGTGTGCATGAATGTGTGCATAGGTGAAGGTCCTGGGGCTTGAAGACATGGCCTGGTATGGTCCCTGAGCTTTTTTGCTCAAGGTGAGCACTCTACCACCTGAGCCACAGCTCCACTTCCACTAATTAATTGGAGATAAGGGTCCCACAGGCTGGCTTTGAACCAAAATTTTCATATCTCAGGATCCTGAGTAGCTAGGATATCATGAGAATCAAGGATTAAAGGCATGAGCTAACTGCACCCAGCTTAGCACAGTGTATCTTGATGAATGTCACCCCTTCCACATGCTCTTCCCTTGTTTCCAGTCCTAAAAGTTACGTGGTTCTGTTTTCCCATATGTATATTGAATATTATGACTGCATTCACCCACTCTTGCTCTCTCTATTCCAGACACACAATCTAAAATAGATCTTCCCTCCCAAGCTTAGAGAAATCCATGTAATTCACGACTTTCCCATGTTTCTTTTCTGTTATTTTCTTTCTCTAAAGTTTCTGGTCTTGTACAACAGATGTTCTCCATGTGCAATCATGTCCTTGAAAACCTGCTGAAAAACACATGTGATACTGTTTACCATTATTGATTACCATTGCTTATGCCTCCCTTTCCCATGCTAAAGTTACTTGATGCCAGGTGCTGGTGGCTCCTGCCTTTAATCCTTGAGTCTCATGAGGCTGAGATCTAAAAGATCCTCCTTTGAAGCCAACCTGGGCAGAAAAAGAACAACAAGTAAAAAGCAAGGCTGAGAGTATGGCTCAAGTGGAAGACTCCCAGCCAAGCAAGCAGAGCAAGCAAGTCTGAGACCGTGAATCCAAACCCCAGCCCTGCCAAAAAAACAATTAAAAATATTGTAAATTCTCCAGGCTTAATTTGTGCATAAAATTTCAGTGATGGAATTATGTGCTTATCTGAAAATATCTGATTACAAAGCAGACAGCCAAAGCCTTGATGCTCTTGCATTTCAGCTTGCACATGCTCAGAGTAGGTGCAGATCTTGTTTTCTGTAATAAGAACACAGGGATCCTGGGGGGTGCAGGTCCTCAATGGGCATCTTGCATCTATTTTACACATCAGTAAATTTTCCTCATTTGGAACTGACTACCAATTTCAAGTATGTAATGGTCTAGTAATTTGGCCACTTGATAAAATTTTTACCTAGTTTATATCCATACTTAAACAAATATGAATACCAAATTTCTCTGTAGTATGGAATTGGCAAGTTTTGTAATAAGCCTTTGGTCTGGCACTAGGATGTAAACAGTGACCATGGATGAATAAGTGATGTTAGGACACATTGTTCTCTGCTCCTGAGTCTCACAGAATTGATACAGGGCCAATGGGTGATGACTAAGGACTGAACAGAGCTACTGACACCGACTGATCTCTCTAACAATAATGACTGTGTTTTCTTCCCTGTCTTTCATTGGTAGGTGCGAATGTCGTCATCTTGGCTCTTTGGAGGGACAAGGGCCGCCCCCACATGCAGGCCTTACACTTCAGTTTTGCCCTGGGTGCCTTCCTGACTCCCCTGCTGGCTAAACTGGCCCTGGGCCCCACAGTGTCTGCTGACAACCACACAGAGCCCGACTTTCTCCCTGCAGCCCTCAATGCCTCTTCTGAAGCCGCCTCAGACCCTCTACTCGCAGCTCCCCATGACATGAACTTACTGTGGGCTTATGCTTCCATAGGCACTTACATTCTCGTAGTTTCTCTCCTTTTCTTTGCTCTGTTCTGCATGAAAAGCTCAAGGCAGGGACAATCAACATCATGTGCTCAGCAATCTCGAAGAGCTCAATACCACAAGGCCCTTCTCTGTCTGCTTTTTCTGTTCTTCTTCTTCTACGTTGGGGTTCAGGTGACATACACTTCTTACCTTTTCTCCTTTGCCACCACCCATGTTGGCATGGACGAGAGAGAGGCAGCTGGCTTGAACTCCATCTTCTGGGGGGCCTTCGCAGCCTGCAGGGGCCTGGCAATCCTCTTTGCCACGCGTTTTGGCCCTGCCACCATGATTGTGTTGAGCAACGTTGGCAGCCTGGCTGCCTGTTTGTTTCTGGTGCTTTTTCACAGGAGCCCCCTTTGTCTCTGGATAGCAACCTCCGTGTATGGGGCCTCCATAGCCACCACGTTTCCCAGCGGTGTTTCTTGGATTGAACAGTACACCACCGTCAGTGGCAAATCTACTGCATTTTTTCTGATTGGTGGTACTCTGGGAGACATGGCTATTCCTGCAGTAACTGGAATTCTTCAGGGGCAATTCCCAGATTTACCAGTACTCATGTACACCTGTTTGGGGTCAGCAATCTTCACGGCTATTTTGTTTCCTGTAATGTATAAATTAGCCACCTTGCCTCTAGGTCACCAGTAAAAAGGACACAAAAAGAGTGTGGGGAAGAGAGCTCAAACCTTGAGTTCTAGGCTGTGAAGAAGAGAATGGAGGGGAATGATGCAAAAAATATTTTGAAGTGGTTGAGATGAATAATTCAACGGGATCCTTTGTAATGAAAACCATTAATTAAAAATATGTTGGATCCCATAGCCAGACTTTCCAACTAATTGCTGTCCAATGCATTGCTATTTAAATACTGCTCAGTTAATATCTGTGAATCCCTTAAGAAGCTCCTTGCCAGAAGCCAGGACAAAGGAACTGATGTGTAGAGAGGGCAGAATGCTTAGTGAATACCTTGACTAATTGCCACTCCTGAACAAATCAATCAGAATTTAGAAGATTTTCAGCATGCTTTCACATTTCAATTCTAGATCTATTTACATTAAATGGTAAAAAGTTTTGAAGTGTTCAATAATTCTTAGTCTTTCATAACTACCAGGCCTGATAAAGATCATCCTATGAGATTTGTGTTGGGCAAGAGAGTAAGTAGGTGATATTTATAATCTCTACTATTTAGAATCTGCTAAACATTCATGAATTTTTGAGAAGTTCTACACACGTAGAACATATTAGCTAAGCACATAGACATCAACATTCTCCCTGGGAAGCTGGAGAGAGTCATTTCATTAAAGAGCACCCGTGGTATGGAGAGATAAGTTCATAATCTGTCATTTTAGAGGAAGAATGATAATGACTGACCTGACTTCTATGAAGGAAACAGCCAGGTCAGGACACCTAGCTTCAAGAATGACTTTGTGTTCTGAGGCATTTCATGGAGGCCTTTCCTGTGTCCTGATCTGTGATGTGAGGCTTGGTATTAAAATGAGATAGTTTCCAAATCAAAAGATCCTTTGATTTCTAAAGTTAGTGCTAAGTATTTCTTAGGATTTACTATAAGTTTCAGCCCATTTTTCCTTTTGAATGAGAAGTAAAATAAGAGTAATAAAAAGCCTTAAAATGTGTTACTAAGTTTGGTGCCAATGGCTGGCACATGCCTATACTCCTGGCTATTCAGGCTGCTGAGATTGGAGGGTCACAGTTAGAAGCTAGTCTGGGCAATAAAGTCCATGTGACTCTTACCTCCAGTTAATCACCACAATCCAGAAATTGGGCTGTAACTCAAGGGGTAGAACGTGCTATTTTTCAGCAAAAAAGCTCAGGGATAGTGCCCAGGCCCTGAATTCAAGCCCCAGAACTCGCAAAGTACATAAATAAAATGATTGTGCTACTATCCCAACTGCACAGAAGACAGAGATTGCAGTTTGAGACCTCCTGAGCAAAGTCCTTAGACCTTGTCTCAAAACATAAGGAGAATCGAGCACCTGTGGCTCATGCCTGTAATCCTAGCTACTCAGGAGGCTGAGATCTGAGGATCATGGTTCAAAGTCAGCATGAGCAAGAAAGTCCATGAAACTCTTATCTCCAAAAAACCATGAAAAAACCGGAAATGGCACTGTAGCTCCAGAGGGCTAGCCTTGAGCTGAAGGGCAGAGGGACAGCGCTCAGGCCCCCTGTTCAAGCCCATGACTGACAAAACAAAAACAAAAAATCAAAAAGAAGCTGTTTGCAGTATTTCATGATTTTGATCCCAGCTACTTAGAATGCACAGGTAGGAGGATTGTAGTCTGACGCTGGCTCCCAGGAAAAACAGTAATGCTTTATCTGAAGAAGGAAAAATACAACTGAAGCTAAAAGGGTTGGAGATATCACTTATAGTGGTAGAGGTATAGCTTATAGTGGTAGAAAACTTGCTTAGCCAGTACAAGGTCCTGAGTTCAAGCCCCCATACAAAAAGTAAAGAATGAGCCAGTAATTTCATAGGCAAATTTAAATATACTAATGTTTGATAGTTTATAGAGAATACTTGCCGGAGCCTGCTGGCAACAAAAGGGAATCCTGAATTAGGGGGCGAGGATGCGGAAAAATAAAGACATAACACAAAGGATGGGGTTGGGAGATCTGCAGCTCAAGACTGCAGCACCGTTTATTTGTAACTTTCCTTATTATATACTATTAGCAGTCAAGAGGTAACATAAGGTTACCATAGTGCAGAGAAACAAGGAAAATTTTAATAAACACAAGGTGCAGTAAAAACAAGTCAACTGGTAGAAAGTAAAATAAACTCTGCAGACCGCAAAGCAACCCCGGGCACCAGGTGTTTTTCATGAAAGCCAGGTCCTTGTAGGTGCCTTCAAGTGAGCACAGGGGTCAAGCTGACCTTGGAGCTTTACTGAATTTCATTGATACAGAGGCATTTTCTCCACACTTTTAATATTTCTGAAATCAGAACTATCTGAAAATGAACATTTAAGCTTGTAACCAAGTTAATCCACAGCTTTTATCTCATACACACATGTAGTGTAATGTAGGTTTTTATTTCTTATTTTTATTAGCTTAAAGTAGTTGCACAAAGGGGTTTCAATTTTATTCAGGGAAATACAATAATTTACCCAAATTTGGGGATTTTAGTATCTTTTTCAATTTTTTAAAAGTCAATTCCCCCCCACATTGCTGATTATTGAATCCTTGGACTTGCCTATACTAGCTAGTGCTTCCCCACTGAGCTAAGAGGAAAGGATATTGTTATTGTCAGTTTTCCCTCTCTTGATGCTGTGATGGGTCTTGGAGACACAGTTCTGAGGGCAGAGGCTAGTGGAAGGTTACTACAGTAGTAGCAGCACCGCTGTCAGCCAACCCCACGGGGGTTCTCTACCTGAGGGTTGTCTGGGTCTTGATACTGGATTTGGCTTTTTCTGAATAGTTTTCTTGAGATAAGAGACTCACAGATTTGCCTGCCTGGGCTGTCTTCAAACTTTGTCCTCAGATCTCAGCATCCTGAATAGATAAGGTTACATGTGTGAGCCACCACTGGTTTTGAATGGTGATGACATCCTGCAGGGATGGGTCAGATGGTAAGTTGAGTTAAATTAGTGAATGTAATTAAAGAGGCAGCATGTTTCCCAGGGATTGGAATAAATGGCCCAGCCATCATCCAGGGCTCCTGCTCCCTAAGTGTGAAATACTTGGGACCCCAAAGTAGAGGTGAGAAGGTGGCTTGGTGGCCTAGAAGTCAGGGTTGTAAAAGAACTTTATATTTAAATAGACAAACTGATGTGTCCATCCTTGGATAAATAAGTAGAACTGATGCCAGATTTTGTTCACTTCTTCCCAAGTTTTGCACTGTATTACATTTAATTTCTGACTGCAATATAGCTGCTTTCTCTCATTGCATGTACATAAATTTCCTGTTGAAAACAAGTTGCTTTGTTTTGTCTTCAGTGAAACACAGACCCTTTATTGACCTCTGACCATTTACCTTCTATGTCCACTACAACATTGCTTAGGTTAACAATGAGCAACTTTGTAGAATGCTGATGAAGATATTACAAGCCTCTTGTTCTTCTTGGAAATCTACACTGGATTTCTCAATCCAAAATATAAATTGCTATTGTGCTTGCATCACCAATACCCAAGATAATCCACTTAAAGAGAAAAGCTTTGTGTTTCTACTCATAGTTTTAGAAGTTCTAGCCCTGATTGCTTAGCTCTGTTGTTTTTAGTCATGTAGCAAGGCAGCAACTCATGACAGGAGCATCTGGCATTGTAAAACTTCTTACCTCAAGCTCAGAGCCCAAGAGAATGAGAAAGGGACCAGGGCACCAAAATCACTTTATAGAGCAAACAACTAGTGACCTGATCATCTCCCTTGAAGTCCCACCTCTTTATGACTCCTCCACTTGTAGGAACCAAGCCTTAGCCTAGGAGCCTTTGGGAGACATTCAAAACCCCAACCATGATATAATGTCTGGTCCTGAAGAGTTCATTTCCATTTCCATTTCTCTGAGCACTGCTGGAGCCTCCAAAATCCATTATTTCAGTGTAATCTCCATGATTCTTCCCAGTACTGACTATTATGGTATTGTGCAAAGCCGAAGTACAAGGTCTCCATGGAGACTCAAGGAAACTCTTAGTTGTGATTCCCTCTAATAACAAAAAAGAAAGGTAGATACCTGCCAGATACAATGGAGGTATAATCTCAGGGTCCGCATCTCCTCCAACAGGGAGGAGTTGGAAATAGAAGGAAAGATCAAAAGTCTAAACATAGAGCTTTCCTATGACCCAGCAATTCCACAAACAAGACCACACAACCAGGTTCATTGCAGCATTGTTGACTAAATCCAAGATATAGAATCAACCCAGATGCCTCTCAGTGTGTGAATGGATCAAGAACATTTAGTAAATATACACATTGGAATTCTATGCTTCCATCAGAAAGTATGATACTGCCCCATGAGTGAGGAGATGGACAGACTAGGGAAAATGTATATTAAGTGAAATAAGCTACACCCAAAGAGACAAAGGTTGCATGTTTTCCCTCATTCGTAGTAATTAAAATGTGCCTATAAATCTATAAGTAAACACAATGAATGATGAAAGACCAAGAAATACACTTAATCAGGACTCTAAACATTCTCCCAGTGGGACCAAAGGAGGATAGCGTCACAAAGGCTCATGTGTATATCAGAAAAGCTATATGTGTATGTGACCATGTAAAATGATATTTATGAAATGAACTCCAAGAAGTGGAAAGGAGGCTTTTTATTATTTTACTTTTTGTGCTTTTCTCCTTTTGTCGTCATTTTTGCCTTCGGTACTTGTTGTGTTGTAGGTAAGTGTATCTATTTGGGGGAGGGTAAGGGAGTCACAGAAATGGGAAACAAAGGGTGTCAAATGCAGGAGTGATATTTACTAGACACTCTGCTGAAAAGGAACTATACACCTTGTGGAGGAGGGAGGTCAGGAGGGAAAGCTGAGAGAAAATGAGGGAAGAGGTGACACTTCAAACAGAAGTGGAAGGAGCAAATTGTTTCTAAGTCAGAAGAGGAGGCCTCACCGCAGAAAAAGGTATCCCAGAAGAAACAAAAATTTATGGCACTGTAATAAGTTTAGCATAAAATAAATGCAAATAATTGAACATTGCTTATCGTTATTTTTTAAAAAAGAAAGGTTCTCATTACCTGACTTTTGTGACTGTAACCCTGCTATACATCATCTTTACAATAAAAAGAAAAAGGAAAAGAAAGAAAAAGGGATCACGCCAAAATAAGACATAAAGTCAGTTGGGAAAAGTTTGGAAGTAGATAGTGGGTTCTCATATCTTGAGTAGCCTAGCTCTAGGAGTTCGCTGACTTTACTCACTCTCTTTGGCTGGTTCTGTCTATTGTCTGCAGATTCTCTAAGCAGACAGGTCAAGTTTCTGGCATCTTGCTGTGGTCTCCTTTGTGGCTCTGCCTCCAAGCCTTATCTTATAAGGGGCTGCTTGCAGACACTTTCAGCCTGCTGCATGCCATTGGACCTTCCAGGCTTTTATGTGAAATCTGGGTGGAAGCCTCTGAACGCCCCACAACTCTTTCACTGTGAATGTCTGCAGAATCAGCATCCCGAGGAACGTGCTGTGTCTGCTGAGCCGTACTGTCATGGAGCCACACCTGGAACATTTGGACCATGGCTGCGGCAGCCTCTGACTGTCTTGGCAGATAGACAGCAGGAAACCCAAACACAGGACTCTGGGGGGAACAAATAGTGCCAAAGGTTTGATGCTGTCTAGGGTTCTAGTTTGTTTTCTCTTCCAATTAAAGAATTAAAGGGCAAGAAAGTGTTTAAAGAAGGAGGAGCAGGTGTTTTTGAAAGAAAACAACAATAATAACAACCTCAAAGGAGAAGTAAATGAAATGGCAAAATGAACTCCTTGTAAAAGGAAGGATCCTAGAACTCAGAATGCCCAGTCTCTCTGGATGCTATTATATGTAGAGTCTTTACCTCCTAAGATCTGAGGGAGGGCTCCTGTCTTAATGGTCCAGGGGTGGACTTATGCTGCACGGAGGCTCCTGATTGGTCCTTCTATCTCTCAAGCATCTTGCTGAGTTGCCCACCCTTCTGTGAAGGGCTCATGTGTGTGCTGAACCTCCTCTCCCCCATATCTGTCTTGTTGAGTCATATCCCTTATTTTTGTAGCCATGTTGATGATTTCTCTTGTACCCCATTGTGGGCCCTCCATTTCTAAAATTTCCATTTCTATTAGCTGATTATCTGTGGACTAATAAAGCTGTCCCTTTAATAGTGTTCTCTGACTTTGGTCGCTTTAATGACTATATGGATGGATCTTTGCAGTGCTGGAAGTGATCTTGTCATGATGAGGTTGGAAGTGGCTGGCTCACCACACAGCCTAGGTCTTTCCCAACCTATCACACCTCGTCTTCTCTCAGTGCATTCATTGCTGCACACCTGTCCATTTTGGTGAATGGCATTTTCACACTCACTTGCTTTAGGATCACCAACTGCAAGAACGGCTTCACTGTGAGGGCAAGCACACTATGTGTTGTTTTTACAACCAGTAGTTTAAATGAATTTTACTCAAGTCAATATCTCCTGCTCTTGAGGATTAAGGGTCTTGGTCTACACGTGTATAGCTTAGTGGTAGAACATTGGAAAAGTAACCCTTCTCATCATTTTCTGCTACAGCATGCAACTTGCACTACCGCACTAGCGTTTGGAACTCCTTGGAGAACTGGCCGGAATTTGGTGTGGTACTTTTCCGTCTCTTGAGACATCTTTGGCTGATATTTGGGTGCTTTTCATTTCATATGGAATTTTATTCGTGTCCATCTAGCCACAGGGAGAGGAGGACATGCTGAACTACGCCACAAATGCACACTAACTCCTGCTTGTGCCTTGGCCCCAGCTGTTTCAGTGCTGCCTGTCCAATCTTGGAATTGGCTGCAGTGAGCATGGGCTGCATGCAGAGACCCTTGGTCCAACCCAGCACAGTGGAGAGTCCGCAGAGGGAGCTGCGCCCACGAGGCCTCTGGTGGCGCTGAGAGGCGCAGGCGGAGCTCTGGAGGGGTCTTCTTCTGGTGGGCCTAGAGACCCCAGAACCATGGGGCAGAGGGTGTCAGCCCAGAGGATGCAGCTGCTCTGAGGTTGCAATTACAGCTACCACCACGTGGCGGCGACCGCCCGCGGGTCTCTGTGGACTCCCCTAGGAGAGATGCTGCAGGCAACCGAGTTTCCTCACCCTTGGAGACAGGTCCTGGATGAGGAAAGGCCAACCACCATCTGCAGGAGCTGTGCCAAGTGGAGCAGCGCGTGTCTCCAGCCTGCAAGACGCGCTCAGTGCAAAGTCTCAATTCCCGGGCCCTGTCCTTGGACCGTCCCTGGGGGGAGGTGGCACCCAGAGGCCTCTGCGGCTGGAGGGACCAGTGCTCAGAGCCCGGGATCCCCAGGCAGCAAAAGGCCGCCAGGCTGGAGCTGGAAGCCGACCTCGGTGGGCCGGGGGCTGCCGGGCAGCGGCTCCTCCAGGCTCAGGCCCCTGCCCAGAAAGAGCCCGAGGCAGTGGCGGTGTCCCGGAGGCCGAGTGGCCGTGCCGGGAGCATGCTGCGCTGGTTCACCACCGTGATCCTGTGTCTGGCCTTCCTGGGGATGGTGAGAGCTGGGCTGCCCCCAGGCTGGGTTCTAGCAGGGGTCCTGCAGGGCTGTGCTCTCCCCCTGGAGTCCTGCTTCTCCCTACTTGAGCACTGAGTAACCACTCATCTGCTTGGCCTCAGTGTCCTCGTCCAGCCCTGGGGTACAATGCCAATCCTGGAGGGTGGAGTATGAAATTGAGTGTCCTACTATGTGTTTCAAATGTCTCAAACTTTTCTAAGATTCCTTTAGGTCCTGGCCCAGACACAAGAGAGGTATCTTGGTTCTCTAGCCCCTGACCAAATGGTTACAGAGAAAAGTACTTTTCTGGGGTTTCCTCTTTTTGTAAGGTCTGGCTGCTTAACTTTTCAGACAGAATGGAAATCAAGAGGAAAATGAGTTTTCCAGATTCTGTGTCTGGCTCAGTGGTAAAGTTAGGCACCTGTCTTCTACTCTGCCCTAATTCTAATCAATCCTTCCGTTCTTCTTATAAGAAATATAAAATAGTGGAGTATAGTTAAGGCTATGTACTCCTTTTGCCAATGCCTTGGGTAGCTTCCATTTCTGCATTTGACAATTGCGATCTGGGGGTGTGGGAAGATGAACCCCGGCAAGTCACTCCTGGTCACTTAAGCATTCAGAGACTCAGAGGCAGGATTGTTGTAAAGCTTTGTCATTGCAGGGAGGGAGAAGGTCTAAGGAAGAAGTCACTGCAGGTGATTGGTGAGTTCCCACTCACTGTGCCCCACACTTGTAAATCTTAAGAAGACATGGAGTAATTTGAATACAGCCAAGGCCCTAACTTTGTAGTGTACTAAGTGCTTGCTGTGCACCTGTGTGCTGGTCCTGGTCCTTAGTTGTGCCTGCTCCTGTTGAGCTAGGTGGGAGGTGGGTGGTGGGGGAGGGTTGCTTGCCTTTGGAGCACCAGTGCAATTAGAGCCAACTATTCTCGAAAAGTAGACAATGTGAAACCATTTTTCTTAAAGGGTTCAAGGAATTAGCCCTGAAAGGCAAGTGTAACCCTTAGTTCTTGCTAACCTCCATTATAAAATTAAGCAAGTCATTTTTTGCGGGGGGGGGTTGGTCGTGGGGCCTGAACTCTGGGTCTGGGCGCTGTCCCTCAGCTCCTCAGCTCAAGGCTAGTGCTCTACCATTTGAGCCACAGCATCACTCCAGGGTTTTTTTCTTTTGGCTTATGTGGTGCCGAGGAGTTGAACCCAGGGCCTCATGCCTGCAAGGCTCTACCACTGAGCCACCTTCCCAGCCTTAAGCAAGTCATTTTTAAAATCAGGTTCTTTGCACAAAGAAATGTTTGAGGATTTATGTGTTGGGAAACACCTGAACAGCAACTGTTTGCCAAGCTCTGTCAGGGAGCCTGTGCAGGTGATGTCTATTGGCAGAGCAAGAAAGGGACATGGGAATGAATGACTTTGCCTGTTTTTAGTGAATTTGCCTTTTTTGCATATTTCTGGCACCTTGCAGGCTGGGATGGGCTGCACTCTGAACTGTACAGCTACTTGATCAACTAACAGTCTCTCTGGTTCAAGTTTGCTCATATTTTAAGGTGGTTACAGATCCCTCTATACAGGGGCAGCTTTGGATCCGATTTAACAATTCTCTTCTTTGTTAGCTGTTCATGTTAATGGGAATTGACAAGAATGTTGATAGAAAGTACAAGTGACTGAAACCTTGAGCCCTGGAAGCAATTTCTATCACCACAGGACAATGGCCAGCTTGGCTTAATTATGGAATTTGCTATTTATTGTTTTTGTTGTTGTTGTTTATGCTGGGGCTGGGGCTTGAACTCAGGGCATTACACTCTTCCCTGGCGTTTTTGCTCATGTGCTCTACCACCTGAGCCACATGTCCAATGCAGCAATTTGCTGATTAATTAGAGATAAGGATCCTGGATGTCTCTGCCCAGGCTGGCTTCAAACCTTGAGCCTCTGGGTCTCAGCATCTCTGAATATCTCTGATTACAGGTATGAGTCACCACTGGCTAGGGCTTGGAATTCACAATTTACAATGACAGAGTTGCTTTATGATTCCTTATGCTTGCTTCATGTTTCTGTTGATCATTTGATGAACAGGAATGGCTGCTTAGGACATTCATGACTCATGAGGGAATATATCAGGAAGACTATTATTATGACTGTCAGGAAGATTTATCCAGAAGCCAAAATACTCTTTATAACAGGTATCTCTATGAACAAACTGATTAAAATGAAATGATCTAATATCCCCTTAATAAGGAAAGTAGAACAGTATTCAAGCACTAGTGGTCGTTATCTTTGTTCAGAGAATGCTATGATTAAAGCTCATAGTTGTATTTGAAACTGCCTGACATTAAAAAAAATGTAATCGAAGCCAGACCTTGATGGCTCATGCCTGTACTCCTGCCTATTCAGAGGTAGGGATCTGAAGACTGTGGTTCAAAGCCAGCTGGAGCAGACAAATCTGAGAGATTCTTATCTCCAAGAGGTGTGGCCTAAGTAGTAGATCTTCATCCTTGAGCAGAAAAGTTAAGGATCAGCCCCTATGCTCTGCATTCAAGTCCCCAGTTCCAGCACCAACAAGGAGAAGAAGTCAACCATTTTTGTAATTAGCCCAGTAACACAAGTCACAGGGACCTGGAGACTCATTAAAGGAAGATTGGAAATCTAGATGAAGAGTAAAAAACCTTGCTGTCAACCATTCAAGATGCCTGCTAACCACCAGTCAGCAGCTCACAGGCATGGGTGTGTTCTTTTCCTCTGAGGAGTCTCTGCAGTGGATGGGGTGGTAGTGTCTTAAGAAACAAGAGTCATGGAAGTGGCACTGCGGCTCATGTGATCCAGCACTGGCCTTGAGCTGAAGAGTGCAGGGATTGCGCCCAGGCCCAAGTTCAAGCCTCCAGACCAACACACAAAAAAAAAAAAAAGAAAGAAAGGAATAAATAAGAGTCATCAGCCATCTTTTCCTCTGTGTGTGCTTGGGTTGGAACCCAGGGCCTACTGTATACACTAAGTATGTGCTCTGTCCATTGAACTACACCCCAGCCTGTCGGCCACCTGTTCAACTCCTCCTTTGACCTCTTTGACCACATTGGAAAGTTAAGCACTCAGTATTCTTCAGCCCCTCACATGAGCCCAACACAGGCAAGGAGGAGCTGTACAGCTGAGTGCTGTTCCTCCACGGTATTGTGAAACATCCTTGTTTTCTCTTGCCTTTGAGAGCATGGCTCCTACCCTCTGAGCCCCAGGGAGGTCTGCTTAACCACCAGATCCAAAGTGTTCCCCAACTTAGAGGTTAGCTTTGAATTCCATATGAGTGTGGCACTGCGCTGCTGCCAAGAGCCAGTGACTAAGAACCCTATGAACAATGTTCCTCCCTGAAACTTACCTTTATCTCCTGCAGAGAGAGTGCACATGCTAGCTACTCAGGGGGCTGAGATCTGAGGATCACTGTTCAAAGCCAGCTTAGGCATGGGCATCCATGAGATGCTTATCTCCACTTACCTTCCAAAAGCTGGAAGTGGCACTGTGGCTCAAAGAGGTAGAGTGTTAGTTTTAAGCACAAAAACTCAGGGACAGTGCCAGGCCAGAGTTCAAGACCTAGAATGAGAAACAAAAAAAAAAAAAAAGAAAAAAAGAAAAAAAAAAGAAAAACAAAAAGATGAGTTGCACAGATTTCCCTCAGTCCCAACTATTAATTCCTGATAAGAATAATAAAATATTCTACTATAGGAATAACATCTTTGTACATCTACTTAATTCACTTGATCTCTAACATTTGTGTTGGATCATTTATAAAGAGGAGATCTTGAACAGCTAGTCATCATCAATTATTCTTGCTGACACATTTGGTACAATGGAGTTAACACAAAGCGTACTGATTATCAGGAACATTTCTGGTTGTATTACATCTAGTGGAGACAACTCTAAAGACATGCATTTTAATAGTAAGCTAATATTTTTTAATTAACAAAAGACTACCAAAGGCAAATAAATTTGAAATGAATATAGGTGGTGGTGCTGGTGGTTGTGGTGGGTCTTCTGCTTCTCTTCCTTCTTTCTTTTTCTTTCTTTCTTTCTTTCTTTCTTCTTCTTCTTCTTCTTCTTCTTCTTCTTCTTCTTCTTCTTCTTCTTCTTCTTCTTCTTCGTCTTCTTCGTCTTCTTCGTCTTCTTCGTCGTCTTCGTCGTCTTCTTCGTCTTCTTCGTCTTCTTCGTCTTCTTCGTCTTCGTCTTCGTCTTCGTCTTCGTCTTCGTCTTCGTCTTCTTCTTCGTCTTCGTCTTCTTCGTCTTCTTCCTCGTCTTCTTCTTTGTCTTCTTCGTCTTCAACTTCTTCGTATTTTGTTTTTGGACTTTTTTTTTTATTGGTACTGGGAATCTTACCCAGGATGTTGCACTTGATAGAGAAGTGCTTTGCTACTGAACTAAATCCCAGCCCTTTAAATTTTCTTTTTGAGAGTGAAAATTCCTGACTTATATAAGCATTTCTATTTTCCTTTTTTGAGTCATTTGTAATCAGGGGAACAGGAGGCCTGCTGGCCTGTGGGAAGCCATCAGGATCTATCTCTTCCCCTAGCTGAGCCCCAGCTCCTCAGTCTTGCCTTGCCCTTTGGCCTGGCTGGCTGAGACTTAGGGTTATCTCTCTCAATTCCCTCTCAGTGCTCTTCACAGGCCCTCCATGTAAGGACCTGATCCATCTAAAGACCCCTCAGCTCCCCTGGGACCCACATCTTCTCCCACAAAGGTTGGTGATCTCTCTCCTTCTCTAAGGTTTTCAGGTCTGTGTGTGCATAATAAGGTTACCCTGTGTTTCTAGACACACACCTATTCTGGGTCCATAATTTTTGTGAGTCAAGTTAGCAGGAGCCTCAGCAAGTGGGCTCCTTAGATTTGGAGGAATCTATTTTCAATAGGGGGTCTCTGACTGGATAAGAGCCCGTTGATCATCAAATTCAGTGTGATCCTGGATTTAGTTCAGCCCCAGAGAGCTCAAAACCCAAATCTGTGACCCTCAAATGGAAGAGAATGATCCCTCATGACCCCCAGGTGCCCTGAGAGACTGGCAGGCACAAGAGGCCCTGGTTGGTCCATTCTAAATATTCCATCGCTGGTTCTCCTGGGAGTCTCTGGAGGGTAACTTCAGTCCTCATAGCCAATGTCAGTCTTCCAAGGAATAATTAGCCAGGGTGGGTGGCTCACACTTATAATCCTGCTATTCAGAATCTGGTATCTGAGGATGGAAGAAGCCAGCCCTTGCAGGAAAGTCTGTGAGAATCTTATCTTCAATGAACAACTAAAAAGTTGCAAGTTGAGCTGTGGCTCATTTTAGAGATCTAACCTAGAGAGAAAAAGCTCAGGGACGATGGGGCCCAGGCCCTGAGTTGAAACAGATGAAAAGAAGAGAAGGGGAAGAGCAAGGAGGAAGAAAGAAAGGAGGAAGAAAGGAAAGTAGTGCGTGTTGTATGCTTAGAATTTAAAAATGAACTCAAGAATAGCTTTATTGTCATAAAGTTAATGGAACATTATGCAATACACATGTGATAAATAAACACATAAATTCATTTATTTTTATTTTTGCCATGCTTGAGATTGAATACAGGAACTCAGGCAAGATGGGCAGATGCTATATCACTGACTGACATTCCCAGCCAGCTACATACTAACTTTCAATAGACTCTTTTCTTCTTTTTCTTCCTCTTCTTGCTTTTCTTCCTCTTCTTTCTCCTCTTCCTCTGATTCCTCCTCCTCCTTCCAGTCTTGAAATTGTTGTATAAAAATTCCTTTTTTCAAAGTAGTCTTTCAAGGTATTATTCAAATAGTGAACTAACTACAACAAAATGCTACAAGAAATAAAACAGTTTTGAAACAGGCGGAGCATTTTTTGTTTTGTTTTTGGAGTCTGTGTTTTGCTATTTTAGTCCAGGGAGGCCTTGAACTTGTGATCATCCTGCTGCCTAAGCAATGGAATTCAGGCATGTACCACCACAACCTGATGAAATTAAAAATTTTGATGAGAAGAAAAGCAGTTGGAGTCTACAGCTCTGGTGATGACAGGAGTGTCACTGTATGTGTTTTTCTTCCTGTGGGCTCTTAGAAGTATGGAATCCTCCTGTGTCCCAATGGGACACTCAAGAGACAAGGAGATTTAGTCCAGTCAATTCACTTCTGCACAGAAGGGTGCATAGGCACTCTACCCAGAATTAGGCAGGTAGACCCAGCCCCCTTGGTTTTTATGCTAATACAAAGAGTGGTGCCCTCCCTCCTACCAATAGGAGTCCAGCTCACATTCTGTTTGTGATTGGCTGATTTAAAGAAGCTAGACAGCATTCTGTCAGTGGAAAGTTCCCACTTGGGAACTTGTTATCAACAAGCCCCAAGGGGATGTTCTTTAAGTCTTAAGTAAGGACTCCTACCACTGACACAGCTGGCTGGTGACAAAGAACACAGCTGAAGTCAAGAGGCAAACAATTCCAGCAAGTATAAGAACAAGGAAATATAAGTACAAAAGAGTGACTGATTATGAGATGGAGAAACTTTAGTGTCACAGGGTCTTGACTTCATTCTCTACTTTGCTTTGTATCATCTCCCCATTTTTCCGTAATGGATGTGAGCTAGATGCATATTGTTTTGATAAGCAAACATTTTTGGCTTTTTTTTTAATATTTCAGGGAATAAGTACTTCTATACTGGGACCCACGTTTCAAGATCTGGCCACTAACGTGAACCGCAATATCAGCAGTCTTTCTGTAATATTTGTGGGTCGTGCTTTAGGATATATGTGTGGCTCTTTAATCGGAGGAGTTCTTTTGGACTGTATGAATCAGTTTTTACTTCTGGGTAAGGAAACAGTGATCTTTGCTTCTTTGTACCTGTCAGTGAATTTACAACTTCATATTTACAATAAGAAAACTTGTTGACAACTGAAATGAATGGTGTTTCAGGGTCCTCCACAGAAGCCAGGTCTTTCTCCATGGCTCTCACCTTGGCAGCCACAGGGCATCTGTCCTGGGCCACCCGGAGCCTTGATTAACCCTCAGGTGTGCTGATGGCAGTCCTGAGCCTCCCGACCTCCAGGGGAACTGAGGCACCATGTCACACACTTGTCCCAAACCTCTGCACATCAGGTGTAGGGCAGGTCTCTAGGGCTATCTGAAGCCAGATGAGCTGTGGGAATGTGGCCACGCTCTCTGGACTCTGGGTTGACAGTGTGGGGCAGGAGATGGTGACAAACTGACACAGGCTTCACATTTATCTCCATGTTAGTGATGAGCCCAGAGCGCTATGCTGCAGCCTGGTGGTGACCAGCATCCCTTTTTATTTTGTTTTCTTATTTATTTTTGTCAGTCATAGGGCCTGAACTCTGGACCTGGGTGCTGTCCCTCAGCTCTTTCTTCTGCTCAAGCCTAGTGTTCTACCACTTGAACCATAGCTCCACTTCTGGCCTTTTCTGCTTATGTGGTGCTGAGGAATCAAACCCAGGGCCTCATGCATACAAGGCAAGCACTGTACCCCTGAGCCACCTTCCCAACCCCTGGCATCGCTTTTTAGCATGCTGTGGTTTGAACAGGACCATGGGTTTCAAAAAAATCTAGATCCAACTGACAAAGCACCTTTGGAAGCAAGGAGAATAATCTACATTTACTGATAATTAAATAAAGTATCCTTCTTATTTCTAAAGTAGCTTTCAAAGATATGCACACGTGTGTGCGTGTGTGTGTGTAATGTTTTTGTCATCTTGATAATCCCACTCAGAGCCCCACACATGCTACCTAAGAGGTCTATCACTGAATCCCATGTCCAGCCTAATAGTAAATTTGCCTTGAATTGCTTCACACTATTTGCCAAAACAATTTATTCTGATTTACTAAACACTATTATATTAGTTGTACCATATTTAAAAGTCCCTTTTGGTTCTCTGTTTTTCCAGTTATTGGGCTTGAACTCATGACCTGTGATCCTCACATTTTAGCCTCCAGAGTAGCTAGGATTACAGGCCTGAGCCACTAATGACTGGCTCTTTTGGGTTCTTAAATGTAAACTATTTAAGTAAATAAATTTTGTCTCTTCTGTGATAAAGATTTGCTTAGTGGTATCATATATAGATTTAATAATACACAAAGATCTTAAAATATTTTAATGATATGACCAGTTAGAGAAACTTTTTAACTTGAACTTACTTTGTATTTTGGAAGCTTTTTAAAAAAAATTATTTTATTATTTACAGGTGTGACTTTCTTCATCCATTAATCCTTACGCCTTAACTCCTTTGCTCATGACACATTGAATACATAATAGTCCAGATATACATCAAGCAGAGAAAAAATAACAGCTTTAATTCTAAGCTGTCATCACCCTAAAAGCAAACCTGCCTTCTTGAATCTTCTGGAAGCTTTAATGATATTGGCTTGCCTCATGACCCTGGAGGAATGCTGGTTTAATTAATTAATTAGCACCATTATTAGTTATTAATTTATTTTGCCATTCCTGGGCCTCAACTCAGTTCCTGGGCATTATCCCTAAGCTTCTTGTACTCAAGGCTAGCACTCTACCCCTTGAGCCACGGTGCAACTTTGAGTTTTTTCTGTTTATGTGGTACTGAGAAATCAAATCCAGGGCTTCACGCATGCTCTGCAAGCACTCTACCACTAAGCCACATTCCTAGCCCAAATGCTGCCTTTATAGCTGACGTTTGACTCTCCTTTGCAGGGCTGTCCATGTGGGTCGTCACTGTGAGTACTTATCTTATTCCATTTTGCAAGACTGCAGTGTTGCTGATTGTTATGATGTCTGCCATTAGTGCCTCATTTGGTGTTCTCGATACAGGTTAGTGGAATTTTGAACATCTAACTGTGAAGTTCGGAAAGATTGTTCATTTAAAATATTCTAAGTTGCTGATGGCTCATGCCCATAATCCTAACTTCTCGGGAGGCTAAGATCTGAGGAACATAGTTCAAAGTCAGCACAGTAAAGTCTGTGAGATTCTTATCTCCAATTAGCCAGCAAAAAGCTGGAAGTTGGAAGTGTGGCTCAGATGGTAGAGTGACAACCTTGAGCAGAAATGTTAAACAACAGTGTGCACACTCTGATTTCAAGAACCAGCAGTAGTACAAAATAAAAATAGTACAAAAAAATAAAATAAAGTAAAATAAAAATTCAATCACTCTGCCTATGGGTAATTAAAACAAAGGTGATGAATCTATGATTTTGAGATCATTCTTTATCATTGTGGTGTAAGAGACAATGATGGAAATGGACACCCAGGGCTCACGCCTATAATCTTAGCTAGTCAGGAGGCTGAGATCTGAGGATCATGGTTCAAAGCCAGCCCAGGTAGGAAAGTCCATGAGACTCTTATCTCTCACTAACCACCAGAAAACTGGAAGTGGTGCTGTGGCTCAATTGGTACAGCACTAACCTTGAGCTGAATTGCTCAGGGACAGCCCACAGGCCCAGTGGTCAAGCCCTACCACTGACCAAAAAAAAAAAAAGAAAAAAAAGGGAGAGAGGGAGAGAGACAATGATGGTTTGATAGCTGAAATAAATGTGGAACCACTATTTGGCTATACAAGCATAGAGACAGCCACCTGGTTTTAAGCTTAGAGAATCCTGGCACAACTTTCCTATTTCTTTTCTACTCTTTTTTTTTTACCCCGTAAAGTTCCTATTCTCCACCCATCTTCAAAACGTGACTAAATGACACATGTGATAGCTCTTTATCCTTTAATTCTAGCCTCCTTGCATGCTCATTGTCAGACTATGCACATATTTTATCTTTCAAATTTTGTTTGACTATAAAATTCCAGGAGGAAATATGTGCATATCTGAAATCTAAGTACAAAACAGAAAACTTGATATTCTTGTCTGTTATGAGCTCAACAGAATCCTGTAATCAAGTCCTGCCTGGATACTTTGAATCTGCCTTTTACATAAAATATGAACTCTTCAATGGCCTACCCATATGACACCCTTTGATGATTTGCTCACTATTTAATTTGCCTGGCAAATATGTATAAGTCTTTAAAATATACAAGTAGATATAATAATATTAGTCTCCAATGTGGAATTGGCAGTACTTTTGTTTATTTCATTTTTGTTCTTGTGTGTTTGCACTCAAGGCCTGGGCACTGTCCCTGAGCTTCTTTGCTAAAGGCTAGTATTCTGTCATTTTGATCCACAGCTTCATTTCCTGTTTTCTAGTGGTTAATTGGACTCTCACTGACTTTGCTGCTGGGGCTGTGTTCAAATCCATAACCTTCAGATCTCAGCCTCCTCAGTAACTAGGATTAGCGTTGTGAGCCACCAGCACCTGTTCAGTATGGGAACTGTTTTAAAACAAGCTTTAGTACTGAGCCTGGCTGTAAGAACATTGTTGTCTGGGGGTGGTGGTGGTGGCTTAGGGCTGCTGAGACACAGAAGTGACTCAGGGCCAGTGTTACTAAGTTGTGTGTATAACTTAAAACTTTCTCTGTGTCTCTTTGCTAGGTGGGAAAGTGCTCATCTTGGCTCTTTGGGGGGACAAGAGCCCCAGCCACATGCAGGCCTTACACTTCAGTTTGGCCCTGGGCGCCTTCCTGGCTCCCCTGCTGGCTAAACTGGCCCTGGGCCCCACAGTGTCTGCTGACAACCACACAGAGCCTGACTTTCTCCCTGCAGCCCTCAATGCCTCTTCTGAAGCCGCCTCAGACTCTCTACTCGCAGCTCCCCATGACATGAACTTACTGTGGGCTTATGCTTCCATAGGCACCTACATTCTCGTAGTTTCTCTCCTTTTCTTTGCTCTGTTCTGCATGAAAAGGTCAAGGCAGGGAAAATCAACAGCATCTGCTCAGCAATCTCGAAGAGCTCAATACCACAAGGCCCTTCTCTGTCTGCTTTTTCTGTTGTCCTTCTTCTAAGCTGCGGCTCAGATGACATACACTTCTTACCTTTTCTCCTTTGCCACCACCCATCTTGGCATGGATGAGAGAGAGGCAGCTGGCTTGAACTCCATCTTCTGGGGGACCTTGGCAGCCTGCAGGGGTCTGGCAATCCTCTTTGCTGGGTGTTTAAGCCCTGCCACCATGATTGTGTTGAGCAACATTGGCATCCTGGCCTCCTGTTTGTTTCTGGTGCTTTTTCACAGGAGCCCTCTTTGTTTCTGGATAGCAACCTCGGTGTATGGGGCCTCCATGGCCACTCCATTTCCCAGTGCTTTTTCTTGGATGCAACAATACACCACCATCAGTGGCAAATCTGTTGCATTTATTTTGATTGGTGCTGCCTTGGGAACAATGGTTATTCCTGCAATAACCGGAGTTCTTCAAGGACAATATCCAGATCTACCATTGCTTCTGTATGCCTGTTTTGGGTCTGCAATTTTCACTGCAGT
Organism: Dipodomys merriami; assembly: GCF_024711535.1. Classification (NCBI taxonomy): domain Eukaryota; kingdom Metazoa; phylum Chordata; class Mammalia; order Rodentia; family Heteromyidae; genus Dipodomys; species Dipodomys merriami. The sequence goes on along the minus strand of NW_027206401.1, from coordinate 30,711,864 downwards.
TTTATTTCCTATGATGTATAAAGTAGCTACCTTGCCTCTGCGAAAAGGAAACAGAAAAGGTGGGTGTTCTGGAATAAGAAGACAAGAATGAAAATATGATTCAGAAAAATAAAATAAAATTGGTTCATTGACTTCCTTCCTTCCTTCATTCCTTCCTCTTTTTCTTCCTCCCTTCTTCCTTTCCACCTCCCTCCCTGCTTTCATTTCTCTCTCTGTCTGTGTCTCTGTCTTTGTCTCTCTCTGTGTCTCTCTCTGTGTCTCTCTCTGTCTCTCTCCCTGTCTCTCTTTATCTTTGTCTCTTTATCTCTGTGTTTCTCTGTACTGGTTTGAATCCAAGGACTCCCTAAATCCTCTACCTAATCTAAGTGTTCAGCTCAGAAATGGCTTTTGAACTGGTTGAAATGAGTGGAACAATGAGGCCTTATGTAATGCAGACATCTAGTCATATGTTGATGGATCCACAGTGAGATTGCAAACCAATTCCTCTTCAGTGCATTGATGAATGCATCCATTTCAGTTAATGCTGGCCCTCTGCCACAGAGCTCCAGGATAAAAGGGAACAACCTAATACTCAGAGCAGATAGATAATTCCTGACTTTAAAAAATTAACATAATTGTATTGTTATTGTTAAATTGTTAGGCTAGAGCAGAGCATAAGCAGATTTTTCAGCACACTTGGGGATCAGATTTTTTAGGTTGAGCTGGGCACTGGTGGTTCATGACTGTAATCCTAGTTACTCAGGAGGCTGAGATCTAAGGATTGTGCTTTAAAGCCAGCCTGGGAAAGAAAGTCCATGAGACATTTTGTTTTTTTTTTTTTGTTTTTTTGGTCTGGTAATGGGGCCTGAACTCTGGACCTGGGCACTGTCCTTCAGCTCTTCAGCTCAAGGCTAGCCCTCTACCACTTGAGCCATAGTGCCACTTCCAGCTTTTTTCTTTTAGCTCATGTGGTGCTGAGGAATAGAACCCGGGGCCTGTGGAATGCAAGGCATGTGCTCTACCACTGAGCCACCTTCCCAGCCCCCCATGAGACAGTTTGTTGTTGTTGTTGTTGTTGTTTTTCAAAGGGCTTGAACTCTGTGCCTGGGCACTGTCCCTCAGCTCTTCAGTCCAAGGCCAGCACTGTAACTTGATCCACAGAACCAGTTCCAGTTTTCTGGTGTTTTATTGAAGATAAGACTCACAGACTTTCCTGTCCAGGCTGGTGTTGAACTGAGATCCTCAGATCTCAGCCTCCTTAGGAGCTAGGATTAGAGCTGTAAGCCACCGCCCCCCTCCTCTGCCAACACCCCCACCCCCCTGCCGCCCAGGCTCCCTGAGACACTTATCTGCACTTAGCCAGCAGAAAACTGGAAGTAGGGCTGTGGCTCAAAGTAGTAGAGCAATAGCCTTGAGAAAAAGAGCTCAAGGAAAGCATTCAGGCCTTGAGTTCAAGCCCCATGAGAAAAAACATTTTCTCCCTCCATTTAGAGCTCATGGTAAAAAGGTTCGAAATGCTCTGAATCCAGAGCATTTTATAAATATACCATGTTTACATGCAGTAGGATCTTCTTCTGAGGCTCATATTTGGTAAGAGCTTGATTAAGTGGACGTTCCATGATTTCCCCCTTTCAGAGTGGTTTTCAGACATTTGAGTTTCTTGTTGTTTCTTAATTTGAGACAGAGTTTGGTTATCTTTCCCACGTTGGTCTGGAAGTCAGTATGTATTACATTGAGCCTCAAACTTGTGATCATCCTGTCCTTTCTGCTGAGTGAGACTTCTGTTTTTCAGAAGTTGGGTAGTATTCTGATTTAGGAGAAAAAACACAAACCTGTGAAACAGTTTGCTGACCAAATTGTCAGGCTTCCATACTGGGCTTGAACAGTAAGGAGGGCAGTTCTAAGAAAGTGAATCCTTGGAAAGCTCACATGCTTTGCTTAATGCTTTTCTTTCTCTGTAGGCTGAAGCAGAGGATGCTAATCTGTCCTTTGAGTATTTCTGCTCTATGAAGAGGACACCGTGCAGTGCCAAAGAGAGCTGGCTTCAAAACAGGACTCAGCTTTCCAGCAACACACAGGCACTTAACAGAAGCCTCACCTGTGCCTCAAGAAATGATTTCTAAATTGAAAATCTCTCATTTTCATAGTTTCTCTGAGATATCCACTAGGAATTAATGTGATTGCCAGTGCCTTCTTCATGTCAACTGAGTAGTGAAACAGAAACAAAGAGCTTTAGGAATTTGCTAGTGATTATTAATATGCTCTAATTCAATGTACTTATTGTGTTATTTGTGATTTTTCTCAGTAAGGGTCTGTTAAAATGGTGCATTTCATGATTCAGTCACATTGTAACTCCTCTGAAATTAGGGTGTGTCCTATAATAAATGTACCTTTACAGTGTTGGGAGATTTTACTTTGGATATATTTTGGTGGTTTTACTTTGTTTTACCACTTTTGGACTCAATTGACAGTTTTTTCCTATACATATAGTAAATAATGTAAAAACTGTTGATTTTTCACAGTGTATTAGATTCAGCAAAACAAGATGAATACATTACAGCAGCATTTATGAAGAGTTTGGTACACTCTCTGTTTTTTCTCACTGGGGCAGTTTCCCTTGACAGGCATTTCATGTACCTAGAATCTGTACCTTCCTATAGTCTCCATTGCAGCTTTGTCTTTACTTGAATAATTCTTAAGAAGAAAAAGAAATATGGGTATCTAGACTGTAATCATTTTATTAAATGTCAATACCAGAGTCTAGAAGCGATCTGGGGCAGGGTGTAGTGAGCTCTGAATCCCTTATTTAAATGTAAGTTTAAGGGAAGAAAAAAAATTGCATGTAATGCTGATGTATTCATCTTTCAAACTGGTCCCAGTATTTACAGATCAATATTTCCTTTGGGAAATGATGAGGAAGCACTGAGCCTTCTATAGGGACAGTTTGATCAACCTTGGCAGGCAATCTTTGTGGCCCAAGTCTCCCTCCATAGAAGGAATAGTAGTTATTCATCAGAAGCAGGTATGTTATTTCTAGCTTGGAGACATTTTGAGAAGTCATATCGGCTGGAAAACAGTGGTAAGAATTCTAAATGAATGGGATGAATACTAAATGAATATTAAATAGGTCAATGAAGCTAGTTTATTTTCTGAGCAATGGTTAGAGGGCAACTGTGTACCTTTCCATAATTTTGTCTAGCCATGGGGATTGTGGCCAGGACCTTGTGCTTGCTGGGCAAACACTGGACCCGATATAAACTTATTAGTCAGGGAAAATGTTATTTTAAAGAAACAGGATTTTAAGTTGTTAGGGGTTTACTTAGAACCAGCCCTTAGGCTGCTGAGGCAGGATGCTTGGCTATCTAGTTAGAGCCTGTGTCAAAAGAAACCAATCCAGGAGCCAACACTAGTGGCTGCTGACTGTAGACCTACTTACTAAGAAGGCTGAGAGGTGCGAGGCCAGCTGGGACACAAGAGTCTGTAAGCCATCCTTCTCAAGATGGGGCTGGGCCCAGCCCGAGTCCTGCGGTCTCCTAGGCAACGAGGTCTGCTTCCAGTCTGTCTGGAGCCCAGCCCTTGTTTGGCAGCAGACGTCATTTCCGCCAGCCGCTTGACGCGGGTGTGTGGGAGTTGCGGGTTGCCTGTCTGCTCCACCGCCTGCCTCGCCGGAAACCCAAGTCCGAAGTCCGGCTTCGCCAGGCCCTGCCTGCGTCCAGCCCTGGGGGAGTGGGCATCTGGAGGGACCTCCGGGCCGGAGGGACGGGAGTTCGGGGCCGTGCGCAGCTCGAGCGTTCTCCGGGGTGGCCAAGCTGGAGCTGGAAGCGGACTTCCGTGGGGCTGGGCCTGCGGGGCAGCGGCCGCACCAGGCCGAGGCCCGGGCCGAGAATGCGACGAAGACGGAGACCGTGGAGGGCTCCCGGCGGAGCAGCCGGGGCCAGCGCCTGCTGCGCTGGTTCACCACCGCGGCCGTGTATCTGGCCTTCCTGGGGCTGGTGAGAGCTGGGGCTGCGACCCCCGAGAGCGGAGAGCGGGGCGCGAGCCGGTGTCTTCCATGGGCTAACGCTTGACTGCTCCCTTCACCTCCTGCGCACGGAGCCATCCACTCTGTCTAACACGGGGCATAATTCTGATCAGTAAGGGTTACAATCCAGTGCGAAGTTGATTTTCCTGATGTGTTCCAACTGCAGCAAACTCTCCTCGGTGCTGGATGGAGGCACAAGATACGAAGCTCTCCGCCTCCAACTTAAAAACACAAGCCTGCCTTTTGTGGGATTTCCTTATGGCGATCTGGCTAAAAATGAGGCCAACTGCTAAATTTTGCAGCTAGGGAAATAATGTACAAAAGGAAAGTGACTCCTGAACCTGATTAAGTGAAAGAGTTGGAAACATCACTCTCTCTGCCAACAACCCACTTTTATTTTCTAACTTTCTTTTGATTTTTATAAAGGTGATGGACAGAGGTCTGGTGGTAGTTTCATCTGTCAAGTAATGAGCACATTTCTTTTTGGACAATGCTAACTCTTCTCCCAATCTCAGTCTCTCTCACAATCCACTTTTAACCAGCTCTTCAGCTTTTGCTAGCACAATGCACAAGTGTAGACTTGCCTTTTGCCAACTCCCTAAACTACACCTCCATTGTTTGTTAAAAGCTCACTCTTATCACTTGATGATTATGATCCTTGGAGATGGAAGCTGGAACCTTGGGGAGGAGAATCACTTCTGGTCATTGAGTATCTCTGGAGTCTGAGGCTGAATTCTTTGTTAGAATGTTTTGATGGAGGTACAGAGATGAGGAGGAAAGAAGTCTGTGTAGGTGCTGGGTGTGGCTGGCACTTGCTGTATGCCGACTCTTGGAAGTCCTTAGAAGACCTGACCCAGAGTGGAGCCAGAACTCTGACTTTATCCTATACTAAGTGCTTACTGTGTACCTGTGCCTACTCTTGCTCCATAGTTTTGTTCTGTTCCTTCTAGGGCTGGGGCCCCTGCCTTTGGAGCAGCAGTACAGTCAGCAACAGTTACATTTCACAGGTGAATTGGAAATGATTTTCCATAAAGGATCCAAAGAATTTTCTCTGAAAGCCATCTAGTAGCTCTTACTGAAAAGTACTTAATATTTTTAAGCGCAAATTATCGGTTTCTTTGCCCCAAAATAAGGTTTAGATGTTGGGCAACACTTGAACTAACAACTGTTCACTCAAGAGTCTTCTCAGGCAGTGCCTATTGACAACAAAAAGTGACATATAGAAACTGTAAATTTGCCTCCTTCGCGCATTTTTGGGCAGCATGCAGCCTGGGATGAGATGGCTGCTTGACTGCTCAGCTCCTTCTTCCCAGAATATTACCAGCCTGCAGTTTGTTGACGTAAGGTGGTTACAGACCCCTGTATTCACAGGCCTGTGAGGCAGATTTAGGCTATCAATTATAGTGCCCGTTTTGGTCAGCTTTAATTTTGACTAAAACCTTAAGCACTGACAGCATTTTCATTGGAATAACTGATCCATTTTGCTTCAATATGAAATTCATAGTTTGTAATGGCAAAGCAGCTGAGTAATTCCTTATGCTTTCTACACGTGTCTGTTGGCCATTTGATACACAAAAGTGTGGCTGCATTCACTTTTCCTGTCTTGAGGGCATTCATCACATCAGGGAGACTTCAGTATGACAGTCAACAGAATATAGCCAGAAGCTAAAGTACACTCATTCATATGTGTCTTCAAGAACCAAACATGCTGGGCAGTGGTGGCTCATGCCTGTAACCCTAGCTACACAGGAGGCTGAGATCTTGGTTGAAAGCCAGCCCAGGCAGGAAAGGCCATGAGACTCTTATCTCTACTAAACCACCAGAAGACCAGAAGTGGCACTGTGGCTCAAGTGCTAGAATTCTTGCCTTGAGCTGAAGAGTTGAGGGACAGTGCCCAGGCCCAGACTAAAAAAAAAAAAAAAAAAAGAAAGATCAAATGGTGTAAGTCCACATATTAAAGAAGGTCAAAAGTATTCTAGCACTAGTAGTCGTTATTCTTGTTCAGGGCATGAGGTGATTAATAATCATTGTTGGTTGGGCTGGGAAGGTGGCTCAGTGGTAGAGCACTTGCCTTGCATGCATGAGGCCCTGGGTTCGATTCCTCAGCACCACATAAGCAAGAAGAAAAAAGCCAGAAGTGGCAGTTTGGCTCAAGTGGTAGAGCGCTAGCCTTGAGCTGAAGAGCTGAGGGACAGCACCCAGACCCAGAGTTCAGGCCCCACAACTGGACCAAAAAAAAAAAAATCATTGTTGGCTGTAAGAGACATCCAGTGTTGTAGTTTGCCTTGTAACAAAGCCATAGGAACCTGAGGACCCACTAAATATGAAAATCAGAAAACCTTTAAGTAGCCAAGGTTTACTGTCCATCATTCAGGATGTCTGACAACCAACATTTTGGAGTAGAGTAAGGAGAATGATATTGGATTCTATCTAGGGATTCAAGTGAGGGCTTTCTGCATACTAAGCTAAACACATGTTCTCCCAAGTGATCTATTCCAGCCCTTTAGCTAACTTGTGTAGGAGTGAAATCAAGGGTGTGATAGGCACAACATTGGATTTTGTTTTCAGCACCACACACAAACCTCCAACTTGGACAAAACTAATGCTAAATTTTGTCCCAGGTTAATTGGTTTCAGTTACCATTAATATTCTCACCTGCCTTCCAGAAAGTTGGTTTGACACTTCTGAGCTGGGAGGTCTAATGGGCTACAAGATTTAAATTTCCCCACCTTACAGGTCAGCTTCAAAGTCCATATAAATAGCATCCCACTTACTGGCAAGAGTGAGTGCCAAGAACCTATTAGAAACTTTCCTTAGGGGAAACTACTTTATCTCTACTTATGTAAAGGCTTATTTGGAGTATTGAATGCTTTGGCCTCTGGTTATAGGAAATAAGGAAACTTGGAGGGAAAAATCTATTCATAAGATAGGAGAGAACCACACTATGAGTAGCATTCAATGCAATCAGGATGTTGAACCAAGGGAACAGATTGTAGAACCAGTGCAGTCTTTGGCACTGGAATAGATCGTCTCCCAGTAATGACTGCAGAAGCAATTTGTTACCAATAAATCTGCAAACTTCTAAAAAAGATGTAATGAGAATCTTCCTTGAAACCCTTAATAGCATCCTGTAAGGATTCATAACCTTATTTACTGAAAAAGACCTTACTGGATTTAGTACTGTGACAAATGACTAATTTCTTTACCCACACAGATATTTCCTAGTTCTTATGCATTCACATTTCATTGAAGAAATCACTAGGTAGGCTTTATCTCTCCTCCCCCTTTTTTATTGTGCTGGTACTAGAGCTTAATCTCAGAGCCTGGTACTCACACTTGGCTCTCACTAATGGCTGATGCTCTGCCATATGCCTTCTGACTCCAGGCATTTTTGCTGTGTAATTGAAGATAAGGTTTTGTAGACTTCTCTGTATAGGCTAGCTTTGAACTGAGATCCTTGGATCTCAACCACCTGAGTAGCTAGAATTTCAGGTGTGAGCCACTGGTGACCAGCTTTCAGGTATGTTTCTTCTAGTTGACACTGACTGGTTGTTCACTAGCAGTGTAAGAAACTAGCAGTGATGTCTAGAATATCAGAAGCACTGTCCTCCCTCCCTGTGAGACTTCAAGGTGACTTAATGGGAACATGAAGCAGCCCTGGCAGGATTGGAATTGTTTCCGGTTTCAGAGGTTCACTCACACATCCAACAACTTCTGTGTTTCCTTACTACAGCCTTCTCCTTGGCCAAGGCCATTTGAGTAGGTGGTGCCAAACATTTTCCTATAAATGGTGGTGGGCTTGAGGGGGAAGGTAGGAGCAGGGAAGGACGGGAGAATTGATAATATTTGAAAAAGGGAACAACCTTTCCGTGATGGTGGATATATCTTCATCTGTGGTGTTGGAAAACTGTCAAGTGTACAATGGGAGAAACATAACTGCGCAGATTTACCATACACTAGCTTCACCATACGCTCCCCAACAGGTGTGCAGTGTCAGGAATCTGGCAGGTCCACTTTGAGTTGAGAGGTGTAGATGTTAAGGCTCAAGGTTTGGGAATTTGGGAAGAGAATGGCCTGGTATGATCGCTTCACCAGAGTCTCGGACAGTCAGTGAGGTTGTTTCCAAAAGACAACATCCAGGTTCTAGAGCATCACTTCCTGTTGCTGTCAGCTGCGGGGAGGGGTGCTGAAGGGCTTCTTTGCCCCAGTGAGAATGTATTTGACACAATGCATTAAAGCCTGGCACTCCTGAGTCAGGTGAGCCTATGAGAGGAGGCTGCATGAGGGTCTGCTTTTAGCCTAGACTACTTCACCAAGGCAGTCTCTGCTCTTCAGTGAGAATGGGTCTGATTGGCATCAATTGTCTCTATCTTGGTTGAGGGCACTCCAACCCATTCTGTAGGCTTAGCTAATGATTATCACCTCAGTGATGAGATGTGCAGAGAAGTGAGGCCTTCGGGGGAGATTCAGCCGGAAAGCCCCATGAGAAAAGCACCTGTGCCAGCTGCTACCATTGCAGCGTCAGCCTTTTCTGCATGGGAAGCTGCCCTTCAAGCAGTAAATGCACGGAAGGTGGCAAGGGAGCAAACCTCACCTGTATACATTCAGACAAACCAGCGGGTGCCAGAGTGGAACAGTTAAACCTTCATTGTTCCACTAAAATTATGGACTTGATTAACATTGGTTAGAATCTTTTTTTTAATTAAAGATATTCGTTCCACCGTGATCTGGTGGCCCACGTCTGTAATCTTAGCTACTCAAGAGGCTGAGACCTGAGGATCATGGTTCAAAGCCAGCCCATGCAGGAAAGTCTGTGTGACTTTTTGTTTGTTTGTTTGTTTGTTTTTTGGTCAGTCATGGGACTTGAACCTTGGGTTTGGGTGGTGTCCCTCAGCTCTTCAGCTCAAGGGGAACTCTGCCAGTTGAGCCACAGCACCACTTTTTATTTTCTAGTGGTTTATTGGAGATAAAAATCTCACGAACTTTCCTGCCCAGGTTGGCTTTGAGCCAAGTTCCTTAGATCTCAGCCTCCTGAGTAGCTAAGATTACAGGCCTAAGCCACCCGTTACTGGCTATCCTTGAGACTTTTATCTCCAATTAACCACCAGAAACCTGGAAGTAGCACTGTGGCTCAAGCAGTGGAGTGCTAGCCTTGAGCTGAAGAGCTGAGGCTAGCACCCAGGCCCAGAGACAAGCCCCATGAATGAAAAAAAAAAGATGTTTATCCCACCAATATTTTGTTGTTATAGGTCATTTAATCTCTTCCATGAGGGTTCTTTGAGTGCAGTGCTTTTAATTACAGAAGCTTTAAGGCAGGAATTAGGGCTCATGGCTGAATCCCAGCCATTGAGGAAGTGGAGATGGGAAGACTACCAAAGGGCGATGGTGGTTCAGCTGGTAGAGTGGCGGCCTAGCAAGTGCTGTGCCTTAAATTCAAACTCCTGGACCACAAAGCAATAACATAAAAGCAGAAGCTTTCAAGACTCAGCAAGGTTCAGGCCACACCTAGCAATGGACTTACTATTATTCACTGTGAATTTTGTGGTGATATTGTAGTTTGAACTCTTTGCCTTGTGATTGCTGGGCAGGCATTCTCCACTTCAGTCCTCTAGCCCTTTTTGTCTTACTTATTTTTCTGATAGGATCCCATAGTATTGTCCAGAGTTGGCTTGGGCCATGATCCTTATACCTATGCCCTCCATGTATTTGGGATAACTGGTACACATTACTATATCCAGCTTTTTTGTTAGGATGGAGTCTTGCCAGTTTTTTCTGGGGTTAATCTGAAATCCAGTTCTCCTCTCTACCTCCTATGTATCTGGGATTACAGGTGAGAACCACTGTGCTTGGCCTTAGAAGAATTGAGGCATATCTTTATAATTTCAGTGCTAGCTGACTTAACAGGAAAACTGCATGTCATTCCCTTAGTATTTAATTAATTCTTGTTTTGCTTGATGTTTGGTTAAACATCAAGCTGATGTTTATAAAGACTCTGTTTAATCAGTAGTCTGAGAATTCTTTTTGGGGGGGGAGTCCATTTGTGGGGCCTGAACTCTGGGCCTGAGTGCTGTCCCTCAGCTCTTCAGCTCAAGGCTAGCCCTCTATCACATGAGCCACAGCTCCACTTCCGGCTTTTTTTTTTTGTTTATGTGGTGCTAAGGAATCGAACCCGGGCCTTATGCATTGCAAGGCAAGCACTCTAGCACTGAGCCACCTTCCCAGCCCTAGTTTGAGAATGCTTAACTGTCTTAAGAGTCTTAATGTTCTCAGAACCCCTCACCAGATTAAACAACTCTGAACAACAAGATTTACAATGGTTGGGCTGGGAAGGTGGCTCAGTGGTAGAGTGCTTGCCTTGCATGCATGAGGCCCTGGGTTCGATTCCTCAGCACAACATAAGCAAAAAGAAAAAAGCCGGAAGTGGTGTTGTGGCTCAAGTGGTAGAGCTCTAGCCTTCAGCTGAAGAGCTGAGGGACAGTGCCCAGGCCCAGAGTTCAGGACCCACGACCGGACCAAAAAAAAAAAAAAAGATTTACAATGGTTGTGGTTAGGAACTGACAAGAGTTCATTACAGTAGTGATACAACTGACAACATATGGGGTTTGAACTCAGGACCTAGGGTCTGTCTCTGAGTGTTTTGTGCTCAAGGATTGCCCTTGAGCCACAGCTCCACTTTTGGTCTTCTGGTGGTTATTTGGAGATAAGAGTCTCACAAGCTGGCTTTGAACTGTGGTCCTCAGATGTCAGCCTCCTGATTAGCTAGGATTATAGGCATGAGCCACCTGTTTATGAGCCTGGCCATTTGTTGTTTTTGTTGTATACAACATATTTTAGAAGAGAGGCATTACTATGATTTTGATACTGGCTCAGACTCCTGAGTTCAACTATTCCTCCCGCCTCAGGCTTGGCCACTGTGGCAAGTTCTTGTATATATAAATGTAAAAAGAACTGGAGACTGTGGGTTTGGAATCAAAGGTTAAATACCTGAGTAGCCCGAATGAGGCTCTGAGTTCAAACCCTAATACCACAAAAACAATTAGGAGTGTGACTAGGGCTGCTAGGTTTTCATGAATTTCATCGAATTTCTGAAATGTGTATTTTAACATATAAACATAAGTCAAAGAAATTTTAATATGACTTATTATTTGACAGTGTTCCTTATAGTAAACCCAATATCTCTTTTTATAATGAAAGATAATTTTTGAGCTATTTCAAGGGCCTATCTGGAAAATCCCAAAACTAATTCATGGTCAAGGAAAAGACTTAATTTGATTTTGGGAATTCAACATAAATATCAAAGATTGAAAACACTTTAGTACAACATCAGACATACAGTTAAACAACAGTCTTTCACTTACCCAATGTGATATCAAAGACAAATATAGATATTTATGTAATTGTTGGATAAAACCAGGCATCTTTGTATGTTATAACTTTTCTTACGAAGAACACATTTTATTCCTTGCACAGGTGATTCTCCCCTCTCATTTCTAATAATTTTATTTTCATCTATTAATTAGATTTTTTTAACCTTTGGTGGTCTTAATTTCCAGAATCCAGAGATTCTCCTCTCTCATTTCTGATAATTTTTGTTTCATCTATTAATTCGATTTTTTAACCTTTGGTGGTCTTAATTTTCTTCCAGCAGGAAGGAAACCATTGTGGAGGTGATTGTCTGGATCCAAATTGTTTTCTTCTTTTGCAACCAAGTGAACAAAATTTCCTGGCCAGCTGGTTAAAAACTTTGACTAACATTCATGAAATAGAAAAGCTTTGAAGACTTTCTCCATCTGCTCTTTGTAAGGAATCTCACAAAGGGGCAGTCTCTCATTCATTTACCTCTTTGCATGCACTTGGGAATGATTGCAGACTGCAGCTCATGGACTTCGTGGTATTTGGGTCCTTGCCTGTTACTTTACAATATCATCTAGGGGAAACCTTTCACACCATAACCATAACCAGTATAGGTCTAACGTGTTGTAGTCAGGTAGCCAACATTTTTGTTCCAATTGTTCCCCCCTGTGGTTCTAGAACCATCATTGTTTTGTGACTAAAGTTAAGAAATGTCCCAGAAAGTAAACTCCTCAGATTTGGAAAAACCCGTTTTCAAATGCCACCTGCTTACCTGTGGCCACTGCATACATACAATCCAGTTAGTTACTAGATCTAATGTGATTTAGCCTTGTTTTTAAAGAAAAAAAAGCTGAAATGAAGTTAGAGAACTTAAAACACAGATTCACAGAGCTCAAACCAAAGGGATATCCTGGCCATGCCCCAGTAGTTGTGTGTCACCAGTGAGCACAAAGTGCCCTGGTACACACTTGATACATCCATGGGCCTGGAGGGCTACTTTAGATCCCATATCTGATGTATATCTCTAAAAGAAAAATTTCAGACAAATTGAGTCAATTTGTGGGAACAAAGACACAGTTCATACATTGACTAGTACCTGAGCCAGTAAAGATGGAGATAATTCTTCCCAGGAAGGTGAAACAGGCAAGATTTATAGGCAGAGACAAGAAGTGACTTTTAGAAATGTCAGAACAGGTCAGCTCTTAGCATTTGTTTGTTTAGACGTGTCTCAGCATCCTGTTACTCACTGAACCTGACCTGATTACCTGTAGTTGGTATGACTGGCCATGGCTTCCATATTTGTGTTTTGAAACTTCTTAAAATTAATCTCTAGGTAGTTTTTCAAAGGGGTTTTTAATTCAATGTGTCAGTGTATACATATAATGCATTTTGAAAGGGTTAAGTGTTTGTTACAAGAAGATATTCATCTAGGTTGCAACTTGTCAGTGGTAGAATTTGCAACATATGCAGACAGTTTCAGCCAAGTTGAATTTATTAGAATACCTTGTCATTCAGTAAAATTTTGTTAAAGTCATTGTGTACATGTTCATAAATACCATCATGCTTGTTTCTGAGAAAGTAAGAAAGGCTGATACACTGTGCACCTTTTAACTTTGCGGTTTCTTTGAAGAAATGTAGATGTAGAAATATTTAAATGTTTGATGTCCTGCATAATGTTATTTGTAGTTTAGAGGAAGGACTCTCTCTCTATTTGTTTGTTTTGTTGGCAGTATGAGATTTTGAACTTAAGATTCTTTTTTTTTTATAATTTAATTTTATTTTATTTGTGAACATACTGTACAGAGGAGTTACAATTGCATGGGCAGGATAATGCGTACATTTCTTACCAAGCATTGCAGCCTCCTCCTGTGTTTACCCTTCACATACATTCCCAGCCTCCCCCCTCCCCCCCAATCCCAATCCTTCTCCTTCCCCCCCCTTCCCCCCCCGCCCCCCCGCACCGACGTTTTAAAGCTCGTTTTGGACATGACAACTTGTACTTCTCATTGTTGCAACAGGTCCACCTGTATCCTTAAACAACTGGTTTTTCCCCATCTCCTCCTCAAGTTATACTGACATCAAATATAGTGAAAGCAGGGGTTATACTGTGGGGGAGGGACATACAAAGCAACAAAGAGATAATCTTATAAATGCGTTAGAAACACATGCATGAAAGAAAAAAACCTTAAAATACACATCTAAGGGTTCATTTTCCTGACATCACATTATCTGACCTTTTCCACTTGACTCATACATATACTAGATATTACAAATAAGGGAAACCATGGGACCTATGTTTCTTTGTGCCTGGCTTACTTCACTTAATATAATTTTTTCCAAGTTTTTCCATTTCCTAACAAATGGGGCAATGTCGTTCTTAAAAATATGGAACGCTTCACGAATTTGCGTGTCATCCTTGCGCAGGGGCCATGCTAATCTTCTCTGTATCGTTCCAATTTTAGTATATGTGCTGCCAAAGCGAGCACTGAACTTAAGATTCTTGTGCTTGCTAAGCGGGTACTCTAATTCTTGAGCCACAGCTCCACCCCTTTCTGTTTTAAATGTCTTGCCATTTTGCCTAGAGCCAGCCTGAACTGTGATCCTCTTTCTCATGGCCTTACACATGGTGGGGACAAAAGATGTAAACCAAGATGCCTGGAGTAGTTGAGATGGTCTTGATAACCTCTTGCCAGGCTTGCCTGGTTGATGCCTCATGAATAGCTGAGATTACACCCATGAGCCTGCACTTGCCATTATCATTGTATTAACAACATAAGAAATGAAGATGTTTTAATAATTTAAAATTTTAACATTTGAATTCTTGTATTAGTACATACAAGATACTTGATATTACTGTCACTTGGATAGTATATTTGAGTATATATGTAATTGGGTGTGGGGGGCTGGAAATGTGGCTTAGAGACAGAGTGCTTGCCTAGTATGCATGAATCCCTGGTTAAATTACTCAGTACTAAATAAACAGAAAGAAGCCAGAAGTGGTCCTGTGGCTCAAGTGGTAAAGCCTTGAGCAGAAGAATCTCAGGGACAGTGCCCAGGCCTGAGTTCAAACCCCAGGATAGGCAAAAAAAAAAAAAAAAAAAAAAAAGGGACCAGAAGTGCTCAGAAAACCCTTCCCAAAAGAATAATGATAATGTTACATTCTGTAAGCGTTCAGTCAGAATAGTGTTTTTAAGCTATTGTTCACAAAGAAAGAGCATTACATTAAAAAGCCAAAGGAATGAAATACGTATTGCTTTAATGGAATGTTGTAGATAGAAGAAAAACCATGGGAGTATATAGCTCTAGTAATAGAAGTATTATCATAGATTTAATTTTTTTCTTAATTTTTAAATTGTTATTATAAAGATGAGGTACAAAGGGGTTACAGTTTTGTAATCAGGTAAAAAATACATTTCTTCTTTTTGAACAATTTCATTCCTTCCCTGGCTTTGTTCCAGTCAATATATTATATGGCAACACAGCTTTGTGTGAGTTTGTGTGTGTGTGTGTGAATGTTTTGTATATATTTTTATTGTAAACATACTGTAATGAGGGGTTATATTATATAGGTAATGAGTACATTTCCTATAGAGCATTGTTTCCTTCTTTTTTCTCCCTACCATCCCTTCCCTCCCCACCTTCCCAACTCCTCCCTCCCCCCACCAAGTTGGAAAGTTCATTTTCAACATTTTACATCTCATTGTTACAATGGGTCATCCTGTATCCTTATTTCAACATTTTGTGATTTCTCTTCCCTTCCCTAAATTAGAAAAATGTATATACAAGATGCAGGGCACCGGAATCAAACACAGTGGAACAGGAGTTATATCATGGGGGAGCCTCACAGTTTTTATAGTAGGAATAGATACTACCACTTAGATGTTATTTATGTTAATGATTGTTAATAAAAAGCTTCATCTTTTCAATTTTAGGGAATGAGTACTGCTATACTGGGACCCACATTTCAAGATCTGGCCACTAATGTGAACCGCAATATCAGCAGCCTTTCGCTAATATTTGTTGGCCAGGCCTCTGGCTTTTTGTGTGGCTCCATGATTGGAGGAGTTCTTTTTGACTTTGTGAACCATGTTTTAATTTTGGGTAAGTACAGATTTTCACAATGTGGTGGCATTCAATGAGTTCCCAACCTAGCTCTCACTGGCTCTTCCTGCGCACTAAGATGGTGGTGTTCCAGGTCACTACCGTGAACCACAACATCAGCAGCCTTTGTGGGTTGTGCTTTAGGATGTTTGTGTGGCTCTGTGATCAGAGCAGTTCTTTTGCAGTGTATGATTCAGTTTTTACTTTGGGGCAAGGAAACAATGATCTTTGCTTCTTTGTGCCTGTCACTGAATTTACAACTGGGTGCTAAATGCGAAAACTTGACAGCTGGGATGGGAGGTGTTTCAGGGTCCTCCACAGAAGCTAGGTCTCCATAGGTCTCACCTTGGCAGCCACAGGGCATCTGGGCTGGGCCACCCGGAGCCTTGATTAGCCCTCAGGTGTGCTGATGGCAGTCCTGAGCCTCCCGACTTCCAGGGGAACTGAGGCACCATGTCACACACTTGTCCCAAAACTCTGCCCATCAGCTAGGGCAGGTCTCTAGGTATGTCTGGGGCCAGATGAGCTTTGGAAACATGGCCAGGCTCTCTGGACTCTGGGTTGACAGTGTGGGGCAGGGGATGGTGATGCACTGACACAGGCTGCACGTTTGTCCTCCTGTTAGTGATGAGACTGGTCCCTGTGCCACAGTCTAGAGGATTTTGACATGCTGGCAACGATTTTAATATGCTGTGGTTTGAATAGGGTGACAGGTTTCAAGAAAATTTAGTTGAATATGATGAAAAAGAGAATGGAGAATAAGTAATCACCAATGAATAACCAATGACTTCCAAGTCATTCAAAGCATGAAGTTCTTTTATTCCCCTCCATATTCCCCAAACTACTCAGTTTAGTAAAGTTTAATGACAGGATACCATAGTGATTGAATACTATTTTGCCTTTTCATATTGTTAAGTCATACTAAAAGCTACTCAGTTTCTCTGCTTTTTTTTTGCCAATCCTAGGTCTTGAACTCAGGACCCGGGCACTGTCCCTGAGCATCTTAATGCTCCAGGCTAGTGCTCTGCCACTTGAACCACAGTTCCACTTCTGCCTTAGTTTCTTAAATGTGAAATATTTAAGTAAACATTTAGACTTATAAACAGGCCCAAAGTATAGAACTTTGCTTCATATTAAATTTATTTATTTATGTATTTATTTTTTGGGTCCAGTTGTGGGGCCTGAACTCTGGGCTTTGGCATTGTCCCTCAGTTCTTCAGCTCAGGGCTAGCGCTCTACCACTTGAGTCACAGCGCCACTTCTGGCTTTTTTCTTTTTTGCTTATGTGGTGCTGAGGAATCGAAGCCAGGGCCTCATGCATGCAAGGCAAGTGCTCTACCACTGAGCCACCTTCCCAGCCCCATATTAAATTTATTAGAGTATTAGCAACACTCTGATGCTGTTGAGATTATAGTAACAGAATCTGTATAATCCATAAACTTTATAAAATATTTAGATAAATTTATGACTAGTAGAGGTAGCACCTCTCATTTGCTAATGATTATCCTGTTTTTTTTTTCCAATTTTTTTTTATTTTTGGAGGGACCATTCATGGGGCCTGAACTCTGGGCCTGGGTGATGTGTTTCAGTTCTTCAGCTCAAGTCTAGGGCTCTAACCTCTTGGGTCACAGTGCCACTTCTGGCTTTTTCTGTTTTTATGGTGCTGAGGAATTGAACCCAGGACCTCGTGCATCAAGCAAGCACTCTATCAGTGAGCCACATTCCCAATCCAATTTTCTCAGTTTAATAATTATATCTTTTTGGTTCATTTTTTAATGATGATAACTTGACCTACGACCCTAGCGAATATTGATCTTTCCTTCTTGTTCTCTGTGTTCTTCCTTTCTTCCTTCCTTCCTTTCTTTTTCTTTCTTTCTCTTTCTTTCTTTCTTTCTTTCTTCCTTCCTTTCTTTCTTTTCTTCCTTCCTTCTTTCTTTCTTTCTTTCTTTCTCTCTTCTTTCTTTCCTTCCTTCCTTCCTTCTTTCTTTCTTTCTTTCTTTCTTTCTTTCTTTCTTTCTTTCTTTCTTTCTTTCTTTCTTTCTTTCTTTCTTTCTTTCTTTCTCTGTCCCCTTCCTCCCTCCCTTGTTACCTGCCTCCCTTCTTCCCTCCCTCCCTCCTTCTCTTCCTTCTTTCCTTCCTTCCTTCCTTGCTTTCTTCTTTCCTTCCTTCCTTCCATACTTCCTTCCTGTTTTCCTTTCCTTCTTACTCTGTTTCTTCCATTCTCTCTCCCTTCCTTTTTCTTTCTTTCTCTCATTCTCTCATTCTTTCGCTCCCTTCCTCCCCCTCCCTCCCTCCCTCCCGTCATCCCTTTCTTCTTTCCTTTCTGCCTTTCTTCCTTTCTCTTTCCCTCTTTCTTCCTCTGCCTCCCTCCTCCCCTCCTTCGATCCCTCCCTCTTTCTTTCTTTCTTCCTTTCTTCCTTCCTTCCTTCCTTCCTTTCTTTTTCTTTATTTCTCTTTCTCTCTTTCTCTCCCTCCTTCCCTCCCTTTCTTTCTTTCTTTCTTCCTTCATTCCTTCCTTTTTTCTTTTTCTTTATTTCTCTTTCTCTCCCTCCTTCCCTCCCTCCCTCTCTCCATTTTCCTTCCTTCCTTCCTTTCTTTTTTCTTTCTTTCTTTCTTTCTTTCTTCCTTTTCCCCTCCCTCCTTCCGTCCTTCCTTCCCTCTTTCTTCCTTCCTTTGTTCCTTCGTTCATTCCTTCCTTCCTTCCTTCCTTCTTTCATTTTGTTAGGGACCGGTTCTCACTATGCAGCTCAGGGTGCACTGGAAAATGCAATTCTTCAGCCTCAACCTTACAAGTAGAATTAAAGGTGTGAGCCACTATGTCTGGCTAATACGTGTGTGTGTGTGTGTGTGTGTGTGTGTGTGTGTGTGTGTGTGTGTATGTGTGTGTGTGTGTGTGTTGGGGGGGAGGTTACTAGAGTTTGCTCTCAGGTGCTTCTGTTTGCTTGTCATATGCTCTACCACTAAGCCATAACTTTAGTCCTTTCTAAATGTTTCTTATTATTGATATAGGGTTTTGATTCTGTTTTATTAATATTTTTTATTGTGAAATTACTGTACAGAGGGGTTACAGTTCCATGAGCAAGTTCCATCAAGCACTGTTGCCTCCTCCTTTGTTTTTCCCCTACCATCCCTTCCGTCCCATCTCCACAACTACACCTCCCCCCGCAGTCCCCTATCCCACCCCCTTCCTAAATTGTACAGTTCGTTTTTCAACATAGTGTCTTCTACATCTCATTGTTGCAATGGGTCAACCAGTATCCCTATTTAAACATTTTGTTTTTTTCCTTTCCCTCCCCAAATTAGACCAACATTGAATACAGTGCAAACAGGGGTTATACCATGGGGGAGGAACATACAAAGCAACAAAAAGTAATCACATGGTAGGGTCGTGTTATGGTAGACTTCCCACAGCAGCTAGGATGACAGGCTTGTACCATCCACCCCCTCGCTCCCCGATTCTTCTGCTGAGGTAGAGTCTCATGGACTTGTCTGCCTGGGCTGGCCTAGTCTGAGATCTAACTTTCCCCTGTAGCTGACAGGCAGTTACCATCATACCCACCTATGGCTTGCTTTCTTTTTGTATGGTTATTGGGATTTGAACTTGGGGCCTTGCACCTGCTAGACTAGCACTCTACCACGTGACTCATGCCTCTAGCCCTGCTTTTTTTTTTGCTGATTATTTTACAGATGGAGTCTAGTGAACATTTCTGCCTGTGTCTCAAGCCATGATCATCCTAGATCTTAGCCTCCTGAGTAGCTAGAAATAAGCATAAGCCACTGGCAGTCTGTGTCAGCTCCAGCTCTTGGTTTCTAAGGGATTTTGTGCCCAGGATGGCTACAAACCTCAATCCTCCCAGACTCAGCCTGCCAAGTCACTAGGTTTAAGGGTGGAGGGGGTGGGTTGGGGTAGGGGAGGAGGCATCTGCATACCATACAAGTTGACTTTCTTACTTTTTCTAGGGGTGTCAATGCTGGCTACCACTGTTGGTCTTTATCTTATCCCTTTTTGTAAGAACGCAGCATTGCTGATTGTCGTGATGGCTCTCTTTGGGGCTGCGGTTGGCACTATTGATACAGGTCAGTGGGACCTTTGTTCTATCCAAGAGTGGGTGCTTTCTGTTAGAAAAGTTGAGCTGATGATGCTAAACTTTGCCTTGTAATAATTAGAAACAACAGAAATTTACTCAGGTGATAATTAAACCTAGATGGGTAATTATCTACTAGGTTAAAACTTTGTAACCATTATTTCGCTGTGAAAGCACAGACAGAAGCAGACATATTATTATCACACATAATGTACACAGTATTTATACAATGTACATTATACAAAATAAAAAATGTACAAAGGCATTTCGATTTAATATGTCAATCTATGTGTATAATGCTTTTGTGTGTGTGTGTGTGCATAAATGTGTGCATAGGTGAAGGTCCTGGGGCTTGAAGACATGGCCTGGTATGGTCCCTGAGCTTTTTTGCGCAAGGTGAGCACTCTACCACCTGAGCCACAGCTCCACTTCCACTAATTAATTGGAGATAAGGGTCCCACAGGCTGGCTTTGAACCAAAATTTTCATATCTCAGGATCCTGAGTAGCTAGGATATCATGAGAATCAAGGATTAAAGGCATGAGCTACCTGCACCCAGCTTAGCACAGTGTATCTTGATGAATGTCACCCCTTCCACATGCTCTTCCCTTGTGTCCAGTCCTAAAAGTTACGTGGTTCTGTTTTCTCATATGTATATTGAATATTATGACTGCATTCACCCACTCTTGCTCTCTCTATTCCAGACACACAATCTAAAATAGATCTTCCCTCCCAAGCTTAGAGAAATCCATGTAATTCACGACTTTCCCATGTTTCTTTTCTGTTATTTTCTTTCTCTAAAGTTTCTGGTCTTGTACAACAGATGTTCTCCATGTGCAATCATGTCCTTGAAAACCTGCTGAAAAACACATGTGATACTGTTTACCATTATTGATTACCATTGCTTATGCCTCCCTTTCCCATGCTAAAGTTACTTGATGCCAGGTGCTGGTGGCTCCTGCCTTTAATCCTTGAGTCTCATGAGGCTGAGATCTAAAAGATCCTCCTTTGAAGCCAACCTGGGCAGAAAAAGAACAACAAGTAAAAAGCAAGGCTGAGAGTATGGCTCAAGTGGAAGACTCCCAGCCAAGCAAGCAGAGCAAGCAAGTCTGAGACCGTGAATCCAAACCCCAGCCCTGCCAAAAAAACAATTAAAAATATTGTAAATTCTCCAGGCTTAATTTGTGCATAAAATTTCAGTGATGGAATTATGTGCTTATCTGAAAATATCTGATTACAAAGCAGACAGCCAAAGCCTTGATGCTCTTGCATTTCAGCTTGCACATGCTCAGAGTAGGTGCAGATCTTGTTTTCTGTAATAAGAACACAGGGATCCTGGGGGGTGCAGGTCCTCAATGGGCATCTTGCATCTATTTTACACATCAGTAAATTTTCCTCATTTGGAACTGACTACCAATTTCAAGTATGTAATGGTCTAGTAATTTGGCCACTTGATAAAATTTTTACCTAGTTTATATCCATACTTAAACAAATATGAATACCAAATTTCTCTGTAGTATGGAATTGGCAAGTTTTGTAATAAGCCTTTGGTCTGGCACTAGGATGTAAACAGTGACCATGGATGAATAAGTGATGTTAGGACACATTGTTCTCTGCTCCTGAGTCTCACAGAATTGATACAGGGCCAATGGGTGATGACTAAGGACTGAACAGAGCTACTGACACCGACTGATCTCTCTAACAATAATGACTGTGTTTTCTTCCCTGTCTTTCATTGGTAGGTGCGAATGTCGTCATCTTGGCTCTTTGGAGGGACAAGGGCCGCCCCCACATGCAGGCCTTACACTTCAGTTTTGCCCTGGGTGCCTTCCTGGCTCCCCTGCTGGCTAAACTGGCCCTGGGCCCCACAGTGTCTGCTGACAACCACACAGAGCCCGACTTTCTCCCTGCAGCCCTCAATTCCTCTTCTGAAGCCACCTCAGACCCTCTACTCGCAGCTCCCCATGACATGAACTTACTGTGGGCTTATGCTTCCATAGGCACTTACATTCTCGTAGTTTCTCTCCTTTTCTTTGCTCTGTTCTGCATGAAAAGCTCAAGGCAGGGACAATCAACATCATGTGCTCAGCAATCTCGAAGAGCTCAATACCACAAGGCCCTTCTCTGTCTGCTTTTTCTGTTCTTCTTCTTCTACGTTGGGGTTCAGGTGACATACACTTCTTACCTTTTCTCCTTTGCCACCACCCATGTTGGCATGGACGAGAGAGAGGCAGCTGGCTTGAACTCCATCTTCTGGGGGGCCTTCGCAGCCTGCAGGGGCCTGGCAATCCTCTTTGCCACGCGTTTTGGCCCTGCCACCATGATTGTGTTGAGCAACGTTGGCAGCCTGGCCGCCTGTTTGTTTCTGGTGCTTTTTCACAGGAGCCCCATTTGTCTCTGGATAGCAACCTCCGTGTATGGGGCCTCCATAGCCACCACGTTTCCCAGCGGTGTTTCTTGGATTGAACAGTACACCACCGTCAGTGGCAAATCTACTGCATTTTTTCTGATTGGTGGTACTCTGGGAGACATGGCTATTCCTGCAGTAACTGGAATTCTTCAGGGGCAATTCCCAGATTTACCAGTACTCATGTACACCTGTTTGGGGTCAGCAATCTTCACGGCTATTTTGTTTCCTGTAATGTATAAATTAGCCACCTTGCCTCTAGGTCACCAGTAAAAAGGACACAAAAAGAGTGAGGGGAAGAGAGCTCAAACCTTGAGTTCTAGGCTGTGAAGAAGAGAATGGAGGAGAATGATGCAAAAAATGTTTTGAAGTGGTTGAGATGAATAATTCAACGGGATCCTTTGTAATGAAAACCATTAATTAAAAATATGTTGGATCCCATAGCCAGACTTTCCAACTAATTGCTGTCCAATGCATTGCTATTTAAATACTGCTCAGTTAATATCTGTGAATCCCTTAAGAAGCTCCTTGCCAGAAGCCAGGACAAAGGAACTGATGTGTAGAGAGGGCAGAATGCTTAGTGAATACCTTGACTAATTGCCACTCCTGAACAAATCAATCAGAATTTAGAAGATTTTCAGCATGCTTTCACATTTCAATTCTAGATCTATTTACATTAAATGGTAAAAAGTTTTGAAGTGTTCAATAATTCCTAGTCTTTCATAACTACCAGGTCTGATAAAGATCATCCTATGAGATTTGTGTTGGGCAAGAGAGTAAGTAGGTGATATTTATAATCTCTACTATTTAGAATCTGCTAAACAGTCATGAATTTTTGAGAAGTTGGGTAGTATCTAAATAGAGTAAAACCAAGCAAAACCCTCTAAACAAACAACCCTACACACGTAGAACATATTAGCTAAGCACATAGACATCAACATTCTCCCTGGGAAGCTGGAGAGAGTCATTTCATTAAAGAGCACCCGTGGTATGGAGAGATAAGTTCATAATCTGTCATTTTAGAGGAAGAATGATAATGACTGACCTGACTTCTATGAAGGAAACAGCCAGGTCAGGACACCTAGCTTCAAGAATGACTTTGTGTTCTGAGGCATTTCATGGAGGCCTTACCTGTGTCCTGATCTGTGAGGCTTGGTATTAAAATGAGATAGTTTCCAAATCAAAAGATCCTTTGATTTCTAAAGTTAGTGCTAAGTATTTCTTAGGATTTACTATAAGTTTCAGCCCATTTTTCCTTTTGAATGAGAAGTAAAATAAGAGTAATAAAAAGCCTTAAAATGTGTTACTAAGTTTGGTGCCAATGGCTGGCACATGCCTATACTCCTGGCTATTCAGGCTGCTGAGATTGGAGGGTCACAGTTAGAAGCTAGTCTGGGCAATAAAGTCCATGTGACTCTTACCTCCAGTTAATCACCACAATCCAGAAATTGGGCTGTAACTCAAGGGGTAGAACGTGCTATTTTTCAGCAAAAAAGCTCAGGGATAGTGCCCAGGCCCTGAATTCAAGCCCCAGAACTCGCAAAGTACATAAATAAAATGATTGTGCTACTATCCCAACTGCACAGAAGACAGAGATTGCAGTTTGAGACCTCCTGAGCAAAGTCCTTAGACCTTGTCTCAAAACATAAGGAGAATCGAGCACCTGTGGCTCATGCCTGTAATCCTAGCTACTCAGGAGGCTGAGATCTGAGGATCATGGTTCAAAGTCAGCATGAGCAAGAAAGTCCATGAAACTCTTATCTCCAAAAAACCATGAAAAAACCAGAAATGCCACTGTAGCTCCAGAGGGCTAGCCTTGAGCTGAAGGGCAGAGGGACAGCGCTCAGGCCCCCTGTTCAAGCCCATGACTGACAAAACAAAAACAAAAAATCAAAAAGAAGCTGTTTGCAGTATTTCATGATTTTGATCCCAGCTACTTAGAATGCACAGGTAGGAGGATTGTAGTCTGACGCTGGCTCCCAGGAAAAACAGTAATGCTTTATCTGAAGAAGGAAAAATACAACTGAAGCTAAAAGGGTTGGAGATATCACTTATAGTGGTAGAGGTATAGCTTATAGTGGTAGAAAACTTGCTTAGCCAGTACAAGGTCCTGAGTTCAAGCCCCCATACAAAAAGTAAAGAATGAGCCAGTAATTTCATAGGCAAATTTAAATATACTAATGTTTGATAGTTTATAGAGAATACTTGCTGGAGCCTGCTGGCAACAAAAGGGAATCCTGAATTAGGGGGCGAGGATGCGGAAAAATAAAGACATAACACAAAGGATGGGGTCGGGAGGTCTGCAGCTCAAGACTGCAGCACCGTTTATTTGTAACTTTCCTTATTATATACTATTAGCAGTCAAGAGGTAACATAAGGTTACCATAGTGCAGAGAAACAAGGAAAATTTTAATAAACACAAGGTGCAGTAAAAACAAGTCAACTGGTAGAAAGTAAAATAAACTCTGCAGACCGCAAAGCAACCCCGGGCACCAGGTGTTTTTCATGAAAGCCAGGTCCTTGTAGGTGCCTTCAAGTGAGCACAGGGGTCAAGCTGACCTTGGAGCTTTACTGAATTTCATTGATACAGAGGCATTTTCTCCACACTTTTCATATTTCTGAAATCAGAACTATCTGAAAATGAACATTTAAGCTTGTAACCAAGTTAATCCACAGCTTTTATCTCATACACACATGTAGTGTAATGTAGGTTTTTATTTCTTATTTTTATTAGCTTAAAGTAGTTGCACAAAGGGGTTTCAATTTTATTCAGGGAAATACAATAATTTACCCAAATTTGGGGATTGTAGTATCTTTTTCAATTTTTTAAAAGTCAATTCCCCCCCACATTGCTGATTATTGAATCCTTGGACTTGCCTATACTAGCTAGTGCTTCCCCACTGAGCTAAGAGGAAAGGATATTTTTATTGTCAGTTTTCCCTCTCTTGATGCTGTGATGGGTCTTGGAGACACAGTTCTGAGGGCAGAGGCTAGTGGAAGGTTACTACAGTAGTAGCAGCACCGCTGTCAGCCAACCCCACGGGGGTTCTCTACCTGAGGGTTGTCTGGGTCTTGAGACTGGATTTGGCTTTTTCTGAATAGTTTTCTTGAGATAAGAGACTCACAGATTTGCCTGCCTGGGCTGTCTTCAAACTTTGTCCTCAGATCTCAGCATCCTGAATAGATAAGGTTACATGTGTGAGCCACCACTGGTTTTGAATGGTGATGACATCCTGCAGGGATGGGTCAGATGGTAAGTTGAGTTAAATTAGTGAATGTAATTAAAGAGGCAGCATCTTTCGCAGGGATTGGAATAGATGGCCCAGCCATCATCCAGGGCTCCTGCTCCCTAAGTGTGAAATACTTGGGACCCCAAAGTAGAGGTGAGAAGGTGGCTTGGTGGCCTAGAAGTCAGGATTGGGAAAGAACTTTATATTTAAATAGACAAACTGATGTGTCCATCCTTGGATAAATAAGTAGAACTGATGCCAGATTTTGTTCACTTCTTCCCAAGTTTTGCACTGTATTACATTTAATTTCTGATTGCAATATAGCTGCTTTCTCTCATTGCATGTACATAAATTTCCTGTTGAAAACAAGTTGCTTTGTTTTGTCTTCAGTGAAACACAGACCCTTTATTGACCTCTGACCATTTACCTTCTATGTCCACTACAACATTGCTTAGGTTAACAATGAGCAACTTTGTAGAATGCTGATGAAGATATTACAAGCCTCTTGTTCTTCTTGGAAATCTACACTGGATTTCACAATCCAAAATATAAATTTCTATTGTGCTTGCATCACCAATACCCAAGATAATCCACTTAAAGAGAAAAGCTTTGTGTTTCTACTCATAGTTTTAGACGTTCTAGCCCTGATTGCTTAGCTCTGTTGTTTTTAGTCATGTAGCAAGGCAGCAACTCATGACAGGAGCATCTGGCATTGTAAAACTTCTTACCTCAAGCTCAGAGCCCAAGAGAATGAGAAAGGGACCAGGGCACCAAAATCACTTTATAGAGCAAACAACTAGTGACCTGATCATCTCCCTTGAAGTCCCACCTCTTTATGACTCCTCCACTTGTAGGAACCAAGCCTTAGCCTAGGAGCCTTTGGGAGACATTCAAAACCCCAACCATGATATAATGTCTGGTCCTGAAGAGTTCATTTCCATTTCCCTTTCTTTGAGCACTGCTGGAGCCTCCAAAATCCATTATTTCAGTGTAATCTCCATGATTCTTCCCAGTACTGACTATTATGGTATTGTGCAAAGCCGAAGTACAAGGTCTCCATGGAGACTCAAGGAAACTCTTAGTTGTGATTCCCTCTAATAACAAAAAAGAAAGGTAGATACCTGCCAGATACAATGGAGGTATAATCTCAGGGTCCGCATCTCCTCCAACAGGGAGGAGTTGGAAATAGAAGGAAAGATCAAAAGTCTAAACATAGAGCTTTCCTATGACCCAGCAATTCCACAAACAAGACCACACAACCAGGTTCATTGCAGCATTGTTGACTAAATCCAAGATATAGAATCAACCCAGATGCCTCTCAGTGTGTGAATGGATCAAGAACATTTAGTAAATATACACATTGGAATTCTATGCTTCCATCAGAAAGTATGATACTGCCCCATGAGTTAGGAGATGGACAGACTAGGGAAAATGTATATTAAGTGAAATAAGCTACACCCAAAGAGACAAAGGTTGCATGTTTTCCCTCATTCGTAGTAATTAAAATGTGCCTATAAATCTATAAGTAAACACAATGAATGATGAAAGACCAAGAAATACACTTAATCAGGACTCTAAACATTCTCCCAGTGGGACCAAAGGAGGATAGCGTCACAAAGGCTCATGTGTATATCAGAAAAGCTATGTGTATGTGACCATGTAAAATGATATTTATGAAATGAACTCCAAGAAGTGGAATGGAGGCTTTTTATTATTTTACTTTTTGTGCTTTTCTCCTTTTGTCGTCATTTTTGCCTTCGGTACTTGTTGTGTTGTAGGTAAGTGTATCTATTTGGGGGAGGGTAAGGGAGTCACAGAAATGGGAAACAAAGGGTGTCAAATGCAGGAGTGATATTTACTAGACACTCTGCTGAAAAGGAACTATACACCTTGTGGAGGAGGGAGGTCAGGAGGGAAAGCTGAGAGAAAATGAGGGAAGAGGTGACACTTCAAACAGAAGTGGAAGGAGCAAATTGTTTCTAAGTCAGAAGAGGAGGGCTCACCGCAGAAAAAGGTATCCCAGAAGAAACAAAAATTTATGGCACTGTAATAAGTTTAGCATAAAATAAATGCAAATAATTGAACATTGCTTATCGTTATTTTTTAAAAAAGAAAGGTTCTCATTACCTGACTTTTGTGACTGTAACCCTGCTATACATCATCTTTACAATAAAAAGAAAAAGGAAAAGAAAGAAAAAGGGATCACGCCAAAATAAGACATAAAGTCAGTTGGGAAAAGATTGGAAGTAGATAGTGGGTTCTCATATCTTGAGTAGCCTAGCTCTAGGAGTTCGCTGACTTTACTCACTCTCTTTGGCTGGTTCTGTCTATTGTCTGCAGAATCTCTAAGCAGACAGGTCAAGTTTCTGGCATCTTGCTGTGGTCTCCTTTGTGGCTCTGCCTCCAAGCCTTATCTTATAAGGGGCTGCTTGCAGACACTTTCAGCCTGCTGCATGCCATTGGACCTTCCAGGCTTTTATGTGAAAACTGGGTGGAAGCCTCTGAACGCCCCACAACTCTTTCACTGTGAATGTCTGCAGAATCAGCATCCCGAGGAACGTGCTGTGTCTGCTGAGCCGTACTGTCATGGAGCCACACCTGGAACATTTGGACCATGGCTGCGGCAGCCTCTGACTGTCTTGGCAGATAGACAGCAGGAAACCCAAACACAGGACTCTGGGGGGAACAAATAGTGCCAAAGGTTTGATGCTGTCTAGGGTTCTAGTTTGTTTTCTCTTCCAATTAAAGAATTAAAGGGCAAGAAAGTGTTTAAAGAAGGAGGAGCAGGTGTTTTTGAAAGAAAACAACAATAATAACAACCTCAAAGGAGAAGTAAATGAAATGGCAAAATGAACTCCTTGTAAAAGGAAGGATCCTAGAACTCAGAATGCCCAGTCTCTCTGGATGCTATTATATGTAGAGTCTTTACCTCCTAAGATCTGAGGGAGGGCTCCTGTCTTAATGGTCCAGGGGTGGACTTATGCTGCACAGAGGCTCCTGATTGGTCCTTCTATCTCTCAAGCATCTTGCTGAGTTGCCCACCCTTCTGTGAAGGGCTCATGTGTGTGCTGAACCTCCTCTCCCCCATATCTGTCTTGTTGAGTCATATCCCTTATTTTTGTAGCCATGTTGATGATTTCTCTTGTACCCCATTGTGGGCCCTCCATTTCTAAAATTTCCATTTCTATTAGCTGATTATCTGTGGACTAATAAAGCTGTCCCTTTAATAGTGTTCTCTGACTTTGGTCGCTTTAATGACTATATGGATGGATCTTTGCAGTGCTGGAAGTGATCTTGTCATGATGAGGTTGGAAGTGGCTGGCTCACCACACAGCCTAGGTCTTTCCCAACCTATCACACCTCGTCTTCTCTCAGTGCATTCATTGCTGCACACCTGTCCATTTTGGTGAATGGCATTTTCACACTCACTTGCTTTAGGATCACCAACTGCAAGAACGGCTTCACTGTGAGGGCAAGCACACTATGTGTTGTTTTTACAACCAGTAGTTTAAATGAATTTTACTCAAGTCAATATCTCCTGCTCTTGAGGATTAAGGGTCTTGGTCTACACGTGTATAGCTTAGTGGTAGAACATTGGAAAAGTAACCCTTCTCATCATTTTCTGCTACAGCATGCAACTTGCACTACCGCACTAGCGTTTGGAACTCCTTGGAGAACTGGCCGGAATTTGGTGTGGTACTTTTCCGTCTCTTGAGACATCTTTGGCTGATATTTGGGTGCTTTTCATTTCATATGGAATTTTATTCGTGTCCATCTAGCCACAGGGAGAGGAGGACATGCTGAACTACGCCACAAATGCACACGAACTCCTGCTTGTGCCTTGGCCCCAGCTGTTTCAGTGCTGCCTGTCCAATCTTGGAATTGGCTGCAGTGAGCATGGGCTGCATGCAGAGACCCTTGGTCCAACCCAGCACAGTGGAGAGTCCGCAGAGGGAGCTGCGCCCACGAGGCCTCTGGTGGCGCTGAGAGGCGCAGGCGGAGCTCTGGAGGGGTCTTCTTCTGGTGGGCCTAGAGACCCCAGAACCATGGGGCAGAGGGTGTCAGCCCAGAGGATGCAGCTGCTCTGAGGTTGCAATTACAGCTACCACCACGTGGCGGCGACCGCCCGCGGGTCTCTGTGGACTCCCCTAGGAGAGATGCTGCAGGCAACCGAGTTTCCTCACCCTTGGAGACAGGTCCTGGATGAGGAAAGGCCAACCACCATCTTCAGGAGCTGTGCCAAGTGGAGCAGCGCGTGTCTCCAGCCTGCAAGACGCGCTCAGTGCAAAGTCTCAATTCCCGGGCCCTGTCCTTGGACCGTCCCTGGGGGGAGGTGGCACCCAGAGGCCTCTGCGGCTGGAGGGACCAGTGCTCAGAGCCCGGGATCCCCAGGCAGCAAAAGGCCGCCAGGCTGGAGCTGGAAGCCGACCTCGGTGGGCCGGGGGCTGCCGGGCAGCGGCTCCTCCAGGCTCAGGCCCCTGCCCAGAAAGAGCCCGAGGCAGTGGCGGTGTCCCGGAGGCCGAGTGGCCGTGCCGGGAGCATGCTGCGCTGGTTCACCACCGTGATCCTGTGTCTGGCCTTCCTGGGGATGGTGAGAGCTGGGCTGCCCCCAGGCTGGGTTCTAGCAGGGGTCCTGCAGGGCTGTGCTCTCCCCCTGGAGTCCTGCTTCTCCCTACTTGAGCACTGAGTAACCACTCATCTGCTTGGCCTCAGTGTCCTCGTCCAGCCCTGGGGTACAATGCCAATCCTGGAGGGTGGAGTATGAAATTGAGTGGCCTACTATGTGTTTCAAATGTCTCAAACTTTTCTAAGATTCCTTTAGGTCCTGGCCCAGACACAAGAGAGGTATCTTGGTTCTCTAGCCCCTGACCAAATGGTTACAGAGAAAAGTACTTTTCTGGGGTTTCCTCTTTTTGTAAGGTCTGGCTGCTTAACTTTTCAGACAGAATGGAAATCAAGAGGAAAATGAGTTTTCCAGATTCTGTGTCTGGCTCAGTGGTAAAGTTAGGCACCTGTCTTCTACTCTGCCCTAATTCTAATCAATCCTTCCGTTCTTCTTATAAGAAATATAAAATAGTGGAGTATAGTTAAGGCTATGTACTCCTTTTGCCAATGCCTTGGGTAGCTTCCATTTCTGCATTTGACAATTGCGATCTGGGGGTGTGGGAAGATGAACCCCGGCAAGTCACTCCTGGTCACTTAAGCATTCAGAGACTCAGAGGCAGGATTGTTGTAAAGCTTTGTCATTGCAGGGAGGGAGAAGGTCTAAGGAAGAAGTCACTGCAGGTGATTGGTGAGTTCCCACTCACTGTGCCCCACACTTGTAAATCTTAAGAAGACATGGAGTAATTTGAATACAGCCAAGGCCCTAACTTTGTAGTGTACTAAGTGCTTGCTGTGCACCTGTGTGCTGGTCCTGGTCCTTAGTTGTGCCTGCTCCTGTTGAGCTAGGTGGGAGGTGGGTGGTGGGGGAGGGTTGCTTGCCTTTGGAGCACCAGTGCAATTAGAGCCAACTATTCTCGAAAAGTAGACAATGTGAAACCATTTTTCTTAAAGGGTTCAAGGAATTAGCCCTGAAAGGCAAGTGTAACCCTTAGTTCTTGCTAACCTCCATTATAAAATTAAGCAAGTCATTTTTTGCGGGGGGGGTTGGTCGTGGGGCCTGAACTCTGGGTCTGGGCGCTGTCCCTCAGCTCCTCAGCTCAAGGCTAGTGCTCTACCATTTGAGCCACAGCATCACTTCAGGGTTTTTTTCTTTTGGCTTATGTGGTGCCGAGGAGTTGAACCCAGGGCCTCATGCCTGCAAGGCTCTACCACTGAGCCACCTTCCCAGCCTTAAGCAAGTCATTTTTAAAATCAGGTTCTTTGCACAAAGAAATGTTTGAGGATTTATGTGTTGGGAAACACCTGAACAGCAACTGTTTGCCAAGCTCTGTCAGGGAGCCTGTGCAGGTGATGTCTATTGGCAGAGCAAGAAAGGGACATGGGAATGAATGACTTTGCCTGTTTTTAGTGAATTTGCCTTTTTTGCATATTTCTGGCACCTTGCAGGCTGGGATGGGCTGCACTCTGAACTGTACAGCTACTTGATCAACTAACAGTCTCTCTGGTTCAAGTTTGCTCATATTTTAAGGTGGTTACAGATCCCTCTATACACGGGCAGCTTTGGATCCGATTTAACAATTCTCTTCTTTGTTAGCTGTTCATGTTAATGGGAATTGACAAGAATGTTGATAGAAAGTACAAGTGACTGAAACCTTGAGCCCTGGAAGCAATTTCTATCACCACAGGACAATGGCCAGCTTGGCTTAATTATGGAATTTGCTATTTATTGTTTTTGTTGTTGTTGTTTATGCTGGGGCTGGGGCTTGAACTCAGGGCATTACACTCTTCCCTGGCGTTTTTGCTCATGTGCTCTACCACCTGAGCCACATGTCCAATGCAGCAATTTGCTGATTAATTAGAGATAAGGATCCTGGATGTCTCTGCCCAGGCTGGCTTCAAACCTTGAGCCTCTGGGTCTCAGCATCTCTGAATATCTCTGATTACAGGTATGAGTCACCACTGGCTAGGGCTTGGAATTCACAATTTACAATGACAGAGTTGCTTTATGATTCCTTATGCTTGCTTCATGTTTCTGTTGATCATTTGATGAACAGGAATGGCTGCTTAGGACATTCATGACTCATGAGGGAATATATCAGGGAGACTATTATTATGACTGTCAGGAAGATTTATCCAGAAGCCAAAATACTCTTTATAACAAGTATCTCTATGAACAAACTGATTAAAATGAAATGATCTAATATCCCCTTAATAAGGAAAGTAGAACAGTATTCAAGCACTAGTGGTCGTTATCTTTGTTCAGAGGATGCTATGATTAAAGCTCATAGTTGTATTTGAAACTGCCTGACATTAAAAAAAATGTAATCGAAGCCAGACCTTGATGGCTCATGCCTGTACTCCTGCCTATTCAGAGGTAGGGATCTGAAGACTGTGGTTCAAAGCCAGCTGGAGCAGACAAATCTGAGAGATTCTTATCTCCAAGAGGTGTGGCCTAAGTAGTAGATCTTCATCCTTGAGCAGAAAAGTTAAGGATCAGCCCCTATGCTCTGCATTCAAGTCCCCAGTTCCAGCACCAACAAGGAGAAGAAGTCAACCATTTTTGTAATTAGCCCAGTAACACAAGTCACAGGGACCTGGAGACTCATTAAAGGAAGATTGGAAATCTAGATGAAGAGTAAAAAACCTTGCTGTCAACCATTCAAGATGCCTGCTAACCACCAGTCAGCAGCTCACAGGCATGGGTGTGTTCTTTTCCTCTGAGGAGTCTCTGCAGTGGATGGGGTGGTAGTGTCTTAAGAAACAAGAGTCATGGAAGTGGCACTGCGGCTCATGTGATCCAGCACTGGCCTTGAGCTGAAGAGTGCAGGGATTGCGCCCAGGCCCAAGTTCAAGCCTCCAGACCAACACACAAAAAAAAAAAAAAAAGAAAGAAAGGAATAAATAAGAGTCATCAGCCATCTTTTCCTCTGTGTGTGCTTGGGTTGGAACCCAGGGCCTACTGTATACACTAAGTATGTGCTCTGTCCATTGAACTACACCCCAGCCTGTCGGCCACCTGTTCAACTCCTCCTTTGACCTCTTCGACCACATTGGAAGGTTAAGCACTCAGTATTCTTCAGCCCCTCACATGAGCCCAACACAGGCAAGGAGGAGCTGTACAGCTGAGTGCTGTTCCTCCACGGTATTGTGAAACATCCTTATTTTCTCTTGCCTTTGAGAGCATGGCTCCTACCCTCTGAGCCCCAGGGAGGTCTGCTTAACCACCAGATCCAAAGTGTTCCCCAACTTAGAGGTTAGCTTTGAATTCCATATGAGTGTGGCACTGCGCTGCTGCCAAGAGCCAGTGACTAAGAACCCTATGAACAATGTTCCTCCCTGAAACTTACCTTTATCTCCTGCAGAGAGAGTGCACATGCTAGCTACTCAGGGGGCTGAGATCTGAGGATCACTGTTCAAAGCCAGCTTAGGCATGGGCATCCATGAGATGCTTATCTCCACTTACCTTCCAAAAGCTGGAAGTGGCACTGTGGCTCAAAGAGGTAGAGTGTTAGTTTTAAGCACAAAAACTCAGGGACAGTGCCAGGCCAGAGTTCAAGACCTAGGATGAGAAACAAAAAAAAAAAAAAAGAAAAAAAGAAAAAAAAAAGAAAAACAAAAAGATGAGTTGCACAGATTTCCCTCAGTCCCAACTATTAATTCCTGATAAGAATAATAAAATATTCTACTATAGGAATAACATCTTTGTACATCTACTTAATTCACTTGATCTCTAATATTTGTGTTGGATCATTTATAAAGAGGAGATCTTGAACAGCTAGTCATCATCAATTATTCTTGCTGACACATTTGGTACAATGGAGTTAACACAAAGCGTACTGATTATCAGGAACATTTCTGGTTGTATTACATCTAGTGGAGACAACTCTAAAGACATGCATTTTAATAGTAAGCTAATATTTTTAAATTAACAAAAGACTACCAAAGGCAAATAAATTTGAAATGAATATAGGTGGTGGTGCTGGTGGTTGTGGTGGGTCTTCTGCTTCTCTTCCTTCTTTCTTTCTTTCTTTCTTTCTTTCTTTCTTTCTTCTTCTTCTTCTTCTTCTTCTTCTTCTTCTTCTTCTTCTTCTTCTTCTTCTTCTTCTTCTTCTTCTTCTTCTTCTTCTTCGTCTTCTTCGTCTTCATCGTCTTCTTCGTCTTCTTCGTCTTCTTCGTCTTCGTCTTCGTCTTCGTCTTCGTCTTCGTCTTCGTCTTCGTCTTCTTCTTCGTCTTTGTCTTCTTCGTCTTCTTCCTCGTCTTCTTCTTTGTCTTCTTCGTCTTCAACTTCTTCGTATTTTGTTTTTGGACTTTTTTTTTTTATTGGTACTGGGAATCTTACCCAGGATGTTGCACTTGATAGAGAAGTGCTTTGCTACTGAACTAAATCCCAGCCCTTTAAATTTTCTTTTTGAGAGTGAAAATTCCTGACTTATATAAGCATTTCTATTTTCCTTTTTTGAGTCATTTGTAATCAGGGGAACAGGAGGCCTGCTGGCCTGTGGGAAGCCATCAGGATCTATCTCTTCCCCTAGCTGAGCCCCAGCTCCTCAGTCTTGCCTTGCCCTTTGGCCTGGCTGGCTGAGACTTAGGGTTATCTCTCTCAATTCCCTCTCAGTGCTCTTCACAGGCCCTCCATGTAAGGACCTGATCCATCTAAAGACCCCTCAGCTCCCCTGGGACCCACATCTTCTCCCACAAAGGTTGGTGATCTCTCTCCTTCTCTAAGGTTTTCAGGTCTGTGTGTGCATAATAAGGTTACCCTGTGTTTCTAGACACACACCTATTCTGGGTCCATAATTTTTGTGACTCAAGTTAGCAGGAGCCTCAGCAAGTGGGCTCCTTAGATTTGGAGGAATCTATTTTCAATAGGGGGTCTCTGACTGGATAAGAGCCCGTTGATCATCAAATTCAGTGTGATCCTGGATTTAGTTCAGCCCCAGAGAGCTCAAAACCCAAATCTGTGACCCTCAAATGGAAGAGAATGATCCCTCATGACCCCCAGGTGCCCTGAGAGACTGGCAGGCACAAGAGGCCCTGGTTGGTCCATTCTAAATAGTCCATCGCTGGTTCTCCTGGGAGTCTCTGGAGGGTAACTTCAGTCCTCATAGCCAATGTCAGTCTTCCAAGGAATAATTAGCCAGGGTGGGTGGCTCACACTTATAATCCTGCTATTCAGAATCTGGTATCTGAGGATGGAAGAAGCCAGCCCTTGCAGGAAAGTCTGTGAGAATCTTATCTTCAATGAACAACTAAAAAGTTGCAAGTTGAGCTGTGGCTCATTTTAGAGATCTAACCTAGAGAGAAAAAGCTCAGGGACGATGGGGCCCAGGCCCTGAGTTGAAACAGATGAAAAGAAGAGAAGGGGAAGAGCAAGGAGGAAGAAAGAAAGGAGGAAGAAAGGAAAGTAGTGCGTGTTGTATGCTTAGAATTTAAAAATGAACTCAAGAATAGCTTTATTGTCATAAAGTTAATGGAACATTATGCAATACACATGTGATAAATAAACACATAAATTCATTTATTTTTATTTTTGCCATGCTTGAGATTGAATACAGGAACTCAGGCAAGATGGGCAGATGCTATATCACTGACTGACATTCCCAGCCAGCTACATACTAACTTTCAATACACTCTTTTCTTCTTTTTCTTCCTCTTCTTGCTTTTCTTCCTCTTCTTTCTCCTCTTCCTCTGATTCCTCCTCCTCCTTCCAGTCTTGAAATTGTTGTATAAAAATTCCTTTTTTCAAAGTAGTCTTTCAAGGTATTATTCAAATAGTGAACTAACTACAACAAAATGCTACAAGAAATAAAACAGTTTTGAAACCCGCCGAGGTTTGTTTTGTTTTGTGTTTTGGAGTCTGTGTTTTGCTATTTTAGTCCAGGGAGGCCTTGAACTTGTGATCATCCTGCTGCCTAAGCAATGGAATTCAGGCATGTACCACCACAACCTGATGAAATTAAAAATTTTGATGAGAAGAAAAGCAGTTGGAGTCTACAGCTCTGGTGATGACAGGAGTGTCACTGTATGTGTTTTTCTTCCTGTGGGCTCTTAGAAGTATGGAATCCTCCTGTGTCCCAATGGGACACTCAAGAGACAAGGAGATTTAGTCCAGTCAATTCACTTCTGCACAGAAGGTTGCATAGGCACTCTACCCAGAATTAGGCAGGTAGACCCAGCCCCCTTGGTTTTTATGCTAATACAAAGAGTGGTGCCCTCCCTCCTACCAATAGGAGTCCAGCTCACATTCTGTTTGTGATTGGCTGATTTAAAGAAGCTAGACAGCATTCTGTCAGTGGAAAGTTCCCACTTGGGAACTTGTTATCAACAAGCCCCAAGGGGATGTTCTTTAAGTCTTAAGTAAGGACTCCTACCACTGACACAGCTGGCTGGTGACAAAGAACACAGCTGAAGTCAAGAGGCAAACAATTCCAGCAAGTATAAGAACAAGGAAATATAAGTACAAAAGAGTGACTGATTATGAGATGGAGAAACTTTAGTGTCACAGGGTCTTGACTTCATTCTCTACTTTGCTTTGTATCATCTCCCCATTTTTCCGTAATGGATGTGAGCTAGATGCATATTGTTTTGATAAGCAAACATTTTTGGCTTTTTTTTTTAATATTTCAGGGAATAAGTACTTCTATACTGGGACCCACGTTTCAAGATCTGGCCACTAACGTGAACCGCAATATCAGCAGTCTTTCTGTAATATTTGTGGGTCGTGCTTTAGGATATATGTGTGGCTCTTTAATCGGAGGAGTTCTTTTGGACTGTATGAATCAGTTTTTACTTCTGGGTAAGGAAACAGTGATCTTTGCTTCTTTGTACCTGTCAGTGAATTTACAACTTCATATTTACAATAAGAAAACTTGTTGACAACTGAAATGAATGGTGTTTCAGGGTCCTCCACAGAAGCCAGGTCTTTCTCCATGGCTCTCACCTTGGCAGCCACAGGGCATCTGTCCTGGGCCACCCGGAGCCTTGATTAACCCTCAGGTGTGCTGATGGCAGTCCTGAGCCTCCCGACCTCCAGGGGAACTGAGGCACCATGTCACACACTTGTCCCAAACCTCTGCACATCAGGTGTAGGGCAGGTCTCTAGGGCTATCTGAAGCCAGATGAGCTGTGGGATGTGGCCAGGCTCTCTGGACTCTGGGTTGACAGTGTGGGGCAGGAGATGGTGACAAACTGACACAGGCTTCACATTTATCTCCATGTTAGTGATGAGCCCAGAGCGCTATGCTGCAGCCTGGTGGTGACCAGCATCCCTTTTTATTTTGTTTTCTTATTTATTTTTGTCAGTCATAGGGCCTGAACTCTGGACCTGGGTGCTGTCCCTCAGCTCTTTCTTCTGCTCAAGCCTAGTGTTCTACCACTTGAACCATAGCTCCACTTCTGGCCTTTTCTGCTTATGTGGTGCTGAGGAATCAAACCCAGGGCCTCATGCATACAAGGCAAGCACTGTACCCCTGAGCCACCTTCCCAACCCCTGGCATCGCTTTTTAGCATGCTGTGGTTTGAACAGGACCATGGGTTTCAAAAAAATCTAGATCCAACTGACAAAGCACCTTTGGAAGCAAGGAGAATAATCTACATTTACTGATAATTAAATAAAGTATCCTTCTTATTTCTAAAGTAGCTTTCAAAGATATGCACACGTGTGTGCGTGTGTGTGTGTAATGTTTTTGTCATCTTGATAATCCCACTCAGAGCCCCACACATGGTACCTAAGAGGTCTATCACTGAATCCCATGTCCAGCCTAATAGTAAATTTGCCTTGAATTGCTTCACACTATTTGCCAAAACAATTTATTCTGATTTACTAAACACTATTATATTAGTTGTACCATATTTAAAAGTCCCTTTTGGTTCTCTGTTTTTCCAGTTATTGGGCTTGAACTCATAACCTGTGATCCTCACATTTTAGCCTCCAGAGTAGCTAGGATTACAGGCCTGAGCCACTAATGACTGGCTCTTTTGGGTTCTTAAATGTAAACTATTTAAGTAAATAAATTTTGTCTCTTCTGTGATAAAGATTTGCTTAGTGGTATCATATATAGATTTAATAATACACAAAGATCTTAAAATATTTTAATGATATGACCAGTTAGAGAAACTTTTTAACTTGAACTTACTTTGTATTTTGGAAGCTTTTTAAAAAAAATTATTTTATTATTTACAGGTGTGACTTTCTTCATCCATTAATCCTTACGCCTTAACTCCTTTGCTCATGACACATTGAATACATAATAGTCCAGATATACATCAAGCAGAGAAAAAATAACAGCTTTAATTCTAAGCTGTCATCACCCTAAAAGCAAACCTGCCTTCTTGAATCTTCTGGAAGCTTTAATGATATTGGCTTGCCTCATGACCCTGGAGGAATGCTGGTTTAATTAATTAATTAGCACCATTATTAGTTATTAATTTATTTTGCCATTCCTGGGCCTCAACTCAGTTCCTGGGCATTATCCCTAAGCTTCTTGTACTCAAGGCTAGCACTCTACCCCTTGAGCCACGGTGCAACTTTGAGTTTTTTCTGTTTATGTGGTACTGAGAAATCAAATCCAGGGCTTCACGCATGCTCTGCAAGCACTCTACCACTAAGCCACATTCCTAGCCCAAATGCTGCCTTTATAGCTGACGTTTGACTCTCCTTTGCAGGGCTGTCCATGTGGGTCGTCACTGTGAGTACTTATCTTATTCCATTTTGCAAGACTGCAGTGTTGCTGATTGTTATGATGTCTGCCATTAGTGCCTCATTTGGTGTTCTCGATACAGGTTAGTGGAATTTTGAACATCTAACTGTGAAGTTCGGAAAGATTGTTCATTTAAAATATTCTAAGTTGCTGATGGCTCATGCCCATAATCCTAACTTCTCGGGAGGCTAAGATCTGAGGAACATAGTTCAAAGTCAGCACAGTAAAGTCTGTGAGATTCTTTTCTCCAATTAGCCAGCAAAAAGCTGGAAGTTGGAAGTGTGGCTCAGATGGTAGAGTGACAACCTTGAGCAGAAATGTTAAACAACAGTGTGCACACTCTGATTTCAAGAACCAGCAGTAGTACAAAATAAAAATAGTACAAAAAAATAAAATAAAGTAAAATAAAAATTCAATCACTCTGCCTATGGGTAATTAAAACAAAGGTGATGAATCTATGATTTTGAGATCATTCTTTATCATTGTGGTGTAAGAGACAATGATGGAAATGGACACCCAGGGCTCACGCCTATAATCTTAGCTAGTCAGGAGGCTGAGATCTGAGGATCATGGTTCAAAGCCAGCCCAGGTAGGAAAGTCCATGAGACTCTTATCTCTCACTAACCACCAGAAAACTGGAAGTGGTGCTGTGGCTCAATTGGTACAGCACTAACCTTGAGCTGAATTGCTCAGGGACAGCCCACAGGCCCAGTGGTCAAGCCCTACCACTGACCAAAAAAAAAAAAAGAAAAAAAAGGGAGAGAGGGAGAGAGACAATGATGGTTTGATAGCTGAAATAAATGTGGAACCACTATTTGGCTATACAAGCATAGAGACAGCCACCTGGTTTTAAGCTTAGAGAATCCTGGCACAACTTTCCTATTTCTTTTCTACTCTTTTTTTTTTACCCCGTAAAGTTCCTATTCTCCACCCATCTTCAAAACGTGACTAAATGACACATGTGATAGCTCTTTATCCTTTAATTCTAGCCTCCTTGCATGCTCATTGTCAGACTATGCACATATTTTATCTTTCAAATTTTGTTTGACTATAAAATTCCAGGAGGAAATATGTGCATATCTGAAATCTAAGTACAAAACAGAAAACTTGATATTCTTGTCTGTTATGAGCTCAACAGAATCCTGTAATCAAGTCCTGCCTGGATACTTTGAATCTGCCTTTTACATAAAATATGAACTCTTCAATGGCCTACCCATATGACACCCTTTGATGATTTGCTCACTATTTAATTTGCCTGGCAAATATGTATAAGTCTTTAAAATATACAAGTAGATATAATAATATTAGTCTCCAATGTGGAATTGGCAGTACTTTTGTTTATTTCATTTTTGTTCTTGTGTGTTTGCACTCAAGGCCTGGGCACTGTCCCTGAGCTTCTTTGCTAAAGGCTAGTATTCTGTCATTTTGATCCACAGCTTCATTTCCTGTTTTCTAGTGGTTAATTGGACTCTCACTGACTTTGCTGCTGGGGCTGTGTTCAAATCCATAACCTTCAGATCTCAGCCTCCTCAGTAACTAGGATTAGCGTTGTGAGCCACCAGCACCTGTTCAGTATGGGAACTGTTTTAAAACAAGCTTTAGTACTGAGCCTGGCTGTAAGAACATTGTTGTCTGGGGGTGGTGGTGGTGGCTTAGGGCTGCTGAGACACAGAAGTGACTCAGGGCCAGTGTTACTAAGTTCTGTGTATAACTTAAAACTTTCTCTGTGTCTCTTTGCTAGGTGGGAAAGTGCTCATCTTGGCTCTTTGGGGGGACAAGAGCCCCAGCCACATGCAGGCCTTACACTTCAGTTTGGCCCTGGGCGCCTTCCTGGCTCCCCTGCTGGCTAAACTGGCCCTGGGCCCCACAGTGTCTGCTGACAACCACACAGAGCCTGACTTTCTCCCTGCAGCCCTCAATGCCTCTTCTGAAGCCGCCTCAGACTCTCTACTCGCAGCTCCCCATGACATGAACTTACTGTGGGCTTATGCTTCCATAGGCACCTACATTCTCGTAGTTTCTCTCCTTTTCTTTGCTCTGTTCTGCATGAAAAGGTCAAGGCAGGGAAAATCAACAGCATCTGCTCAGCAATCTCGAAGAGCTCAATACCACAAGGCCCTTCTCTGTCTGCTTTTTCTGTTGTCCTTCTTCTAAGCTGCGGCTCAGATGACATACACTTCTTACCTTTTCTCCTTTGCCACCACCCATCTTGGCATGGATGAGAGAGAGGCAGCTGGCTTGAACTCCATCTTCTGGGGGACCTTGGCAGCCTGCAGGGGTCTGGCAATCCTCTTTGCTGGGTGTTTAAGCCCTGCCACCATGATTGTGTTGAGCAACATTGGCATCCTGGCCTCCTGTTTGTTTCTGGTGCTTTTTCACAGGAGCCCTCTTTGTTTCTGGATAGCAACCTCGGTGTATGGGGCCTCCATGGCCACTCCATTTCCCAGTGCTTTTTCTTGGATGCAACAATACACCACCATCAGTGGCAAATCTGTTGCATTTATTTTGATTGGTGCTGTCTTGGGAACAATGGTTATTCCTGCAATAACCGGAGTTCTTCAAGGACAATATCCAGATCTACCAGTGCTTCTGTATGCCTGTTTTGGGTCTGCAATTTTCACTGCAGTTTTATTTCCTATGATGTATAAAGTAGCTACCTTGCCTCTGCGAAAAGGAAACAGAAAAGGTGGGTGTTCTGGAATAAGAAGACAAGAATGAAAATATGATTCAGAAAAATAAAATAAAATTGGTTCATTGACTTCCTTCCTTCCTTCATTCCTTCCTCTTTTTCTTCCTCCCTTCTTCCTTTCCACCTCCCTCCCTGCTTTCATTTCTCTCTCTGTCTGTGTCTCTGTCTTTGTCTCTCTCTGTGTCTCTCTCTGTGTCTCTCTCTGTCTCTCTCCCTGTCTCTCTTTATCTTTGTCTCTTTATCTCTGTGTTTCTCTGTACTGGTTTGAATCCAAGGACTCCCTAAATCCTCTACCTAATCTAAGTGTTCAGCTCAGAAATGGCTTTTGAACTGGTTGAAATGAGTGGAACAATGAGGCCTTATGTAATGCAGACATCTAGTCATATGTTGATGGATCCACAGTGAGATTGCAAACCAATTCCTCTTCAGTGCATTGATGAATGCATCCATTTCAGTTAATGCTGGCCCTCTGCCACAGAGCTCCAGGATAAAAGGGAACAACCTAATACTCAGAGCAGATAGATAATTCCTGACTTTAAAAAATTAATATAATTGTATTGTTATTGTTAAATTGTTAGGCTAGAGCAGAGCATAAGCAGATTTTTCAGCACACTTGGGGATCAGATTTTTTAGGTTGAGCTGGGCACTGGTGGTTCATGACTGTAATCCTAGTTACTCAGGAGGCTGAGATCTAAGGATTGTGCTTTAAAGCCAGCCTGGGAAAGAAAGTCCATGAGACATTTTGTTGTTTTTTTTTGTTTTTTTGGTCTGGTAATGGGGCCTGAACTCTGGACCTGGGCACTGTCCTTCAGCTCTTCAGCTCAAGGCTAGCCCTCTACCACTTGAGCCATAGTGCCACTTCCAGCTTTTTTCTTTTAGCTCATGTGGTGCTGAGGAATAGAACCCGGGGCCTCTGGAATGCAAGGCATGTGCTCTACCACTGAGCCACCTTCCC
Organism: Dipodomys merriami; assembly: GCF_024711535.1. Lineage (NCBI taxonomy): Eukaryota > Metazoa > Chordata > Mammalia > Rodentia > Heteromyidae > Dipodomys > Dipodomys merriami. Next base: position 30,669,741 of record NW_027206401.1, on the reverse strand, counting down.
AGCCCCCCATGAGACAGTTTGTTGTTGTTGTTGTTGTTGTTTTTCAAAGGGCTTGAACTCTGTGCCTGGGCACTGTCCCTCAGCTCTTCAGTCCAAGGCCAGCACTGTAACTTGATCCACAGAACCAGTTCCAGTTTTCTGGTGTTTTATTGAAGATAAGACTCACAGACTTTCCTGTCCAGGCTGGTGTTGAACTGAGATCCTCAGATCTCAGCCTCCTTAGGAGCTAGGATTAGAGCTGTAAGCCACCGCCCCCCTCCTCTGCCAACACCCCCACCCCCCTGCTGCCCAGGCTCCCTGAGACACTTATCTGCACTTAGCCAGCAGAAAACTGGAAGTAGGGCTGTGGCTCAAAGTAGTAGAGCAATAGCCTTGAGAAAAAGAGCTCAAGGAAAGCATTCAGGCCTTGAGTTCAAGCCCCATGAGAAAAAACATTTTCTCCCTCCATTTAGAGCTCATGGTAAAAAGGTTCAAAATGCTCTGAATCCAGAGCATTTTATAAATATACCATGTTTACATGCAGTAGGATCTTCTTCTGAGGCTCATATTTGGTAAGAGCTTGATTAAGTGGACGTTCCATGATTTCCCCCTTTCAGAGTGGTTTTCAGACATTTGAGTTTCTTGTTGTTTCTTAATTTGAGACAGAGTTTGGTTATCTTTCCCACGTTGGTCTGGAAGTCAGTATGTATTACATTGAGCCTCAAACTTGTGATCATCCTGTCCTTTCTGCTGAGTGAGACTTCTGTTTTCAGAAGTTGGGTAGTATTCTGATTTAGGAGAAAAAACACAAACCTGTGAAACAGTTTGCTGACCAAATTGTCAGGCTTCCATACTGGGCTTGAACAGTAAGGAGGGCAGTTCTAAGAAAGTGAATCCTTGGAAAGCTCACATGCTTTGCTTAATCCTTTTCTTTCTCTGTAGGCTGAAGCAGAGGATGCTAATCTGTCCTTTGAGTATTTCTGCTCTATGAAGAGGACACCGTGCAGTGCCAAAGAGAGCTGGCTTCAAAACAGGACTCAGCTTTCCAGCAACACACAGGCACTTAACAGAAGCCTCACCTGTGCCTCAAGAAATGATTTCTAAATTGAAAATCTCTCATTTTCATAGTTTCTCTGAGATATCCACTAGGAATTAATGTGATTGCCAGTGCCTTCTTCATGTCAACTGAGTAGTGAAACAGAAACAAAGAGCTTTAGGAATTTGCTAGTGATTATTAATATGCTCTAATTCAATGTACTTATTGTGTTATTTGTGATTTTTCTCAGTAAGGGTCTGTTAAAATGGTGCATTTCATGATTCAGTCACATTGTAACTCCTCTGAAATTAGGGTGTGTCCTATAATAAATGTACCTTTACAGTGTTGGGAGATTTTACTTTGGATATATTTTGGTGGTTTTACTTTGTTTTACCACTTTTGGACTCAATTGACAGTTTTTTCCTATACATATAGTAAATAATGTAAAAACTGTTGATTTTTCACAGTGTATTAGATTCAGCAAAACAAGATGAATACATTACAGCAGCATTTATGAAGAGTTTGGTACACTCTCTGTTTTTTCTCACTGGGGCAGTTTCCCTTGACAGGCATTTCATGTACCTAGAATCTGTACCTTCCTATAGTCTCCATTGCAGCTTTGTCTTTACTTGAATAATTCTTAAGAAGAAAAAGAAATATGGGTATCTAGACTGTAATCATTTTATTAAATGTCAATACCAGAGTCTAGAAGCGATCTGGGGCAGGAGTGTAGTGAGCTCTGAATCCCTTATTTAAATGTAAGTTTAAGGGAAGAAAAAAAATTGCATGTAATGCTGATGTATTCATCTTTCAAACTGGTCCCAGTATTTACAGATCAATATTTACTTTGGGAAATGATGAGGAAGCACTGAGCCTTCTATAGGGACAGTTTGATCAACCTTGGCAGGCAATCTTTGTGGCCCAAATCTCCCTCCATAGAAGGAATAGTAGTTATTCATCAGAAGCAGGTATGTTATTTCTAGCTTGGAGACATTTTGAGAAGTCAAATCAGATGGAAAACAGTGGTAAGATTTCTACATGAATGGGATGAATACTAAATGAATATTAAATAGGTCAATGAAGCTAGTTTACTTTCTGAGCAATGGTTAGAGGGCAACTGTGTACCTTTCCATAATTTTGTCTAGCCATGGGGATTGTGGCCAGGACCTTGTGCCTGCTGGGCAAACACTGGACCCGATATAAACTTATTAGTCAGGGAAAATGTTATTTTAAAGAAACAGGATTTTAAGTTGTTAGGGGTTTACTTAGAACCAGCCCTTAGGCTGCTGAGGCAGGATGCTTGGCTATCTAGTTAGAGCCTGTGTCAAAAGAAACCAATCCAGGAGCCAACACTAGTGGCTGCTGACTGTAGACCTACTTACTAAGAAGGCTGAGAGGTGCGAGGCCAGCTGGGACACAAGAGTCTGTGAGCCATCCTTCTCAAGCTAGGGCTGGGCCCAGCCCGAGTTCTGTGGTCTCCTAGGCAACGAGGTCGGCTTCCAGTCTGTCTGGAGCCCAGCCCTTGTTTGGCAGCAGACGTCATTTCCGCCAGCCTCTTGGCGCAGGTGTCTGGGAGTTGCCGGTTGCCTGTCTGCTCCACCGCCTGCCTCGCCGGAAACCCAAGTCCGAAGTCCGGCTTCGCCAGGCCCTGCCTGCGTCCAGCCCTGGGGGAGTGGGCATCTGGAGGGACCTCCGGGCCGGAGGGACGGGAGTTCGGGGCCGTGCGCAGCTCGAGCGTTCTCCGGGGTGGCCAAGCTGGAGCTGGAAGCGGACTTCCGTGGGGCCGGGCCTGCGGGGCAGCGGCCGCACCAGGCCGAGGCCCGGGCCGAGAATGCGACGAAGACGGAGACCATGGAGGGCTCCCGGCGGAGCAGCCGGGGCCAGCGCCTGCTGCGCTGGTTCACCACCGCGGCCGTGTATCTGGCCTTCCTGGGGCTGGTGAGAGCTGGGGCTGCGACCCCCGAGAGCGGAGAGCGGGGCGCGAGCTGGTGTCTTCCATGTGCTAACGCTTGACTGCTCCCTTCACCTCCTGCGCACGGAGCCATCCACTCTGTCTAACACGGGGCATAATTCTGATCAGTAAGGGTTACAATCCAGTGCGAAGTTGATTTTCCTGATGTGTTCCAACTGCAGCAAACTCTCCTCGGTGCTGGATGGAGGCACAAGATACGAAGCGCTCCGCCTCCAATTTACAAACAAAAGCCTGCCTTTTGTGCGATTTCTTTATGGCGATCTGGCTAAAAATGAGGCCAACTGCTAAATTTTGCAGCTAGGGAAATAATGTACCAAAGGAAAGTGACTCCTGAACCTGATTACGTGAAAGAGTTGGAAACATCACTCTCTCTGCCAACAACCCACTTTTATTTTCTAACTTTCTTTTGATTCTTATAAAGGTGATGGACAGAGGTCTGGTGGTAGTTTCATCTGTCAAGTAATGAGCACATTTCTTTTTGGACAATGCTAACTCTTCTCCCAATCTCAGTCTCTCACACAATCCACTTTTAACCAGCTCTTCAGCTTTTGCTAGCACAATGCACAAGTGTAGACTTGCCTTTTGCCAACTCCCTAAACTACGTACACCTCCATTGTTTGTTAAAAGCTCACTCTTATCACTTGATGATTATGATCCTTGGAGATGGAAGCTGGAACCTTGGGGAGGAGAATCACTTCTGGTCATTGAGTATCTCTGGAGTCTGAGGCTGAATTCTTTGTTAGAATGTTTTGATGGAGGTACAGAGAAGAGGAGGAAAGAAGTCTGTGTAGGTGCTGGGTGTGGCTGGCACTTGCTGTATGCCGACTCTTGGAAGTCCTTAGAAGACCTGACCCAGAGTGGAGCCAGAACTCTGACTTTATCCTATACTAAGTGCTTACTGTGTACCTGTGCCTACTCTTGCTCCATAGTTTTGTCTTGTTCCTTCTAGGGCTGGGGCCCCTGCCTTTGGAGCAGCAGTACAGTCAGCAACAGTTACATTTCACAGGTGAATTGGAAATGATTTTCCTTAAAGGATCCAAAGAATTTTCTCTGAAAGCCATCTAGTAGCTCTTACTGAAAAGTACTTAATGTTTTTAAGCGCAAATTATCGGTTTCTTTGCCCCAAAATAAGGTTTAGATGTTGGGCAACACTTGAACTAACAACTGTTCACTCAAGAGTCTTCTCAGGCAGTGCCTATTGACAACAAAAAGTGACATATAGAAACTGTAAATTTGCCTCCTTCGTGCATTTTTGTGCAGCATGCAGCCTGGGATGAGATGGCTGCTTGACTGCTCAGCTCCTTCTTCCCAGAATATTACCAGCCTGCAGTTTGTTGACGTAAGGTGGTTACAGACCCCTGTATTCACAGGCCTGTGAGGCAGATTTAGGCTATCAATTATAGTGCCCGTTTTGGTCAGCTTTAATTTTGACTAAAACCTTAAGCACTGACAGCATTTTCATTGGAATAACTGATCCATTTTGCTTCAATATGAAATTCATAGTTTGTAATGGCAAAGCAGCTGAGTAATTCCTTATGCTTTCTACACGTGTCTGTTGGCCATTTGATACACAAAAGTGTGGCTGCATTCACTTTTCCTGTCTTGAGGGCATTCATCACATCAGGGAGACTTCAGTATGACAGTCAACAGAATATAGCCAGAAGCTAAAGTACACTCATTCATATGTGTCTTCAAGAACCAAACATGCTGGGCAGTGGTGGCTCATGCCTGTAACCCTAGCTACACAGGAGGCTGAGATCTTGGTTGAAAGCCAGCCCAGGCAGGAAAGGCCATGAGACTCTTATCTCTACTAAACCACCAGAAGACCAGAAGTGGCACTGTGGCTCAAGTGCTAGAATTCTTGCCTTGAGCTGAAGAGTTGAGGGACAGTGCCCAGGCCCAGACTAAAAAAAAAAAAGAAAGAAAGATCAAATGGTGTAAGTCCACATATTAAAGAAGGTCAAAAGTATTCTAGCACTAGTAGTCATTATTCTTGTTCAGGGCATGAGGTGATTAATAATCATTGTTGGTTGGGCTGGGAAGGTGGCTCAGTGGTAGAGCACTTGCCTTGCATGCATGAGGCCCTGGGTTCGATTCTTCAGCACCACATAAGCAAGAAGAAAAAAGCCAGAAGTGGCACTTTGGCTCAAGTGGTAGAGCGCTAGCCTTGAGCTGAAGAGCTGAGGGACAGCACCCAGACCCAGAGTTCAGGCCCCACAACTGGACCAAAAAAAAAAAAAATCATTGTTGGCTGTAAGAGACATCCAGTGTTGTAGTTTGCCTTGTAACAAAGCCATAGGAACCTGAGGACCCACTAAATATGAAAATCAGAAAACCTTTAAGTAGCCAAGGTTTACTGTCCATCATTCAGGATGTCTGACAACATTTTGGAGTAGAATATAGAGAATGATATTGGATTCTATCTAGGGATTCAAGTGAGGGCTTTCTGCATACTAAGCTAAACACATGTTCTCCTAAGTGATCTATTCCAGCCCTTTAGCTAACTTGTGTAGGAGTGAAATCAAGGGTGTGATAGGCACAACATTGGATTTTGTTTTCAGCACCACACACAAACCTCCAACTTGGACAAAACTAATGCTAAATTTTGTCCCTGGTTAATTGGTTTCATTTACCATTAATATTCTCACCTGCCTTCCAGAGAGTGGGTTCAACACTTCTGAGCTAGGAGGTCTAATGGGCTACAAGATTTAAATTTCCCCACCATACAGGTTAGCTTCAAAGTCCATATAAATAGCTTCCCACTTACTGGCAAGAGTGAGTGCCAAGAACCTATTAGAAACTTTCCTTAGGGGAAACTACTTTATCTCTACCTATGTAAAGGCTTATTTGGAGTATTGAATGCTTTGGCCTCTGGTCATAGGAAATAAGGAAACTTGGAGGGAAAAATCTATTCATAAGATAGGAGAGAACCACAGTATGAGTAGCAGTCAAAGCAATCAGGGTGTTGAACGAAGGGAACAGATTGTAGAACCAGTGCAGTCTTTGGCACTGGAATAGATCGTCTCCCAGTAATGACTGCAGAAGCAATTTGTTACCAATAAATCTGCAAACTTCTAAAAAAGATGTAATGAGAATCTTACTTGAAACCCTTAATAGCATCCTGTAAGGATTCATAACCTTATTTACTGAAAAAGACCTTACTGGATTTAGTACTGTGACAAATGCCTAATTTCTTTACCCACACAGATATTTCCTAGTTCTTATGCATTCACATTTCACTGAAGAAATCATTAGGTAGGCTTTATCTCTCCTCCCCTTTTTTATTGTGCTGGTGGTAGAGCTTAATCTCAGAGCCTGGTACTCACACTTGGCTCTTTCACTAATGGCTGATGCTCTGCCATATGCCTTCTGACTCCAGGCATTTTTGCTGTGTAATTGAAGATAAGGTTTTGTAGACTTCTCTGTATAGGCTAGCTTTGAACTGAGATCCTTGGATCTCAACCACCTGAGTAGCTAGAATTTCAGGTGTGAGCAACTGGTGACCAGCTTTCAGGTATGTTTCTTCTAGTTGACACTGACTGGTTGTTCACTAGCAGTGTAAGAAACTAGCAGTGATGTCTAGAATATCAGAAGCACTGTCCTCCCTCCCTGTGAGACTTCAAGGTGACTTAATGGGAACATGAAGCAGCCCTGGCAGGATTGGAATTGTTTCCGGTTTCAGAGGTTCACTCACACATCCAACAACTTCTGTGTTTCCTTACTACAGCCTTCTCCTTGGCCAAGGCCATTTGAGTAGGTGGTGCCAAACATTTTCCTATAAATGGTGGTGGGCTTGAGGGGGAAGGTAGGAGCAGGGAAGGACGGGAGAATTGATAATATTTGAAAAAGGGAACAACCTTTCCGTGATGGTGGATATATCTTTATTTGTGGTGTTGGAAAACTGTCAAGTGTACAATGGGAGAAACATAACTGGGCAGATTTACCATACACTAGCTTCACCATACGCTCCCCAACAGGTGTGCAGTGTCTGGAATCTGGCAGGTCCACTTTGAGTTGAGAGGTGTAGATGTTAAGGCTCAAGGTTTGGGAATTTGGGAAGAGAATGGCCTGGTATGAACGCTTCACCAGAGTCTCGGACAGTCAGTGAGGTTGTTTCCAAAAGACAACATCCAGGTTCTAGAGCATCACTTCCTGTTGCTGTCAGCTGCGGGGAGGGGTGCTGAAGGGCTTCTTTGCCCCAGTGAGAATGTGTTTGACACAATGCATTAAAGCCTGGCACTCCTGTGTTAGGTGAGCCTATGAGAGGAGGCTGCATGAGGGTCTGCTATTAGCCTAGACTACTTTACCTAGACAGTCTCTGCTCTTCAGTGAGAATGGGTCTGATTGGCATCAATTGTCTCTATCTTGGTTGAAGGCACTCCAACCCAGTCTGTTGGCTTTGCCTAATGATTATCACCTCAGTGATGAGATGTGCAGAGAAGTGAGGCCTTCGGGGGAGATTCAGCCGGAAAGCCCCATGAGAAAAGCACCTGTGCCAGCTGCTACCATTGCAGCGTCAGCCTTTTCTGCATGGGAAGCTTCCCTTCAAGCAGTAAATGCACGGAAGGTGGCAAGGGAGCAAACCTCACCTGTATACATTCAGACAAACCAGCGGGTGCCAGAGTGGAACAGTTAAACCTTCATTGTTCCACTAAAATTATGGACTTGATGAACATTGGTTAGAATCTTTTTTTTAATTAAAGATATTCGTTCCACCGGGAACGGGTGGCCCACGTCTGTAATCTTAGCTACTCAAGAGGCTGAGACCTGAGGATCATGGTTCAAAGCCAGCCCATGCAGGAAAGTCTGTGTGACTTTTTGTTTGTTTGTTTGTTTGTTTTTTGGTCAGTCATGGGACTTGAACCTTGGGTTGGGGTGGTGTCCCTCAGCTCTTCAGCTCAAGGGGAACTCTGCCAGTTGAGCCACAGCACCACTTTTTATTTTCTAGTGGTATATTGGAGATAAAAATCTCACAAACTTTCCTGCCCAGGTTGGCTCTGAGCCAGGTTCCTTAGATCTCAGCCTCCTGAGTAGCTAAGATTACAGGCCTAAGCCACCCGTTACTGGCTATCCTTGAGACTTTTATCTCCAATTAACTACCAGAAACCTGGAAGTAGCACTGTGGCTCAAGCAGTGGAGTGCTAGCCTTGAGCTGAAGAGCTGAGGGCAGCACCCAGGCCCAGAGACAAGCCCCATGAATGAAAAAAAAAAGATGTTTATCCCACCAATATTTTGTTGTTATAGGTCATTTAATCTCTTCCATGAGGGTTCTTTGAGTGCAGTGCTTTTAATTACAGAAGCTTTAAGGCAGGAATTAGGGCTCATGGCTGATCCCAGCCATTGAGGAAGTGGAGATGGGAAGACTACCAAAGGGCGATGGTGGTTCAGCTGGTAGAGTGGCGGCCTAGCAAGTGCTGTGCCCTAAATTCAAACTCCTGGACCACAAAGCAATAACATAAAAGCAGAAGCTTTCAAGACTCAGCAAGGTTCAGACCACACCTAGCAATGGACTTACTATTATTCACTGTGAATTTTGTGGTGATATTGTAGTTTGAACTCTTTGCCTTGTGATTGCTGGGCAGGCATTCTCCACTTCAGTCCTCTAGCCCTTTTTGTCTTACTTATTTTTCTGATAGGATCCCATAGTATTGTCCAGAGTTGGCTTGGGCCATGATCCTTATACCTATGCCCTCCATGTATTTGGGATAACTGGTACACATTACTATATCCAGCTTTTTTGTTAGGATGGAGTCTTGCCAGGTTTTTCTGGGGTTAATCTGAAATCCAGTTCTCCTCTCTACCTCCTATGTATCTGGGATTACAGGTGAGAACCACTGTGCTTGGCCTTAGAAGAATTGAGGCATATCTTTATAATTTCAGTGCTAGCTGACTTAACAGGAAAACTGCATGTCATTCCCTTAGTATTTAATTAATTCTTGTTTTGCTTGATGTTTGGTTAAACATCAAGTTGATGTTTATAAAGACTCTGTTTAATCAGTAGTCTGAGAATTCTTTTTTTGGGGGGGAGTCCATTTGTGGGGCCTGAACTCTGGGCCTGGGTGCTGTCCCTCAGCTCTTCAGGTCAAGGCTAGCCCTCTACCACATGAGCCACAGCTCCACTTCCGGCTTTTTTTTTTTGTTTATGTGGTGCTAAGGAATCGAACCCGGGCCTTATGCATTGCAAGGCAAGCACTCTAGCACTGAGCCACCTTCCCAGCCCTAGTTTGAGAATGCTTAACTGTCTTAAGAGTCTTAATGTTCTCAGAACCCCTCACCAGATTAAACAACTCTGAACAACAAGATTTACAATGGTTGTGGTTAGGAACTGACAAGAGTTCATTACAGTAGTGATACAACTGACAACATTTGGGGTTTGAACTCAGGACCTAGGGTCTGTCTCTGAGTGTTTTGTGCTCAAGGATTGCCCTTGAGCCACAGCTCCACTTTTGGTCTTCTGGTGGTTATTTGGAGATAAGAGTCTCACAAGCTGCCTTTGAACTCTGGTCCTCAGATGTCAGCCTCCTGAGTAGCTAGGATTATAGGCATGAGCCACCAGTGCCTGGCCATTTGTTGTTTTTGTTGTATACAACATATTTTAGAAGAGAGGCATTACTATGATTTTGATACTGGCTCAGACTCCTGAGTTCAACTATTCCTCCTGCCTCAGGCTTGGCCACTGTGGCAAGTTCTTGTATATATAAATGTAAAAAGAACTGGAGACTGTGGGTTTGGAATCAAAGGTTAAATACCTGAGTAGCCCGAATGAGGCTCTGAGTTCAAACCCTAATACCACAAAAACAATTAGGAGTGTGACTAGGGCTGCTAGGTTTTCATGAATTTCATCGAATTTCTGAAATGTGTATTATTCACATATAAACATAAGTCAAAGAAATTTTAATATGACTTATTATTTGACAGTGTTCCTTATAGTAAACCCAATATCTCTTTTTATAATGAAAGATAATTTTTGAGCTATTTCAAGGGCCTATCTGGAAAATCCCAAAACTAATTCATGGTCAAGGAAAAGACTTAATTTGATTTTGGGAATTCAACATAAATATCAAAGATTGAAAACACTTTAGTACAACATCAGACATACAGTTAAACAACAGTCTTTCACTTACCCAATGTGATATCAAAGACAAATATAGATATTTATGTAATTGTTGGATAAAACCAGGCATCTTTGTATGTTATAACTTTTCTTACGAAGAACACATTTTATTCCTTGCACAGGTGATTCTCCCCTCTCATTTCTAATAAATTTATTTTCATCTATTAATTAGATTTTTTTAACCTTTGGTGGTCTTAATTTCCAGAATCCAGAGATTCTCCTCTCTCATTTCTGATAATTTTTGTTTCATCTATTAATTCGATTTTTTAACCTTTGGTGGTCTTAATTTTCTTCCAGCAGGAAGGAAACCATTGTGGAGGTGATTGTCTGGATCCAAATTGTTTTCTTCTTTTGCAACCAAGTGAACAAAATTTCCTGGCCAGCTGGTTAAAAACTTTGACTAACATTCATGAAATAGAAAAGCTTTGAAGACTTTCTCCATCTGTTCTTTGTAAGGAATCTCACAAAGGGGCAGTCTCTCATTCATTTACCTCTTTGCATGCACTTGGGAATGATTGCAGACTGCAGCTCATGGACTTCGTGGTATTTGGGTCCTTGCCTGTTACTTTACAATATCATCTAGGGGAAACCTTTCACACCATAACCATAACCAGTATAGGTCTAACGTGTTGTAGTCAGGTAGCCAACATTTTTGTTCCAATTGTTCCCCCCTGTGGTTCTAGAACCATCATTGTTTTGTGACTAAAGTTAAGAAATGTCCCAGAAAGTGAACTCCTCAGATTTGGAAAAACCCGTTTTCAAATGCCACCTGCTTACCTGTGGCCACTGCATACATACAATCCAGTTAGTTACTAATGTGATTTAGCCTTGCTTTTAAAGAAAAAAAAGCTGAAATGAAGTTAGAGAACTTAAAACACAGATTCACAGAGCTCAAACCAAAGGGATATCCTGGCCATGCCCCAGTAGTTGTGTGTCACCAGTGAGCACAAAGTGCCCTGGTACACACTTGATACATCCATGGGCCTGGAGGGCTACTTTAGATCCCATATCTGATGTATATCTCTAAAAGAAAAATTTCAGACAATTAAATTGAGTCAATTTGTGGGAACAAAGACACAGTTCATACATTGACTAGTACCTGAGCCAGTAAAGATGGAGATAATTCTTCCCAGGAAGGTGAAACAGGCAAGATTTATAGGCAGAGACAAGAAGTGACTTTTAGAAATGTCAGAACAGGTCAGCTCTTAGCATTTGTTTGTTTAGACCTGTCTCAGCATCCTGTTACTGACTGAACCTGACCTGATTACCTGTAGTTGGTATGACTGGCCATGGCTTCCATATTTGTGTTTTTAAACTTCTTAAAATTAATCTCTAGGTAGTTTTTCAAAGGGGTTTTTAATTCAATGTGTCAGTGTATACATATAATGCATTTTGAAAGGGTTAAGTGTTTGGTACAAGAAGATATTCATCTAGGTTGCAACTTGTCAGTGGTAGAATTTGCAACATATGCAGACAGTTTCAGCCAAGTTGAATTTATTAGAATACCTTGTCATTCAGTAAAATTTTGTTAAAGTCATTGTGTACATGTTCATAAATACCATCATGCTTGTTTCTGAGAAAGTAAGAAAGGCTGATACACTGTGCACCTTTTAACTTTGCGGTTTCTTTGAAGAAATGTAGATGTAGAAATATTTAAATGTTTGATGTCCTGCATAATGTTATTTGTAGTTTAGAGGAAGGACTCTCTCTCTATTTGTTTGTTTTGTTGGCAGTATGAGATTTTGAACTTAAGATTCTTTTTTTTTTATAATTTAATTTTATTTTATTTGTGAACATACTGTACAGAGGAGTTACAATTGCATGGGCAGGATAATGCGTACATTTCTTACCAAGCATTGCAGCCTCCTCCTGTGTTTACCCTTCACATACATTCCCAGCCTCCCCCCCCCAATCCCAATCCTTCTCCTTCCCCCCCTTCCCCCCCCGCCCCCCGCACCGACGTTTTAAAGCTCGTTTTGGACATGACAACTTGTACTTCTCATTGTTGCAACAGGTCCACCTGTATCCTTAAACAACTGGTTTTTCCCCATCTCCTCCTCAAGTTATACTGACATCAAATATAGTGAAAGCAGGGGTTATACTGTGGGGGAGGGACATACAAAGCAACAAAGAGATAATCTTATAAATGCGTTAGAAACACATGCATGAAAGAAAAAAACCTTAAAATACACATCTAAGGGTTCATTTTCCTGACATCACATTATCTGACCTTTTCCACTTGACTCATACATATACTAGATATTACAAATAAGGGAAACCATGGGACCTATGTTTCTTTGTGCCTGGCTTACTTCACTTAATATAATTTTTTCCAAGTTTTTCCATTTCCTAACAAATGGGGCAATGTCGTTCTTAAAAATATGGAACGCTTCACGAATTTGCGTGTCATCCTTGCGCAGGGGCCATGCTAATCTTCTCTGTATCGTTCCAATTTTAGTATATGTGCTGCCAAAGCGAGCACTGAACTTAAGATTCTTGTGCTTGCTAAGCGGGTACTCTAATTCTTGAGCCACAGCTCCACCCCTTTCTGTTTTAAATGTCTTGCCATTTTGCCTAGAGCCAGCCTGAACTGTGATCCTCTTTCTCATGGCCTTACACATGGTGGGGACAAAAGATGTAAACCAAGATGCCTGGAGTAGTTGAGATGGTCTTGATAACCTCTTGCCAGGCTTGCCTGGTTGATGCCTCATGAATAGCTGAGATTACACCCATGAGCCTGCACTTGCCATTATCATTGTATTAACAACATAAGAAATGAAGATGTTTTAATAATTTAAAATTTTAACATTTGAATTCTTGTATTAGTACATACAAGATACTTGATATTACTGTCACTTGGATAGTATATTTGAGTATATATGTAATTGGGTGTGGGGGGCTGGAAATGTGGCTTAGAGACAGAGTGCTTGCCTAATATGCATGAATCCCTGGTTAAATTACTCAGTACTAAATAAACAGAAAGAAGCCAGAAGTGGTCCTGTGGCTCAAGTGGTAAAGCCTTGAGCAGAAGAATCTCAGGGACAGTGCCCAGGCCTGAGTTCAAACCCCAGGATAGGCAAAAAAAAAAAAAAAAAAGGGACCAGAAGTGCTCAGAAAACCCTTCCCAAAAGAATAATGATAATGTTACATTCTGTAAGCGTTCAGTCAGAATAGTGTTTTTAAGCTATTGTTCACAAAGAAAGAGCATTACATTAAAAAGCCAAAGGAATGAAATACGTATTGCTTTAATGGAATGTTGTAGATAGAAGAAAAACCATGGGAGTATATAGCTCTAGTAATAGAAGTATTATCATAGATTTAATTTTTTTCTTAATTTTTAAATTGTTATTATAAAGATGAGGTACAAAGGGGTTACAGTTTTGTAATCAGGTAAAAAATACATTTCTTCTTTTTGAACAATTTCATTCCTTCCCTGGCTTTGTTCCAGTCAATATATTATATGGCAACACAGCTTTGTGTGAGTTTGTGTGTGTGTGTGTGTGTGTGTGTGTGTGTGAATGTTTTGTATATATTTTTATTGTAAACATACTGTAACGAGGGGTTATATTATATAGGTAATGAGTACATTTCCTATAGAGCATTGTTTCCTTCTTTTTTCTCCCTACCATCCCTTCCCTCCCCACCTTCCCAACTCTTCCCTCCCCCCACCAAGTTGGAAAGTTCATTTTCAACATTTTACATCTCATTGTTACAATGGGTCATCCTGTATCCTTATTTCAACATTTTGTGATTTCTCTTCCCTTCCCTAAATTAGAAAAATGTATATACAAGATGCAGGGCACCGGAATCAAACACTGAGGAACAGGAGTTATATCATGGGGGAAGCCTCACAGTTTTTATAGTAGGAATAGATACTACCACTTAGATGTTATTTATGTTAATGATTGTTAATAAAAAGCTTCATCTTTTCAATTTTAGGGAATGAGTACTGCTATACTGGGACCCACATTTCAAGATCTGGCCACTAATGTGAACCGCAATATCAGCAGCCTTTCGCTAATATTTGTTGGCCAGGCCTCTGGCTTTTTGTGTGGCTCCATGATTGGAGGAGTTCTTTTTGACTTTGTGAACCATGTTTTAATTTTGGGTAAGTACAGATTTTCACAATGTGGTGGCATTCAATGAGTTCCCAACCTAGCTCTCACTGGCTCTTCCTGCGCACTAAGATGGTGGTGTTCCAGGTCACTCCCGTGAACCACAACATCAGCAGCCTTTGTGGGTCGTGCTTTAGGATGTTTGTGTGGCTCTGTGATCAGAGGAGTTCTTTTGCAGTGTATGAATCAGTTTTTACTTTGGGCAAGGAAACAATGATCTTTGCTTCTTTGTGCCTGTCACTGAATTTACAACTGGGTGCTAAATGCGAAAACTTGACAGCTGGGATGGGAGGTGTTTCAGGGTCCTCCACAGAAGCTAGGTCTCCATAGGTCTCACCTTGGCAGCCACAGGGCATCTGGGCTGGGCCACCCGGAGCCTTGATTAGCCCTCAGGTGTGCTGATGGCAGTCCTGAGCCTCCCGACCTCCAGGGGAACTGAGGCACCATGTCACACACTTGTCCCAAAGCTCTGCCCATCAGCTAGGGCAGGTCTCTAGGTATGTCTGGGGCCAGATGAGCTTTGGAAACATGGCCAGGCTCTCTGGACTCTGGGTTGACAGTGTGGGGCAGGGGATGGTGATGCACTGACACAGGCTGCACGTTTGTCCTCCTGTTAGTGATGAGACTGGTCCCTGTGCCACAGTCTAGAGGATTTTGACATGCTGGCAACGATTTTAATATGCTGTGGTTTGAATAGGGTGACAGGTTTCAAGAAAATTTAGTTGAATACGATGAAAAAGAGAATGGAGAATAAGTAATCACCAATGAATAACCAATGACTTCCAAGTCATTCAAAGCATGAAGTTCTTTTATTCCCCTCCATATTCCCCAAACTACTCAGTTTAGTAAAGTTTAATGACAGGATACCATAGTGATTGAATACTATTTTTGCCGTTTCATATTGTTAAGTCATACTAAAAGCTACTCAGTTTCTCTGCTTTTTTTTTTTTTTTTTTTTTTTTTGCCAATCCTAGGTCTTGAACTCAGGACCTGGGCACTGTCCCTGAGCATCTTAATGCTCCAGGCTAGTGCTCTGCCACTTGAACCACAGTTCCACTTCTGCCTTAGTTTCTTAAATGTGAAATATTTAAGTAAACATTTAGACTTATAGACAGGCCCAAAGTATAGAACTTTGCTTCATATTAAATTTATTTATTTATGTATTTATTTTTTGGGTCCAGTTGTGGGGCCTGAACTCTGGGCTTTGGCATTGTCCCTCAGTTCTTCAGCTCAGGGCTAGTGCTCTACCACTTGAGTCACAGCGCCACTTCTGGCTTTTTTCTTTTTTGCTTATGTGGTGCTGAGGAATCGAAGCCAGGGCCTCATGCATGCAAGGCAAGTGCTCTACCACTGAGCCACCTTCCCAGCCCCATATTAAATTTATTCGAGTATTAGCAACACTCTGATGCTGTTGAGATTGTAGTAACAGAATCTGTATAATCCATAAACTTTATAAAATATTTAGATAAAATTATGACTAGTAGAGGTAGCACCTCTCATTTGCTAATGATTATCCTGTTTTTTTCCAATTTTTTAATTTTTGGAGGGACCATTCATGGGGCCTGAACTCTGGGCCCGGGTGATGTGTCTCAGTTCTTCAGCTCAAGTCTAGGGCTCTAACCTCTTGGGTCACAGTGCCACTTCTGGCTCTTTCTGTTTTTATGGTGCTGAGGAATTGAACCCAGGACCTCGTGCATCAAGCAAGCACTCTATCAGTGAGCCACATTCCCAACCCAATTTTCTCAGTTTAATAATTATATCTTTTTGGTGCATTTTTTAATGATGATAACTTGACCTACGACCCTAGCGAATATTGATCTTTCCTTCTTGTTCTCTGTGTTCTTCCTTCCTTCCTTCCTTTCTTTTTCTTTTTTCTCTTTCTTTCTTTCTTTCTTTCTTTCTTTCTTTCTTTCTTTCTTTTCTTCCTTCCTTCTTTCTTTCTTTCTCTCTTCTTTCTTTTCTTCCTTCCTTCCTTCCTTCTTTCTTTCTTTCTTTCTTTCTTTCTTTCTTTCTTTCTTTCTTTCTTTCTTTCTTTCTTTCTTTCTTTCTTTCTTTCTTTCTCTGTCCCCTTCCTCCCTCCCTTGTTACCTGCCTCCCTTCTTCCCTCCCTCCCTCCTTCTCTTCCTTCTTTCCTTCCTTCCTTCCTTCCTTTCTTCTTTCCTTCCTTCCTTCCATACTTCCTTCCTGTTTTCCTTTCCTTCTTACTCTGTTTCTTCCATTCTTTCTCCCTTCCTTTTTCTTTCTTTCTCTCATTCTCTCATTCTTTCGCTCCCTTCCTCCCCCTCCCTCCCTCCCTCCCGTCATCCCTTTCTTCTTTCCTTTCTGCCTTTCTTCCTTTCTCTTTCCCTCTTTCTTCCTCTGCCTCCGTCCTCCCCTCCTTCCATCCCTCCCTCTTTCTTTCTTTCTTTCTTCCTTCCTTCCTTTCTTTTTCTTTATTTCTTTTTCTCTCTTTCTCTCCCTCCTTCCCTCCCTTTCTTTCTTTCTTCCTTCCTTCCTTCCATTTTTCTTTTTCTTTATTTCTCTTTCTCTCCCTCCTTCCCTCCCTCCCTCTCTCCATTTTCCTTCGTTCCTTCCTTTCTTTTTTCTTTCTTTCTTTCTTTCTTTCTTTCTTTCTTTCTTTCTTTCTTTCTTTCTTTCTTTCTTTCTTTCTTCCTTTTCCCCTCCCTCCTTCCGTCCTTCCTTCCCTCTTTCTTCCTTCCTTTGTTCCTTCGTTCCTTCCTTCGTTCATTCCTTCCTTCCTTCTTTCATTTTGTTAGGGACAGGTTCTCACTATGCACCTCAGGGTGCACTGGAAAATGCAATTCTTCAGCCTCAACCTTACAAGTAGAATTAAAGGTGTGAGCCACTATGTCTGGCTAATACGTGTGTGTGTGTGTGTGTGTGTGTGTGTGTGTGTGTGTGTTGGGAGGGAGGTTACTAGGGTTTGCTCTCAGGTGCTTCTGTTTGCTTGTCATATGCTTTACCACTAAGCCATAACTTTAGTCCTTTCTAAATGTTTCTTATTATTGATATAGGGTTTTGATTCTGTTTTATTAATGTTTTTTATTGTGAAATTACTGTACAGAGGGGTTACAGTTCCATGAGCAAGGTAATGAGTACATTTCTTATCAAGCACTGTTGCCTCCTCCTTTGTTTTTCCCCTACCATCCCTTCCTTCCCATCTCCACAACTACACCTCCCCCCGCAGTCCCCTATCCCACCCCCTTCCAAAATTGTACAGTTCGTTTTTCAACATAGTGTCTTCTACATCTCATTGTTGCAATGGGTCAACCAGTATCCCTATTTAAACATTTTGTTTTTTTCCTTTCCCTCCCCAAATTAGACCAACATTGAATACAGTGCAAACAGAGGTTATACCATGGGGGAGGAACATACAAAGCAACAAAAAATAATCACATGGTAGGGTCGTGTTATGGTAGACTTCCCACAGCAGCTAGGATGACAGGCTTGTACCATCCACCCCCTCGCCCCCCGATTCTTCTGCTGAGGTAGAGTCTCATGGACTTGTCTGCCTGGGCTGGCCTAGTCTGAGATCTAACTTTCCCCTGTAGCTGACAGGCAGTTACCATCACACCCACCTATGGCTTGCTTTCTTTTTGTATGGTTATTGGGATTTGAACTTGGGGCCTTGCACCTGCTAGACTAGCACTCTACCACGTGACTCATGCCTCTAGCCCTGCTTTTTTTTTTGCTGATTATTTTACAGATGGAGTCTAGTGAACATTTCTGCCTGTGTCTCAAGCCATGATCATCCTAGATCTTAGCCTCCTGAGTAGCTAGAAATAAGCATAAGCCACTGGCAGTCTGTGTCAGCTCCAGCTCTTGGTTTCGAAGGGATTTTGTGCCCAGGATGGCTACAAACCTCAATCCTCCCAGACTCAGCCTGCCAAGTCACTAGGTTTAAGGGTGGAGGGGGTGGGTTGGGGTAGGGGAGGAGGCATCTGCATACCATACAAGTTGACTTTCTTACTTTTTCTAGGGGTGTCAATGCTGGCTACCACTGTTGGTCTTTATCTTATCCCTTTTTGTAAGAACGCAGCATTGCTGATTGTCGTGATGGCTCTCTTTGGGGCTGCGGTTGGCACTATTGATACAGGTTAGTGGGACCTTTGTTCTATCCAAGAGTGGGTGCTTTCTGTTAGAAAAGTTGAGCTGATGATGCTAAACTTTGCCTTGTAATAATTAGAAACAACAGAAATTTACTCAGGTGATAATTAAACCTAGATGGGTAATTATCTACTAGGCTAAAATTGTGTAACCATTATTTCGCTGTGAAAGCACAGACAGAAGCAGACATATTATTATCACACATAATGTACACAGTATTTACACAATGTACATTATACAAAATAAAAAATGTACAAAGGCATTTCGATTTAATATGTCAATCTATGTGTATAATGCGTTTGTGTGTGTGTGTGTGTGTGTGTGTGTGTGTGTGTGTGTGTGTGTGTGTGTGTGTGTGTGTGTGCATGAATGTGTGCATAGGTGAAGGTCCTGGGGCTTGAAGACATGGCCTGGTATGGTTCCTGAGCTTTTTTGCACAAGGTGAGCACTCTACCACCTGAGCCACACCTCCACTTCCACTAATTAATTGGAGATAAGGGTCCCACAGGCTGGCTTTGAACCACAATCTTCATATCTCAGGATCCTGAGTAGCTAGGATATCATGAGAATCAAGGATTAAAGGCATGAGCTACCTGCACCCAGCTTAGCACAGTGTATCTTGATGAATGTCACCCCTTCCACATGCTCTTCCCTTGTGTCCAGTCCTAAAAGTTAGGTGGTTCTGTTTTCTCATATGTATATTGAATATTATGACTGCATTCACCCACTCTTGCTCTCTCTATTCCAGACACACAATCTAAAATAGATCTTCCCTCCCAAGCTTAGAGAAATCCATGTAATTCACGACTTTCCCATGTTTCTTTTCTGTTATTTTCTTTCTCTAAAGTTTCTGGTCTTCTACAACAGATGTTCTCCATGTGCAATCATGTCCTTGAAAACCTGCTGAAAAACACATGTGATACTGTTTACCATTATTGATTACCATTGCTTATGCCTCCCTTTCCCATGCTAAAGTTACTTGAAGCCAGGTGCTGGTGGCTCCTGCCTTTAATCCTTGAGTCTCATGAGGCTGAGATCTAAAAGATCCTCCTTTGAAGGCAACCTGGGCAGAAAAAGAACAACAAGTAAAAAGCAAGGCTGAGAGTATGGCTCAAGTGGAAGACTGCCAGCCAAGCAAGCAGAGCAAGCAAGTCTGAGACCGTGAATCCAAACCCCAGCCCTGCCAAAAAAACACTTAAAAATATTGTAAATTCTCCAGGCTTAATTTGTGCATAAAATTTCAGTGATGGAATTATGTGCTTATCTGAAAATATCTGATTACAAAGCAGACAGGAAAAGCCTTGATGCTCTTGCATTTCAGCTTGCACATGCTCAGAGTAGGTGCAGATCTTGTTTTCTGTAATAAGAACACAGGGATCCTGGGGGGTGCAGGTCCTCAATGGGCATCTTGCATCTATTTTACACATCAGTAAATTTTCCTCATTTGGAACTGACTACCAATTTCAAGTATGTAATGGTCTAGTAATTTGGCCACTTGAAAAAATTTTTACCTAGTTTACATCCATACTTAAACAAATATGAATACCAAATTTCTCTGTAGTATGGAATTGGCAAGTTTTGTAATAAGCCTTTGGTCTGGCACTAGGATGTAAACAGTGACCATGGATGAATAAGTGATGTTAGGACACATTGTTCTCTGCTCCTGAGTCTCACAGAATTGATACAGGGCCAATGGGTGATGACTAAGGACTGAACAGAGCTACTGACACCGACTGATCTCTCTAACAATAATGACTGTGTTTTCTTCCCTGTCTTTCATTGGTAGGTGCGAATGTCGTCATCTTGGCTCTTTGGAGGGACAAGGGCCGCCCCCACATGCAGGCCTTACACTTCAGTTTTGCCCTGGGTGCCTTCCTGACTCCCCTGCTGGCTAAACTGGCCCTGGGCCCCACAGTGTCTGCTGACAACCACACAGAGCCCGACTTTCTCCCTGCAGCCCTCAATGCCTCTTCTGAAGCCGCCTCAGACCCTCTACTCGCAGCTCCCCATGACATGAACTTACTGTGGGCTTATGCTTCCATAGGCACTTACATTCTCGTAGTTTCTCTCCTTTTCTTTGCTCTGTTCTGCATGAAAAGCTCAAGGCAGGGACAATCAACATCATGTGCTCAGCAATCTCGAAGAGCTCAATACCACAAGGCCCTTCTCTGTCTGCTTTTTCTGTTCTTCTTCTTCTACGTTGGGGTTCAGGTGACATACACTTCTTACCTTTTCTCCTTTGCCACCACCCATGTTGGCATGGACGAGAGAGAGGCAGCTGGCTTGAACTCCATCTTCTGGGGAACATTCGCAGCCTGCAGGGGCCTGGCAATCCTCTTTGCCACGCGTTTTGGCCCTGCCACCATGATTGTGTTGAGCAACGTTGGCAGCCTGGCCGCCTGTTTGTGTCTGGTGCTTTTTGACAGGAGCCCCCTTTGTCTCTGGATAGCAACCTCGGTGTATGGGGCCTCCATAGCCACCACGTTTCCCAGCGGTGTTTCTTGGATTGAACAGTACACCACCATCAGTGGCAAATCTACTGCATTTTTTCTGATTGGTGGTACTCTGGGAGACATGGCTATTCCTGCAGTAACTGGAATTCTTCAGGGGCAATTCCCAGATTTACCAGTACTCATGTACACCTGTTTGGGGTCAGCAATCTTCACGGCTATTTTGTTTCCTGTAATGTATAAATTAGCCACCTTGCCTCTAGGTCACCAGTAAAAAGGACACAAAAAGAGTGAGGGGAAGAGAGCTCACACCTTAAGTTCTAGGCTGTGAAGGAGAGAATGGAGGAGAATGATGCAAAAAATGTTTTGAAGTGGTTGAGATGAATAATTCAACGGGATCCTTTGTAATGAAAACCATTAATTAAAAATATGTTGGATCCCATAGCCAGACTTTCCAACTAATTGCTGTCCAATGCATTGCTATTTAAATACTGCTCAGTTAATATCTGTGAATCCCTTAAGAAGCTCCTTGCCAGAAGCCAGGACAAAGGAACTGATGTGTAGAGAGGGCAGAATGCTTAGTGAATACCTTGACTAATTGCCACTCCTGAACAAATCAATCAGAATTTAGAAGATTTTCAGCATGCTTTCACATTTCAATTCTAGATCTATTTACATTAAATGGTAAAAAGTTTTGAAGTGTTCAATAATTCCTAGTCTTTCATAACTACCAGGTCTGATAAAGATCATCCTATGAGATTTGTGTTGGGCAAGAGAGTAAGTAGGTGATATTTATAATCTCTACTATTTAGAATCTGCTAAACAGTCATGAATTTTTGAGAAGTTGGGTAGTATCCAAATAGAGTAAAACCAAGCAAAACCCTCTAAACAAACAACCCTACACACGTAGAACATATTAGCTAAGCACATAGACATAAACATTCTCCCTGGGAAGCTGGAGAGAGTCATTTCATTAAAGAGCACCCGTGGTATGGAGAGATAAGTTCATAATCTGTCATTTTAGAGGAAGAATGATAATGACTGACCTGACTTCTATGAAGGAAACAGCCAGGTCAGGACACCTAGCTTCAAGAATGACTTTGTGTTCTGAGGCATTTCATGGAGGCCTTTCCTGTGTCCTGATCTGTGAGGCTTGGTATTAAAATGAGATAGTTTCCAAATCAAAAGATCCTTTGATTTCTAAAGTTAGTGCTAAGTATTTCTTAGGATTTACTATACGTTGCAGCCCATTTTTCCTTTTGAATGAGAAGTAAAATAAGAGTAATAAAAAGCCTTAAAATGTGTTACTAAGTTTGGTGCCAATGGCTGGCACATGCCTATACTCCTGGCTATTCAGGCTGCTGAGATTGGAGGGTCACAGTTAGAAGCTAGTCTGGGCAATAAAGTCCATGTGACTCTTACCTCCAGTTAATCACCACAATCCAGAAATTGGGCTATAACTCAAGGGGTAGAACGTGCTATTTTTCAGCAAAAAAGCTCAGGGATAGTGCCCAGGCCCTGAATTCAAGCCCCAGAACTCGCAAAGTACATAAATAAAATGATTGTGCTACTGTCCCAACTGCACAGAAGACAGAGATTGCAGTTTGAGACCTCCTGAACAAAGTGCTTAGACCTTGTCTCAAAACATAAGGAGAATCCAGCAGCTGTGCTCATGCCTGTAATCCTAGCTACTCAGGAGTCTGTGATGTGAGGATCATGGTTCAAAGTCAGCATGAGCAAGAAAGTCCATGAAACTCTTATCTCCAAAAAACCATGAAAAAACCGGAAATGGCACTGTAGCTGCAGAGCGCTAGCCTTGAGCTGAAGGGCAGAGGGACAGCGCTCAGGCCCCCTGTTCAAGCCCATGACTGACAAAACAAAAACAAAAAATCAAAAAGAAGCTGTTTGCAGTATTTCATGATTTTGATCCCAGCTACTTAGAATGCACAGGTAGGAGGATTGTAGTCTGACACTGGCTCCCAGGAAAAACAGTAATGCTTTATCTGAAGAAGGAAAAATACAACTGAAGCTAAAAGGGTTGGAGATATCACTTATAGTGGTAGAGGTATAGCTTATAGTGGTAGAAAACTTGCTTAGCCAGTACAAGGTCCTGAGTTCAAGCCCCCATACAAAAAGTAAAGAATGAGCCAGTAATTTCATAGGCAAATTTAAATATACTAATGTTTGATAGTTTATAGAGAATACTTGCCGGAGCCTGCTGGCAACAAAAGGGAATCCTGAATTAGGGGGCGAGGATGCGGAAAAATAAAGACATAACACAAAGGATGGGGTCGGGAGGTCTGCAGCTCAAGACTGCAGCACCGTTTATTTGTAACTTTCCTTATTATATACTATTAGCAGTCAAGAGGTAACATAAGGTTACCATAGTGCAGAGAAACAAGGAAAATTTTAATAAACACAAGGTGCAGTAAAAACAAGTCAACTGGTAGAAAGTAAAATAAACTCTGCAGACCGCAAAGCAACCCCGGGCACCAGGTGTTTTTCATGAAAGCCAGGTCCTTGTAGGTGCCTTCAAGTGAGCACAGGGGTCAAGCTGACCTTGGAGCTTTACTGAATTTCATTGATACAGAGGCATTTTCTCCACACTTTTCATATTTCTGAAATCAGAACTATCTGAAAATGAACATTTAAGCTTGTAACCAAGTTAATCCACAGCTTTTATCTCATACACACATGTAGTGTAATGTAGGTTTTTATTTCTTATTTTTATTAGCTTAAAGTAGTTGCACAAAGGGGTTTCAATTTTATTCAGGGAAATACAATAATTTACCCAAATTTGGGGATTGTAGTATCTTTTTCAATTTTTTAAAAGTCAATTCCCCCCCACATTGCTGATTATTGAATCCTTGGACTTGCCTATACTAGCTAGTGCTTCCCCACTGAGCTAAGAGGAAAGGATATTGTTATTGTCAGTTTTCCCTCTCTTGATGCTGTGATGGGTCTTGGAGACACAGTTCTGAGGGCAGAGGCTAGTGGAAGGTTACTACAGTAGTAGCAGCACCGCTGTCAGCCAACCCCACGGGGGTTCTCTACCTGAGGGTTGTCTGGGTCTTGATACTGGATTTGGCTTTTTCTGAATAGTTTTCTTGAGATAAGAGACTCACAGATTTGCCTGCCTGGGCTGTCTTCAAACTTTGTCCTCAGATCTCAGCATCCTGAATAGATAAGGTTACATGTGTGAGCCACCACTGGTTTTGAATGGTGATGACATCCTGCAGGGATGGGTCAGATGGTAAGTTGAGTTAAATTAGTGAATGTAATTAAAGAGGCAGCATCTTTCGCAGGGATTGGAATAGATGGCGCAGCCATCATCCAGGGCTCCTGCTCCCTAAGTGTGAAATACTTGGGACCCCAAAATAGAGGTGAGAAGGTGGCTTGGTGGCCTAGAAGTCAGGGTTGTAAAAGAACTTTATATTTAAATAGACAAACTGATGTGTCCATCCTTGGATAAATAAGTAGAACTGATGACAGATTTTGTTCACTTCTTCCCAAGTTTTGCACTGTATTACATTTAATTTCTGATTGCAATATAGCTGCTTTCTCTCATTGCATGTACATAAATTTCCTGTTGAAAACAAGTTGCTTTGTTTTGTCTTCAGTGAAACACAGACCCTTTATTGACCTCTGACCATTTACCTTCTATGTCCACTACAACATTGCTTAGGTTAACAATGAGCAACTTTGTAGAATGCTGATGAAGATATTACAAGCCTCTTGTTGTTTTTGGAAATCTACACTGGATTTCACAATCCAAAATATAAATTTCTATTGTGCTTGCATCACCAATACCCAAGATAATCCACTTAAAGAGAAAAGCTTTGTGTTTCTACTCAAAGTTTTAGAGGTTCTAGCCCTGATTACTTAGCTCTGTTGTTTTTAGTCATGCAGCAAGGCAGCAACTCATGACAGGAGCATCTGGCATTGTAAAACGTCTCACCTCAAGCTCAGAGCCCAAGAGAATGAGAAAGGGACCAGGGCACCAAAATCACTTTATAGAGCAAACAACTAGTGACCTGATCATCACCCTTGAAGTCCCACCTCTTTATGACTCCTCCACTTGTAGGAACCAAGCCTTAACCTAGGAGCCTTTGGGAGACATTCAAAACCCCAACCATGATATAATGTCTGGTCCTGATGAGCTCATTTCCATTTCCCTTTCTTTGAGCACTGCTGGAGCCTCCAAAATCCATTATTTCAGTGTAATCTCCATGATTCTTCCCAGTACTGAGTATTAGGGTATTGTGCAAAGCCCAAGTGCAAGGTCTCCATGGAGACTCAAGAAAAGTCTTAGTTGTGTTTCCCTCTAAAAACAAAAAAGAAAGGTAGATACCTGCCAGATACAATGGGGGTATAATCTCAGGGTAAGCATCTCCTCCAACAGGGAGGAGTTGGAAATAGAAGGAAAGATCAAAAGACTAAACATAGAGCTTTCCTATGACCCAGCAATTCCACTGCTGGGCATTTATGCAATAGACCACAAACAAGACCACACCACAGCTACCAGCACAACCAGGTTCATTGCAGCATTGTTGACTAAATCCAAGATATAGAATCAACCCAGATGCCTCTAAGTGTTTGAATGGATCAAGAACATTTAGTAAATATACACATTGGAATTCTATGCTTTCATCAGAAACTATGATATTGCCCCTTGACTTGGGACAATGTATATTAAGTGAAATAAGCTACACCCAAAGAGACAAAGGTTGCACATTTTCCCTCATTCATAGTAATTAAATTGTGCCTATAAATCTATAAGTAAACACAATGGATGGTGAAAGACCAAGAAATACACTTAATCAGGACTCTAAACATTCTCCCAGTGGACCAAAGTAGGATAGGGTCACAAAGGCTCATGTGTATATCAGAAAAGCTATGTGTATGTGATCATGTAAAATGATATTTATGGAATGAACTCCAAGAAGTGGAAAGGAGGCTTTTTATTATTTTACTTTTTGTGCTTTTCTCCTTTTGTCGTCATTTTTGCCTTCTGTATTTGTTGTGTTGTAGGTAAGTGTATCTATTTGAGGGAGGGTAAGGGATTCACACAAATGGGAAACAAAGGGTGTCAAATGCAGGAGTGATATTTACTAGACACTCTGCTGAAAAGGAACTATACACCTTGTGGAGGAGGGAGGTCAGGAGGGAAAGCTGAGAGAAAATGAGGGAAGAGGAAGAGGTGACACTTCAAACAGAAGTGGAAGGAGCAAATTGTTTCTAAGTCAGAAGAGGAGGGCTCACCGAAGAAAAAGGTATCCCAGAAGAAACAAAACTTTATGGCACTGGAATAAGTTTAGCATAAAATAAATGCAAATAATTGAACATTGCTTATCGTTATTTTCTTAAAAAGAAATGTTCTCATTACTTGACTTTTGTGGCTGTAACCCTGCTGTACATCATCTTTGCAATACCAAGAAAAAGGAAAAGAAAGAAAAAGGGATCAAGCCAAAATAAGACATAAATTCAGTGGGGAAAAGATTGGGAGTAGATAGTGGGTTCTCATATCTTGAGTAGCCTAGCCCTAGGATTTTGCTGACTTTACTCACTCTCTTTGGCTGGTTCTGTCTATTGTCTGCAGATTCTCTAAGCAGACAGGTCAAGTTTCTGGCATCTTGCTGTGGTCTCCTTTTTTGCTCTGCCTCCAAGCCTTATCCTATAAGGGGCTGCTTGCAGACACTCTGAGCCTCCTGCATGCCATTGGACCTTCCAGGCTTTTATGTGAAATCTGGGTGGAAGCCTCTGAACACCCCACAACTCTTTCACTGTGAATGTCTGCAGAATCAGCATCCTGAGGGCCGTGCTCTGTCTGCTGAGCCGTACTGTCATGGAGCCACACCTGGAACATTTGGACCATGGCTGCGGCAGCCTCTGACTGTCTTGGCAGATAGACAGCAGGAAACCCAAACACAGGACTCTGGGGGGAACAAATAACGCCAAAGGTTTGATGCTCTCTAGGGTTCTAGTTTGTTTTCTCTTCCAATTAAAGAATTAAAGGGCAAGAAATTGTTTAGAGAAGGAGCAGGTGTTTTTGAAAGCAAAACAACAACAACAATAACAACCACAAAGGAGAAGTGAATGAAATGGCAAAATGAACTTCTTGTAAAAGGAAGGATCCTAGAACCCAGAATGCCCAGTGTCTCTGGATGCTATTATATGTAGAGTCTTTACCTTCTACGATATGAGGGAGGGCTCCCGGTCTCAATGGTCCAGGGGTCGACTTATGCAGCACGGAGGCTCCTGATTGGTTCTTCTTTCTCTCAAGCAACTTGCTGAGTTGCCCACCCTTCTGTGAAGGGCTCATATGTGTGCTGAACCCCCTCTCCCACATATCTGTCTTGTTGAGTCATCTCCCTCATTTTTGTAGCCATGTTGATGATTTCTCTTGTACCCCATTGTTGGCCCTTCATTTATAAAATTTCCATTTCTATTAGCTGATTATCTGTGGACTAATAAAGCTGTCCCTTTAATAGTGTTCTCTGACTTTGGTCGCTTTAATGACTATATGGATGGATCTTTGCAGTGCTGGATGTGATCTTGTCATGATGAGGTTGGAAGTGGTGGCTGGCTCACCACACAGCCTAGATCTTTCCCAACCTATCACACCTTGTCTTCTCTCAGTGCATTCATTGCTGTACACCTGTCCATTTTGGTGAATGGCATTTTCACACTCACTTGCTTTAAGATCGGCAACTGCAAGAACGGCTTCATTGTGAGGGCAACCACACTATGTGCTGTCTTTACAACCAGTAGTTTAAGTGAATTTTACTCAAGTCAATATTTCCTGCTCTTGAGGATTAAGGGTCTTGGTCTACACGTGTATAGCTTAGTGGTAGAACATTGCAAAAGTAACGCTTCTCATCATTTTCTGCTACAGCATGCAACTTGCACTACCTCACTAGCCTTTGGAACTCTTAGGAGAACTGGCCAAAATTTGGTGGTGCTACTTTTACGTCTCCTGGGACATCCTTGGCTGATATTTGGGTGCTTTTCATTTCATATGGAATTTTATTCGTGTCCATCTAGCCACAGGGAGAGGAGGACATGCTGAACTACGCCACAAATGCACACTAACTCCTGCTTGCGACTTGGCTCCAGCTGTTTTTCTGCTGCCTGTCCAATCTTGGAATTGGCTGCAGTGAGCATGGGCTGCATGCAGAGACCCTTGGTCCATCCCAGCACAGTGGAGAGTCCGCAGAGCAAGCTGCGCCCACGAGGCCTCTGGTGGCGCTGAGAGGCGCAGGCGGAGCTCTGGCGGGGTCCTCTTGTGGTGGGTCTAGAGACCCCAGAACCATGGAGCAAAGGTTGTCAGCCCAGAGGATGCAGCTGTTCCGAGGCTGCATTTACAGCTGCCACCACGAGGAGGCGCCCGTCGGCGGGTGTCTGTGGGCTTGCTGGCAGAGATGCTGCAGTGGAAAGCGACTCTCTGTCTCCCAGGCAACCGAGTTTCCTCACCCGTGGAGACAGGTCCTGGATGAGGAAAGGCCAACCACCATCTTCAGGAGCCACTGTGCTAAGTGGAGCAGCGCGTGTCTCCAGCCTGCAAGACGTGCGCAGTCCAAAGTCTCAATTCCCGGTCCCTGTCCTTGGACCGTCCCTGGGGGGAGGTGGCACCCAGAGGCCTCTGCGGCTGGAGGGACCAGTGCTCAGAGCCCGGGATCCCCAGGCAGCAAAAGGCCGCCAGGCTGGAGCTGGAAGCCGACCTCGGTGGGCCGGGGGCTGCCGGGCAGCGGCTCCTCCAGGCCCAGGCCCCTGCCCAGAAAGAGCCCGAGGCAGTGGCGGTGTCCTGGAGGCCGAGTGGCCGTGCCGGGAGCATGCTGCGCTGGTTCACCACCGTGATCCTGTGTCTGGCCTTCCTGGGGATGGTGAGAGCTGGGCTGCCCCCAGGCTGGGTTCTAGCAGGGGTCCTGCAGGGCTGTGCTCTCCCCCTGGAGTCCTGCTTCTCCCTACTTGAGCACTGAGTAACCACTCATCTGCTTGGCCTCAGTGTCCTCGTCCAGCCCTGGGGTACAATGCCAATCCTGGAGGGTGGAGTATGAAATTGAGTGTCCTACTATGTGTTTCAAATGTCTCAAACTTTTCTAAGATTCCTTTAGGCCCTGGCCCAGACACAAGAGAGGTATCTTGGTTCTCTAGCCCCTGCCCAAATGGTTACAGAGAAAAGTGCTTTTCTGGGGTTTCCTCTTTTTGTAATGTCTGGCTGCTTAACTTCAGACAGAATGGAAATCAAGAGGAAAATGAGTTTTCCAGATTCTGTATCTGTTAGGTTTTTAAAAAGAGGTAAGCCGAGTAAGAACAGCACCAGCACGCACGTGGTATTCAGATAAGGGGTAGGTTTATTCAGTAGAGCTGCTTGGACCAGGCAAGGGTGGCACTCCACGTGGCTGGGAAAGGCCTGGGTATGAGAGAGAGCTGGGAAGAGAGGAAAGAGAGAGAAAAGAGCAGAGAGAGGGGTAAGAACAGTAGCACTCACGTGGTATTCAGGTATGGGGTAGACCTGCTGGGACCAGGCAAGGTTGGCACTCCACGTGGCTGGGAAAGAGAGAGAGCAAGAGAGCAAGAAAAGAGCAGCAAGAGCTAGAAACGAACAGAGAGAAAAAAGGGAGAGTCTGGGCCTGGGCTAACCCTTATGTAGGGTATGGGTCGGGAAAGGTGTGGCCACATCAAATTCAGATGTGACCTCAGCGGATGCAGATGTGACCTCTTCCAGGTGTCCCAGTTGCCTAGGTAACGCAGGTACTGGGTGGAGACTTTGCTGAGAGGAGTGTGGAGTCTGCTCGCCATCCAGGAGCGGACCTTACAGTATCTGGCTCAGTGGTAAAGTTAGGCACCTGTCTTCTACTCTGCCCTAATTCTAATCAACCCTTCAGTTTTTCTTATAAGAAATATAAAATAGTGCAGTATAGTTAATGCTATGTACACCTTTTGCCAATGCCTTGGGTAGCTTCCATTTCTGCATTTGACAATTGCGATCTGGGGGTGTGGGAAGATGAACCCCGGCAAGTCACTCCTGGTCACTTAAGCATTCAGAGACTCAGAGGCAGGATTGTTGTAAAGCTTTGTCATTGCAGGGAGGGAGAAGGTCTAAGGAAGAAGTCACTGCAGGTGATTGGTGAGTTCCCACTCACTGTGCCCCACACTTGTAAATCTTAAGAAGACATGGAGTAATTTGAATACAGCCAAGGCCCTAACTTTGTAGTGTACTAAGTGCTTGCTGTGCACCTGTGTGCTGGTCCTGGTCCTTAGTTGTGCCTGCTCCTGTTGAGCTCGGTGGGGGGTGGGTTGCTTGCCTTTGGAGCACCAGTGCAATTAGAGCCAACTATTCTCGAAAAGTAGACAATGTGAAACCATTTTTCTTAAAGGGTTCAAGGAATTAGCCCTGAAAGGCAACTGTAACCCTTAGTTCTTGCTAACCTCCATTATAAAATTAAGTCATTTGGGGGTGGGGCCTGAACTCTGGGTCTGGGCGCTGTCCCTCAGCTCCTCAGCTCAAGGCTAGTGTTCTACCACTTGAGCCACAGCACCATTTCAGGCTTTTTTTCTTTTGGCTTATGTGGTGCCGAGGAGTTGAACTCAGGGCCTCATGCATGCAAGGCAAGCGCTCTACCACTGAGCCACCTTCCCAGCCCTAAGCAAGTCATTTTTAAAATCACGTTCTTTGCACAAAGAAATGTTTGAGGATTTATGTGTTGGGAAACACCTGAACAGCAACTGTTTGCCAAGCTCTGTCAGGGAGCCTGTGCAGGTGATGTCTATTGGCAGAGCAAGAAAGGGACATGGAAAGGAATGACTTTGCCTGTTTTTAGTGAATTTGCCTCTTTTGCACATTTCTGGCACCTTGCAGGCTGGGATGGGCTGCACTCTGAACTGTACAGCTACTTGATCAACTAACAGTCTCTCTGGTTCAAGTTTGATCATATTTTAAGGTGGTTACAGATCCCTCTATACACGAGCAGCTTTGGATCAAATTTAACAGTTCTCTTCTTTTGTTAGCTGTTCATGTTAATGGAAATTGACAAGAATGTTGATAGAAAGTACAAGTGACTGAAACTTTGAGCCCTGGAAGCAATTTCTATCACCACAGGACAATGGCCAGCTTGGCTTAATTATGGAATTTGCTATTTATTGTTTTTGTTGTTGTTGTTTATGCTGGTACTAGAGCTTGAACTCAG
The DNA here is from genome assembly GCF_024711535.1 of Dipodomys merriami. NCBI lineage: Eukaryota > Metazoa > Chordata > Mammalia > Rodentia > Heteromyidae > Dipodomys > Dipodomys merriami. The sequence continues at coordinate 30,638,778 of NW_027206401.1, read as the reverse complement.
GGCATTACAACCTTCCCTGGCGATTTTGCTCATGTGCTCTACCACCTGAGCCACATGTCCAATGCAGCAATTTGCTGATTAATTAGAGATAAGGATCCTGGATGTCTCTGCCCAGGCTGGCTTCAAACCTTGAGCCTCTGGTTCTCAGCATCTTTGAATATCTCTGATTACAGGTATGAGTCACCATTGGCTAGCACCTGGAATTCACAATTTACAATGACAGAGTTGCTTTATGATTCCTTATGCTTGCTTCATGTTTCTGTTGATCATTTGATGAACAGGAATGGCTGCTTAGGACATTCATGACTCATGAGGGAATATATCAGGGAGACTATTATTATGACTGTCAGGAAGATTTATCCAGAAGCCAAAATACTCTTTATAACAAGTATCTCTATGAACAAACTGATTAAAATGAAATGATCTAATATCCCCTTAATAAAGAAAGTAGAACAGTACTCAAGCACTAGTGGTCGTTATCTTTGTTCAGAGAATGCTATGATTAAAGCTCATAGTTGTATTTGAAACTGCCTGACATTAAAAAAAATGTAATCGAAGCCAGACCTTGATGGCTCATGCCTGTACTCCTGCCTATTCAGAGGTAGGGATCTGAAGACTGTGGTTCAAAGCCAGCTGGAGCAGACAAATCTGAGAGATATTTATCTCCAAGAGCTGTGGCCTAAGTAGTAGATCTTCAACCTTGAGCAGAAAAGTTAAGGATCAGCCCCTATGCTCTGCGTTCAAGTCCCCAGTTCCAGCACCAACAAGGAGAAGAAGTCAACCATTTTTGTAATTAGCCCAGTAACACAAGTCACAGGAACCTGGAGATTCATTAAAGTAAGATTGGAAATCTAGATGAAGAGTAAAAAACCTTGCTGTCAACCATTCAAGATGCCTGCTAACCACCAGTCAGCAGCTCACAGGCATGGGTGTGTTCTTTTCCTCTGAGGAGTCTCTGCAGTGGATGGGGTGGTAGTGTCTTAAGAAACAAGAGTCATGGAAGTGGCACTGCGGCTCAAGCGATGGAGCACTGGCCTTGAGCTGAAGAGTGCAGGGATTGCGCCCAGGCCCAAGTTCACGCCTCCAGACCAACAAAAAAAAAAAAAAAGAAAGAAATAAGAGTCATCAGCCATCTTTTCCTCTGTGTGTGCTTGGGTTGGAACCCAGGGCCTACTGTATACACTAAGTATGTGCTCTGTCCATTGAACTACACCCCAGCCTGTCGGCCACCTGTTCAACTCCTCCTTTGACCTCTTCGACCACATTGGAAGGTTAAGCACTCAGTATTCTTCAGCCCCTCACATGAGCCCAACACAGGCAAGGAGGAGCTGTACAGCTGAGTGCTGTTCCTCCACGGTATTGTGAAACATCCTTGTTTTCTCTTGCCTTTGAGAGCATGGCTCCTACCCTCTGAGCCCCAGGGAGGTCTGCTTAACCACCAGATCCAAAGTGTTCCCCAACTTAGAGGTTAGCTTTGAATTCCATATGAGTGTGGCACTGCGCTGCTGCCAAGAGCCAGTGACTAAGAACCCTATGAACAATGTTCCTCCCTGAAACTTACCTTTATCTCCTGCAGAGAGAGTGCACATGCTAGCTACTCAGGGGGCTGAGATCTGAGGATCACTGTTCAAAGCCAGCTTAGGCATGGGCATCCATGAGATGCTTATCTCCACTTACCTTCCAAAAGCTGGAAGTGGCACTGTGGCTCAAAGAGGTAGAGTGTTAGTTTTAAGCACAAAAACGCAGGGACAGTGCCAGGCCAGAGTTCAAGACCTAGGATGAAAAACAAAAAAAAAAAAAAAACAAAAAAAGAAAGAAAAAAAAAGAAAAACAAAAAGATGAGTTGCACAGATTTCCCTCAGTCCCAACTTTTAATACCTGATAAGAATAATAAAATATTCTACTATAGGAATAACATCTTTGAACATCTACTTAATTCACTTGATCTCTAATATTTGTGTTGGATCATTTATAAAGAGGAGATCTTGACAAGCTAGTCATCAATTATTCTTGCTGACACATTTGGTCCAATGGAGTTAACACAAGAGTACTTTATCAGGAACATTTCTGGTTGTATTACATCTAGTGGAGACAACTCTAAAGACATGCCTTTTAATAGTAAGCTAATATTTTTTTATTAACCAAAGACTACCCAAGGCAAATAAATTTGAAATGAATATAGATGGTGGTGCTGGTGGTTGTGGTGGGTCTTCTGCTTCTCTTCTTTCTTCTTCTTCTTCTTTCTTCTTCTTCTTCTTCCTTCTTTCTTCTTCTTCCTTCTTCTTCTTCTTCTTCTTCTTCTTCTTCTTCTTCTTCTTCTTCTTCTTCTTCTTCTTCTTCTTCTTCTTCTTCTTCTTCTTCTTCTTCTTCTTCGTCGTCTTCTTCGTCGTCTTCTTCGTCTTCTTCTTCGTTATTCTTCTTCGTCTTCTTCTTCGTCTTCTTCGTCTTCTTCTTCTTCTTCTTCTTCTTCTTCTTCTTCTTCTTCTTCTTCTTCTTCTTCTTCTTCTTCTTCTTCTTCTTCTTCTTCTTCTTCGTCTTCTTCGTCTTCTTCTTCGTCTTCTTCTTCGTCTTCTTCTTCTACGTATTTTGTTTTTGGCCTTTTTTTTTTTTTTTTTATTGGTATTGAGAATCTTACCCAGGATTTTGCACTTGATAGAGAAGTGTTTTCCACTGAACTACATCCCAGCCCGTTAAATTTTCTTTTTGAGAGTGAAAATTCCTTACTTATATAAGCATTTCTATTTTCCTTTTTTGAGTCATTTGTAATCAGGGGAAGAGGAGGCCTGCTGGCCTGTGGGAAGCCATCAGGATCTATCTCTTCCCCTAGCTGAGCTCCAGCTCCTCAGTCCTGCCTTGCCCTTTGGCCTGGCTGGCTGAGACTTAGGGTTATCTCTCTCAATTCCCTCTCAGTGCTCTTCACAGGCCCTCCATGTAAGGACCTGATCCATCTAAAGACCCCTCAGCTCCCCTGGGACCCACATCTTCTCCCACAAAGGTTGGTGATCTCTCTCCTTCTCTAAGGTTTTCAGTTCTGTGTGTGCAGAGTAAGGTTTGTGTGTGCAGAATAAGGTTACCCTGTGTTTCTAGACACACACCTATTCTGGGTCCATAATTTTTGTGACTCAAGTTAGCAGGAGCCTCAGCAAGTGGGCTCCTTAGATTTGGAGGAATCTATTTTCAATAGGGGGTCTCTGACTGGATAAGAGCCAGTTGATCATCAAATTCAGTGTGATCCTGGATTTAGTTCAGACCCAGAGAGCTCAAAAACCAAATTTGTGACCCTCAAATGGAAGAGAATGATCCCTCATGACCCCCAGGTGCCCTGAGAGACTGGCAGGCACAAGAGGCCCTGGTTGGTCCATTCTAAATATTCCATCGCTGGTTCTCCTGGGAGTCTCTGGAGAGTAACTTCAGTCCTCATAGCCAATGTCAGCCTTCCAAGGAATAATTAGCCAGGGTGGGTGGCTCACACTTATAACCCTGCTATGTAGAAACTGGTATCTGAGGATGGAAGAAGCCAGCCCTTGCAGGAAAGTCTGTGAGAATCTTATCTTCAATGAACAACTAAAAAGTTGCAAGTTGAGCTGTGGCTCATTGTAGAGATCTAACCTAGAGAGAAAAAGCTCAGGGACGATGGGGCCCAGGCCCTGAGTTGAAACAGATGAAAGGAAGAGAAGGGGAAGAGGAAGGAGGAAGAAAGAAAGGAGGAAGAAAGGAAAGTAGTGCGTGTTGTATGCTTAGAATTTAAAAATGACCTCAAGAATAGCTTTATTGTCATAAAGTTAATGGAACATTATGCAATACACATGTGATAAATAAACACATAAATTCATTTATTTTTATTTTTGCCATGCTTGAGATTGAATACAGGAACTCAGGCAAGGTGGGCAGATGCTATATCACTGACTGACATTCCTAGCCAGCTACTTACTAACTTTCAATACAGTCTTTTCTTCTTTTTCTTCCTCTTCTTCTTGCTCTTCTTCCTCTTCTTCTTCCTCTTCCTCTTATTCTTCCTCCTCCTTCCAGTCTTGAAATTGTTGTATAAAAATTCCTTTTTTCAAAGTAGTCTTTCAAGGTATTATTCAAATAGTGAACTAACTACAACAAAATGCTACAAGAAATAAAACAGTTTTGAAACAGGCGGAGGTTTTTGGTTTTGTTTTTGGAGTCTGTGTTTTGCTATTTTAGTCCAGGGAGGCCTTGAACTTGTGATCATCCTGCTGCCTAAGCAATGGAATTCAGGCATGCACCACCACAACCTGATGAAATTAAAAGTTTTGATGAGAAGAAAAGCAGTTGGAGTCTACAGCCCTGGTGATGACAGGAGTGTCACTCTATGTGTTTTTCTTCCTGTGGGCTCTTAGAAGTATGGAATTCTGTGTCCGAATAGGACACTCCAGTGACAAGGAGATTTAGTCCAGTCAATTCAGTTCTGCACACAAGGGTGCATAGGCACTCTACCCAGAATTAGGCAGGTAGACCTAGCCCCCTTGGTTTTTATGCTAATACAAAGAGTAGTGCCCTCCCTCCTACCAATAGGAGTCCAGCTCACATTCTGTTTGTGATTGGCTGATTTAAAGAAGCTAGACAGCATTCTGTCAGTGGAAAGTTCCCACTTGGGAACTTGTTATCAACAAGCCCCAAGGGGATGTTCTTTAAGTCCTAAGTAAGGACTCCTACACCTGACACAGCTGGCTGGTGACAAACAACACAGCTGACAGTTGCCTCTTGAAGTCAAGAGGCAAACAATTCCAGCAAGTATAAGAACAAGGAAATATAAGTACAAAAGAGTGACTGATTATGAGATGGAGAAACTTTAGTGTCACAGGGTCTTGACTTCATTCTCTACTTTGCTTTGTATCATCTCCCCATTTTTCCGTAATGGATGTGAGCTAGATGCATATTGTTTTGATAAGCAAACATTTTTGGCTTTTTTTTTTAATATTTCAGGGAATAAGTACTTCTATACTGGGACCCACGTTTCAAGATCTGGCCACTAACGTGAACCGCAATATCAGCAGTCTTTCTGTAATATTTGTGGGTCGTGCTTTAGGATATATGTGTGGCTCTTTAATCGGAGGAGTTCTTTTGGACTGTATGAATCAGTTTTTACTTCTGGGTAAGGAAACAGTGATCTTTGCTTCTTTGTACCTGTCAGTGAATTTACAACTTCATATTTACAATAAGAAAACTTGTTGACAACTGAAATGAATGGTGTTTCAGGGTCCTCCACAGAAGCCAGGTCTTTCTCCATGGCTCTCACCTTGGCAGCCACAGGGCATCTGTCCTGGGCCACCCGGAGCCTTGATTAACCCTCAGGTGTGCTGATGGCAGTCCTGAGCCTCCCGACCTCCAGGGGAACTGAGGTACCATGTCACACACTTGTCCCAAATCTCTGCACATCAGGTTTAGGGCAGGTCTCTAGGGCTATCTGAAGCCAGATGAGCTGTGGGAATGTGGCCAGGCTCTCTGGACTCTGGGTTGACAGTGTGGGGCAGGAGATGGTGACAAACTGACACAGGCTTCACATTTATCTCCATGTTAGTGATGAGCCCAGAGCGCTATGCTGCAGCCTGGTGGTGACCAGCATCGGTTTTTATTTTGTTTTCTTATTTATTTTTGTCAGTCATAGGGCCTGAACTCTGGGCCTGGGTGCTGTCCCTCACCTCTTTCTTCTGCTCAAGCCTAGTGTTCTACCACTTGAACCATAGCTCCACTTCTGGCCTTTTCTGCTTATGTGGTGCTGAGGAATCAAACCCAGGGCCTCATGCATACAAGGCAAGCACTCTACCCCTGAGCCACCTTCCCAACCCCTGGCATCGCTTTTTAGCATGCTGTGGTTTGAACAGAACCATGGGTTTCAAAAAAATCTAGATCCATCTGACAAAGCACCTTTGGAAGCAAGGAGAATAATCTACATTTACTGATAATTAAATAAAGTATCCTTCTTATTTCTAAAGTAGCTTTCAAAGACATGCACACACGTGTGTGTGTGTGTGTGTGTGTGTGTGTGTGTGTGTGTAATGTTTTTGTCATCTTGATAATCCCACTCAGAGCCCCACACATGCTACCTAAGAGGTCTATCACTGAATCCCATGTCCAGCCTAATAGTAAATTTGCCTTGAATTGCTTCACACTATTTGCCAAAACAATTTATTCTGATTTACTAAACACTATTATATTAGTTGTACCATATTTAAAAGTCCCTTTTGGTTCTCTGTTTTTCCAGTCATTGGGCTTGAACTCATGACCTGTTATCCTCAGATTTTAGCCTACTGTGTAGCTAGGATTACAGGCCTGAGCCACTAATGACCAGCTCTTTTGGTTTCTTAAATGTAAAGTATTTAAATAAATAAATTTTGTCTCTTCTGTGATAAAGATTTGCTTAGTGGTATCATATATAGATTTAATAATACACAAAGATCTTAAAATATTTTAATGATATGACCACTTACAGAAACTTTTTAACTTGAACTTACTTTGTATTTTGGAAGCTTTTTTAAAAAAATTATTTTATTATTTACAGGTGTGACTTTCTACATCCATTAATCCTTACACCTTAACTCCTTTGCTCTTGACACATTGAATACATAATTAATAGTCCAGATATACATCAAGCAAAAAAAAATAACAGCTTTAATTCTAAGCTGTCATTACCCTAAAAGAAAAGCTGCCTTCATGAATCTTCTGGAAGCTTTAATGATATTGGCTTGACTCATGACCCTGGAGGAATGCTGGTTTAATTAATTAATTAGCACCATTATTAGTTATTAATTTATTTTGCCATTCCTGGGCCTGAACTCAGTTCCTGGGCATTATCCCTAAGCTTCTTGTACTCAAGGCTAGCACTCTACCCCTTGAGCCACGGTGCCACTTTGAGTTTTTTCTGTTTATGTGGTACTGAGAAATCAAACCCAAGGCTTCATGCATGCTCTGCAAGCACTCTACCACTAAGCCACAATCCCAGCCCAAATGCTGCTTTTATAGCTGACGTTTGACTCTCGTTTGCAGGGCTGTCCATGTGGGTCGTCACTGTGAGTACTTATCTTATTCCATTTTGCAAGACTGCAGTGTTGCTGATTATTATGATGTCTGCCATGGGTGTCTCATTTGGTGTTCTCGATACAGGTTAGTGGAATTTTGAACATCTGAAAGCTCAGAAAGATTGTTCATTTAAAATATTGTAAGTTGCTGATGACACATGCCCATAATCCTAAATTCTCGGGAGGCTAAGATCTGAGGAACATAGTTCAAAGTCAGCACAGTAAAGTCTGTGAGATTCTTATCTCCAATTAGCCAGCAAAAAGCTGGAAGTTGGAAGTGTGGCTCAGATGGTAGAGTGACAGCCTTGAGCAAAAAAGTTAAACAACAGTGTGCACACTCTGATTTCAAGCACCAGCACTAGTACAAAATAAAAATAGTACAAAAAAATAAAATAAAGTAAAATAAAAATCCAATCACTCTGCCTATGGGTAATTAAACCAAAGGTGATCAATCTATCATTTTGGGATCAATCTTTATCATTGTGGTATAAAAGACAATGATGGAACTGGACTCCCGTGGCTCACGCCTGTAATCTTAGCTAGTCAGGAGGCTGAGATATGAGGATCATAGTTCAAAGCCAGCCCAGATAGGAAAGTCCACGAGACTCTTATCTCTCACTAACTACCAGAAAACTGGAAGTGGTGCTGTGGCTCAATTGGTAGAGCACTTACCTTGAGCTGAATTGCTCAAGGACAGCCCCCAGGCCCAGAGGTCAAGCCCCACCACTGACCCAAAAAAGAAAAAAGAAAAAAAAAGAGACAATGATGGTTTGATAGCTGAAAAATATGTAGAACCACTATTTGGCTGTACAAACATAGAGACAGCCACCTGGTTTTAAGCTTAGAGAATCCTGGCACAACTTTCCTATTTCTTTTCTACTCTTTTTTTTTTTACCCTCTAAAGTTCCTATTCTCCACCCATCTTCAAAACGGGACTAAATGACTCATGTGATAGCTCTTTATCCTTTAATTCTAGCCTCCTTGCATGCTCATTGTCAGACTATGCACATATTTTATCTTTCAGATTTTGTTTGACTATAAAATTCCAGGAGGAAATATGTGCATATCTGAAATCTAAGTACAAAACAGAAAACTTGATATTCTTGTCTCTAATGAGCTCAACAGAATCCTGTAATCAAGTCCTGCCTGGGTAGTTTGAATGTACCTTTTACATAAAATAAAAACTCTTCAATGGCCTACCCATATAACACCCTTTGATGATTTGCTCACTATTTAATTTGCCTGGAAAATATGTATAAGTCTTTAAAATATACAAGTAGATATAATAATATTAGTCTCCAATGTGGAATTGGCAGTACTTTTGTTTATTTACTTTTTGTTCTTGTTTGTTTGCACTCAAGGCCTGGGCACTGTCCCTGAGCTTCTTTGCTAAAGGCTAGTATTCTGTCATTTTGAGCCACAGCTTCACTTCCTGTTTTCTAGTGGTTAATTGGACTTTCACTGACATTCTTGCTGGGGCTGTCTTCAAATCCATAACCTTCAGATCTCAGCCTCCTCAGTAGCTAGGATCAGCGGTGTGAGCCACCAGCACCTGATCGGTGTGGGAACTGTTTTATAACAAGCCTTGGTACTGAGCCTGGCTGTAAGAACATTGTTGTCTGGGGGTGGTGGTGGTGGTGGCTTAGGGCTGTTGAGACACAGAAGTGACTCAGGGCCAGTGTTACTAAGTTCTGTGTATAACTTAAAACTTTCTCTGTGTCTCTTTGCTAGGTGGGAAAGTGCTCATCTTGGCTCTTTGGGGGGACAAGAGCCCCAGCCACATGCAGGCCTTATACTTCAGTTATGCCCTGGGTGCCTTCCTGGCTCCCCTGCTGGCTAAACTGGCCCTGGACCCCACAGTGTCTGCTGACAACCACACAGAGCCCAACTTTCTCCCTGCAGCCCTCAATGCCTCTTCTGGAGCCGCCTCAGACCCTCTACTCGCAGCTCCCCATGACATGAACTTACTGTGGGCTTATGCTTCCTTAGGCACTTACATTCTCGTAGTTTCTCTCCTTTTCTTTGCTCTGTTCTGCATGAAAAGCTCAAGGCAGGGAAAATCAACAGCATCTGCTCAGCAATCTCGAAGAGCTCAATACCACAAGGCCCTTCTCTGTCTGCTTTTTCTGTTCTCCTTCTTCTCCTTTGGGGCTCTGGTGACATACACTTCTTACCTTTTCTCCTTTGCCACCACCCATGTTGGCATGGAGGAGGGAGAGGCAGCTGGCTTGAACTCCATCTTCTGGGTTACCTTGGCAGCCTGCTGTGGCCTGGCAATGCTCTTTGCAGGCTGTTTAAGCCCTGCCACCATGATTGTTTTGAGCAACATTGGCAGCCTGGCCTCCTGTTTGTTTCTGGTGCTTTTTGACAGGAGCCCCCTTTGTCTCTGGATAGCAACCTCCGTGTATGGGGCCTCGATGGCCACCCCATTTCCCAGTGCTTTTTCTTGGATGCAACAATACACCACCATCAGTGGCAAATCTGCTGCATTTATTATGATTGGTGCTGCCTTGGGACCAATGGCTATACCTGCATTAACCGGAGTTCTTCAAGGACAATATCCAGTTCTACCAGTAGTGCTGTATACCTGTTTTGGGTCTGCAATTTTCACTGCTGTTTTATTTCCTATGATGTATAAAGTAGCTACCTTGCCTCTGCGAAAAGGAAACAGAAAAGGTGAGTGTTCTGGACTATGAAGACAAGAATGAAAATATGATTCAGAAAAATAAAATGAAATCTGTTCATTGCCTTCCTTCCTTCCTTCATTCCTTCCTGGCTTCCTTCTTCCCTTCCTCTCTTCCTCCTTTTCTCCCATCCTCCTTTCCTCCCTTCCTTCATTCCTTCCTCTTTTCCTTCCTCCCTTCTTCCTTTCCACCTCCCTCCCTCCTTTCATTTCTCTCTCTGTCTGTGTCTCTGTCTTTGTCTCTCTCTGTGTCTCTCTCTGTCTCTCTCCCTGTCTCTCTTTCTCTTTGTCTCTCTCTCTCTGTCTTTCTCTGTACTGATTTGAATCCAAGGACTCCCTAAATCCTCTACCTAATCTAATTTCAGCTCAGAAATGGCTTTTGAACTGGTTGAAATGAGTGGAACAATGAGGCCTTATGTAATGCAGATATCTAGTCATATGTTGATGGACCCACAGTGAGATTGCAAACCAATTCCTCTTCAGTGCATTGATGAATGCACCCATTTCAGTTAATGCTGGCCCTCTGCCACAGAGCTCCAGGATAAAAGGGAACAACATAATACTCAGAGCAGATAGATAATTCCTGACTTTAAAAAGTTAACATAATTGTATTGTTATTGTTACATTGTTAGGCCAAAGCAGAGCATAAGCAGATTTTCAGCACACTTGGGGATCAGATTTTCTAGGTTGAGCTGGGCACTGGTGGTTCATGACTGTAATCCTAGTTACTCAGGAGGCTGAGATCTAAGGATTGTGCTTTAAAGCCAGCCTGGGAAAGAAAGTCCATGAGACATTTTGTTTTTTTTTTGTTTGTTTGTTTTTTTTGGTCTGATAATGGGGCCTGAACTCTGGGCCTGGGCACTGTCCTTCAGCTCTTCAGCTCAAAGCTAGCCCTCTACCACTTGAGCCATAGTGCCACTTCCGGCTTTTTTCTTTTTTTTTTCTTTTTTGTTCTGGTCATGGGGCCTGAACTCTGGGCCTGGGCGCTGTCTCTCAGCTCTTCAGCTCAAAGCTAACGCTCTACCACTTGAACCACACTGCCACTTCCGGCTTTTTTCTTTTTGCTTATGTGGTGCTGAGGAATTGAACCCATGACCTCATGCATGCAAGGCAAGCGCTCTACCACTGAGCAACCTTCCCAGCCCCCGGCTTTATTCTTTTAGCTCAGGTGGTGCTGAGGAATAGATCCCAGGGCCTCTGGCATGCAAGGCAAGGGCTCTACCACTGAGCCACCTTCCCAGCCCTCCATGAGACATTTTGTTGTTGTTGTTGTTTTTCAAAGGGCTTGAACTCTGTGCCTGGGCAATGTCCCTCAGCTCTTCAGCCCAAGGGGAGCACTCTAACTTGAACCACAGTATCAGTTCCAGTTTTCTGATGTTTTATTGGAGATAAGACTCACAGACTTTCCTGTCCAGGCTAGTGTTGAACTGAGATCCTCAGATCTCAGCCTCCTTTGTAGCTAGGATTAGAGCTGTAAGCCACTGCCCCCCCATTCTGCCAACACCCCTACCCCCTGCAGCCCAGGATCCCAGAGACTCTGATCTCCACTTAGCCAGCAGAAAACTGGAAGTAGGGCTGTGGCTCAAAGTAGTAGAGCAATAGCCTTGAGAAAAAGAGCTCAAGGAAAGCATTCAGGCCTTGAATTCAAGCCCCATGAGAAAAAACATTTTCTCCGTCCATTTAGAGCTCATGGTAAAAAGGTTCGAAATGCTCTGAATCCAGAGCATTTTATAAATATACCATGTTTACATGCAGTAGGATTTTCTTCTGAGGCTCATATTTGGTAAGAGCTTGATTAAGTGGACGTTCCATGATTTCCCCCTTTCAGAGTGGTTTTCAGGCATTTGAGTTTCTTGTTGTTTCTTAATTTGAGACAGAGTTTGTTTATCTTTCCCACGTTGGTCTGGAAGTCACTATGTATTTCATTGAGCCTCAAACTTGTGATCATCCTGTCCTTTCTGCTGAGTGAGACTTCTGTTTTTCAGAAGTTGGGTAGTATTCTGATTTAGGAGAAAAAACACAAACCTGTGAAACAGTTTGCTGACCAAATTGTCAGGCTTCCATACTGGGCTTGAACAGTAGGGAGGGCAGTTCTAAGAAAGCGCATCCTTGGAAAGCTCACATGCTTTGCTTAATGCTTTTCCTTCTCTGTAGGCTGAACCAGAGGATGCTAATCTGTCCTTTGAGTATTTCTGCTCTATGAAGAGGACACCGTGCAGTGCCAAAGAGAGCTGGCTTCAAAACAGGACTCAGCTTTCCAGCAACACACAGGCACTTAACAGAGGCCTCACCTGTGACTCAAGAAATGATTTCTAAATTGAAAATCTCTCATTTTCATAGTTTCTCTGAGATATCCTCTAGGGATTACTGTGATTGCCAGTGCCTTCTTCATGTCAACTGAGTAGCGAAACAGAAACAAAGAGCTTTAGGAATTTGCTAGTGATTATTAATATGCTCTAATTCAATGTACTTATTGTGTTATTTGTGATTTTCTCAATAAGGGTCTGTTAAAATGCTGCCGTTCATGATTCAGTCACATTGTAACTCCTCTGAAATCAGGGTGTGTCCTATTATAAATGTACCTTTACAGTGTTGGGAGATTTTACTTTGGATGTATTTTGGTGGTTTTACTTTGCTTTACCACTTTTGGACTCAATTGACAGTTTTTTCCTATACATATAATAAATAATGTAAAAAATGTTGATTTTTCACAGTGTATTAGATTCAGCAAAACAAGATGAATACATTACAGCAGCATTTATGAAGAGTTGGTACATTCTCTGCTTTTTTCACTGCGGCAGTTTCCCTTGACAGGCATTTCATGTACCTAGAATCTGTACCTTCCTATAGTCTCCATTGCAGCTTTGTCTTTACTTGAATAATTCTTAAGAAGAAAAAGAAATATGGGTATCTAGACTGTAATCATTTTATTAAATGTCAATACCAGAGTCCAGAAGCGAACTGGGGCAGGGGTGTAGTGAGCTCTGAATCCCTCATTTAAATGTACGTTTAAGGGAAGAGTATTTGAGTATTAGCAGAGTATTAGAGTATTAGAGTATTATTAGAGTATTAGCAACACTCTGATGCTATTGTGATTATAGTAATAGAATCTGTATAATCCATAAACTTTATAAAATATTTAGATAAAATTATGACTAGTAGAAGTAGCACCTCTCATTTGCTAATGATTATCCAGTTTTTTTCCAATTGTTTTTTATTTTAGGAGGGACCATTCATGGGGCCTGAACTCTGGGCCTGGGTGATGTGTCTTAGTTCTTCAGCTCAAGGCCAGGGCTCTAACCTCTTGGGTCACAGTGCCACTTCTGGCTTTTTCTGTTTATATGGAGCTGAGGAATTGAACCCAGGACCTCGTTCATCTAGGCAAGCACTCTACCAATGAGCCACATTCCCAACCCAATTATCTCAGTTTAATAATTATATGTTTTTGGTGCATTTTTAATGATGATAACTTGGCCTACGACCCTAGTGAATATTGATCTTTCCTTATTTTTCTCTGTGTTTCTTCTTCCTTCCTTCCTTCCTTCCTTCCTTCCTTCTGTCCTTCCTTCCTTCCTTCCTTCCTTCCTTCCTTCCTTCCTTTCTTTCTTTCTTTTTCTTTCTTTCTTTCTTTCTTTCTTTTTTTCTTTCTCTCTTTCTTTCTTCTTTGCTTCCTTCCTTCCTTCCTACTTTCTTTCTTTCTTCTTTCCTTCCTTCCTTCCTTCCTTCCTTTCCTTCCTTCCTTCCTTCTTTCTTTCTTTCTTTCTTTTTTTTTTCTTTCTTTCTTTCTTTCTTTCTTTCTTTCTTTCTTTCTTTCTTTCTTTCTTTCTTTCTTTCTTTCTTTCTCTCTCTCTCCCCTCCCTCCCTCCCTTGTTACCTGAGCCCCTTCTTCCCTCCCTCTCTTCCTTCCTTCCATACTTCCTTCCTGTTTTCCTTTCCTTCTTACTCTGTCTCTTCCACTCTCTCTCTCCCTTCTTTTTTCTTTCTTTCTTTCATTCTCTCATTCTTTCCCTGACTGCCTCCCCATCTCTCCCTCCCTTCCGTCGTCTCTTTCTTCTTTCCTTTCTTCCTTCCTTGTTTCATTTTGTTATGGACAGGATCTCACTATGCATCTTATGGTGCACTGGAAAATACAATTCTTCAGCCTCAACCTTACAAGTAGAATTAAAGATGTGAGCCACTATGTCTGGCTAATACTTGTGTGTGTGTGTGTGTGTGTGTGTGTGTGTGTGTGTGTGTGTGTGTGTGTGTGTGTGTTGGGGGGGCAGGTTACTAGAGTTTGCTCTCAGGTGCTTCTGTTTGCTTGTCATATGCTTTACCGCTAAACCATATATCTAGTCCTTTCTAAATGTTACTTTTTATTGATATAGGGTTTTGATTCTTTTTTATTAATGTTTTTTATTGTGAAATTACTGTACAGAGGGGTTACGGTTCTATGAGCAATGTAATGAGTACATTTCTTATCAAGCACTGTTGCCTCCTCCTTTGTTTTTCCCTTACCATCGCTTCCCTCCCATCTCCACAACTACACCTCCCCCCCCAGTCCCCTATCCCACCCCCTTTCTAAATTGTACAGTTCGTTTTTCAACATAGTGTCTTCTACATCTCATTGTTGCAATGGGTCAACCAGTATCTCTATTTAAACATTTTGTTTTTTTCCTTTCCCTCCCCAAATTAGACCAACATCGAATACACTGGAAACAGGGGTTATACCATGGGGGAGGAACATACAAAGCAACAAAAAATAATCACATGGTAGGGTCGTGTTATGGTAGACTTCCCACAGCAGCTAGGATGACAGGCTTGTACAATCCACCCGCCCCCCCCCCCCCCCCCACTCCCGGTTCTTCTGCTGAGGTAGAGTCTCATGGACTTGTCTGCCTGGCTGGCCTAGTCTGAGATCTAACTTTCCCCTGTAGCTGACAGGCAGTTACCATCACACCCACCTATGGCTTGCTTTCTTTTTGTATGGTATTGGGATTTGAACTTGGGGCCTTGCACCTGCTAGACTAGCACTCTACCACGTGACTCATGCCTCTAGCCCTGCTTTTTTTTTTTTTGCTGATTGTTTTACAGATGGAGTCTAGTGAACTTTTCTGCCTGTGCCTCAAGCCATGATCATCCTAGATCTTAGCCTCCTGAGTAGCTAGAAATAAGCATAAGCCACTGGCAGTCTGTGTCAGCTCCAGCTCTTGGTTTCTAAGGGATTTTGTGCCCAGGATGGCTACAAACCTCAATCCTCCCAGTCCACCCTATCAAGTCACTAGGTTTACAGGGTGGAGGGGGTGGGGTGGGGTAGGGGAGGAGCCATCTGCAAGCCATACAAGTTGACTTTCTTACTTTTTCTAGGGGTGTCAATGCTGGCTACCACTGTTGGTCTTTATCTTATCCCTTTTTGTAAGAACGCAGCATTGCTGATTGTCATGATGGCTCTCTTTGGGGCTGTGGTTGGCACTATTGATACAGGTCAGTGGGACCTTTGTTCTATCCAAGAGTGGGTGCTTTCTGTTAGAAAAGTTGAGCTGATGATGCTAAACTTTGCCTTGTAATAATTAGAAACAACAGAAATTTACTCAGGTGATAATTAAACCTAGATGGGTAATTATCTACTAGGCTAAAACTTTGTAACCATTATTTGGCTGTGAAAGCACAGACAGAAGCAGACATTATTATCACACATAATGTACAGAGTATTTACACAATATACATTATACAAAATATAAAATGCACAAAGGCATTTCGATTTAACATGTCAATCTATGTGTATAATGCTTTTGTGTGTGTGTGTGTGTGTGTGTGTGTGTGTGTGTGTTTGCATGAATGAGGGAATAGATGAATGTCCTGGGGCTTGAAGACATGGCCTGTTATGGTCCCTGAGCTTTTTTGCGCAAGGTGAGCACTCTACCACCTGAGCCACACCTCCACTTCCACTAATTAATTGGAGATAAGGGTCCCAAAGGCTGGCTTTGAACCACAATCTTCATATCTCAGGATCCTGGGTAGCTAGGCTATCATGCAATCAAGGATTAAAGGCATGAGCTACCTGCACCCAGCTTAGCACAGTGTATCTTGATGAATGTCACCCCTTCCACATGCTCCTCCCTTGTGTCCAGTCCCAAAAGTTAGGTGGTTCTGTTTTCTCATATGTATCTTGAATATTATGACTGCATTCACCCACTCTTGCTCTCTCTATTCCAGACACACAATCTAAAATAGATCTTCCCTCCCAAGCTTAGAGAAATCCATGTAATTCATGACTTTCCCATGTTTCTTTTCTGTTATTTTCTTTCTCTAAAGTTTCTGGTCTTCTACAACAGATGTTCTCCATGTGCCATCATGTCCTTGAAAACCTGCTGAATAACACATGTGATATTGTTTACGATTATTGATTACCATTGCTCATGACTTCCTTTCCCATGCTAAAGTTACTTGAAGCCAGGTGCTGGTGGCTCCTGCCTTTAATCCTTGATTCTAATGAAGCTGAGTTCTAAAAGATCCTCCTTTGAAGCCAACCTGGTCAGAAAAAGAACAACAAGTAAAAAGCAAGGCTGAGAGTATGGCTCAAGTGGAAGACTGCCAGCCAAGCAAGCAGAGCAAGCAAGTCTGAGACCGTGAATCCAAACCCCAGCCCTGCCAAAAAAACAATTAAAAATATTGTAAATTCTCCAGGCTTAATTTGTGTATAAAATTTCAGTGATGGAATTATGTGCTTATCTGCAAATATCTGATTACAAAGCAGACAGGCAAAGCCTTGATGCTCTTGCATTTCAGCTTGCACATGCTCAGAGTAGGTTCAGCTCTTGTTTCCTGTAATAAGAACACAGGGATCCTGGGGGGTGCAGGTCCTCAATGGGCATCTTGCATCTATTTTACACATCAGTAAAATTTCCTCATTTGGAACTGACTACCAATTTCAAGTATGTAATGGTCTAGTAATTTGGCCACTTGATAAAATTTTGACCTAGTTTATTTACATCCACACTTAAACAAATATGAATACCAAATTTCTCTGTAGTGTGGAATTAGCAAGTTTTGTAATAAACCTTTGGTCTGGAACTACGATGTAAACGGTGCCCGAGGATGAATAAGAGATGTTAAGCCACTTTGTTTTCTGATCCTGAGTCTCACAGAATTGATACAGGGCCAATGGGTGATGACTAAGGACTGAACAGAGCTCCTGATATGACTTATCTCTCTAACAATAATGAACTGTGTTTTTCCCTGTCTTTCATTGGTAGGTGTTAATGTTGTCATCTTGGCTCTTTGGGGGGACAAGGGCCCCAGCCACATGCAGGCCTTACACTTCAGTTTTGCCCTGGGCGCCTTCCTGGCTCCCCTGCTGGCTAAACTGGCCCTGGGCCCCACAGTGTCTGCTGACAACCACACAGAGCCCGACTTTCTCCCTGCAGCCCTCAATGCCTCTTCTGAAGCCGCCTCAGACCCTCTACTCGCAGCTCCCCATGACATGAACTTACTGTGGGCTTATGCTTCCAAAGGCACTTACATTCTCGTAGTTTCTCTCCTTTTCTTTGCTCTGTTCTGCATGAGAAGCTCAAGACAGGGAAAATCAACAGCATCTGCTCAGCAATCTCGAAGAGCTCAATACCACAAGGCCCTTCTCTGCCTGCTTTTTCTGTTCTTCTTCTTCTACGTTGGGGTTCAGGTGACATACACTTCTTACCTTTTCTCCTTTGCCACCACCCATGTTGGCATGGACGAGAGAGAGGCAGCTGGCTTGAACTCCATCTTCTGGGGGGCCTTCACAGCCTGCAGGGGCCTGGCAATCCTCTTTGCCACGCGTTTTGGCCCTGCCACCATGATTGTGTTGAGCAACGTTGGCAGCCTGGCCTCCTGTTTGTGTCTGGTGCTTTTTCACAGGAGCCCCATTTGTCTCTGGATAGCAACCTCCGTGTATGGGGCCTCCATAGCCACCACGTTTCCCAGCGGTGTTTCTTGGATTGAACAGTACACCACCATCAGTGGCAAATCTACTGCATTTTTTCTGATTGGTGGTACTCTGGGAGACATGGCTATTCCTGCAGTAACTGGAATTCTTCAGGGGCAATTCCCAGATTTACCAGTACTCATGTACACCTGTTTGGGGTCAGCAATCTTCACGGCTATTTTGTTTCCTGTAATGTATAAATTAGCCACCTTGCCTCTAGGTCACCAGTAAAAAGGACACAAAAAGAGTGAGGGGAAGAGAGCTCACACCTTAAGTTCTAGGCTGTGAAGGAGAGAATGGAGGAGAATGATGCAAAAAATGTTTTGAAGTGGTTGAGATGAATAATTCAACGGGATCCTTTGTAATGAAAACCATTAATTAAAAATATGTTGGATCCCATAGCCAGACTTTCCAACTAATTGCTGTCCAATGCATTGCTATTTAAATACTGCTCAGTTAATATCTGTGAATCCCTTAAGAAGCTCCTTGCCAGAAGCCAGGACAAAGGAACTGATGTGTAGAGAGGGCAGAATGCTTAGTGAATACCTTGACTAATTGCCACTCCTGAACAAATCAATCAGAATTTAGAAGATTTTCAGCATGCTTTCACATTTCAATTCTAGATCTATTTACATTAAATGGTAAAAAGTTTTGAAGTGTTCAATAATTCCTAGTCTTTCATAACTACCAGGTCTGATAAAGATCATCCTATGAGATTTGTGTTGGGCAAGAGAGTAAGTAGGTGATATTTATAATCTCTACTATTTAGAATCTGCTAAACAGTCATGAATTTTTGAGAAGTTGGGCAGTATCCAAATAGAGTAAAACCAAGCAAAACCCTCTAAACAAACAACCCTACACAAGTAGAATGTATTAGCTAAGCACATAGACATCAACATTCTCCCTGGGAGGCTGGAGAGTATCATTCCATTAAAGAGCACCCGAGATTTGGAGAGATAAGTTCATAATCTGTCATTTTAGAGGAAGAATGATAATGACTGACCTGACTTCTATGAAGGAAACAGCAAGCTCAGGACACCTAGCTTCAAGAGTGACTTTGTGTTCTGAGGCATTTCATGTAGGCCTTTCCTTTGTCCTGATCTGTGAGTCTTGGTATTAAAATGAGATAGTTTCCAAATCAAAAGATCCTTTGATTTCTAAAGTTAGTGCTAAGTATTTCTTAGGATTTACTATAAGTTTCAGCCCATCTTTCCTTTTGAATGAGAAGTAAAATAAGAGTAATAAATAGCTTTAAAATGTGTTATTAAGTTTGGTGCCAATGGCTGGCACATGCCTATGCTCCTGGCTATTCAGACTGCTGAGATTGGAGGGTCACAGTTAGAAGCTAGTCTGGGCAATAAAGTCCATGTGGCTCCTACCTCCAATTTATCACCCAAAATCCAGAAGTTGGTCTGTAACTCAAGGGGTAGAACGTGCTATTCTTCAGCAAAAAAGCTCAGGGATATGCCCAGGCCCTGAGTTCAAGCCCTAGAACTGGCAAACTCAATAAACTAAATGATTGTGCTACTGTCCCAACTACACAGAAGTCAGAGATTACAGTTTGAGACCTCCTGAGCAAAGTCCTTAGACCTTGTCTCAAAACACAAGGAGAACCGAGCACCTGTGGCTCATGCCTGTAATCCTAGCTACTCAGGAGTCTGTGATGTGAGGATCATGGTTCAAAGTCAGCATGAGCAAGAAAGTCCATGAAACTCTTAGCTCCAAAACACCATGAAAAAACCGGAAATGGCACTGTAGCTCCAGAGGGCTAGCCTTGAGCTGAAGGGCTGAGGGACAGCGCTCAGGCCCCCTGTTCAAGCCCATGACTGACAAAACAAACACAACAAAACAAAAAAAAGAAGCTGTTTGCAGTATTTCATGATTTTGATCCCAGCTATTTAGAATGCACAGGTAGGAGGATTGTAGTCTGATGCTGGCTCCCAGGCAAAACAGTAATGCTTTATCTGAAGAAGGAAAAATACAACTGAAGCTAAAAGGGTTGGAGATATCACTTATGGTGGTAGAGGTATAAGTTATAGAGGTAGAAAACTTGCTTAGCAAGTACAAGGTCCTGAGTTCAAGCCCCCATACCAAAAGGAAAGAATGAGCCAGTAATTTCATATGCAAATTTAAATATACTTAATGTTTAATAGTTTATAGAGAATACTTGCCGGAGCCTGTTGGCAACGAAAGGGAATCCTGAATTAGGGGGTGAGAATGCGGAAAAATAAAGACATAAAACAAAGGATGGGGTTGGGATATCTGCAGCTCAAGACTGCAGCACCGTTTATTTGTAACTTTCCTTATTATATACTATTAGCAGTCAAGAGGTAACATAAGTTTACCATAGTGCAGAGAAACAAGGAAAATTTTAATAAAAACAAGGTGCAGTAAAAACAAGTCAACTGGTAGAAAGTAAAATAAACTCTGCAGACCGCAAAGCAACCCTGGGCACCAGGTGTTTTTCATGAAAGCCAGGTCCTTGTAGGTGCCTTCAAGAGAGCACAGGGGTCAAGCTGACCTTGGAGCTTTACTGAATTACATTGATACAGAGGCATTTTCTCCACACTTTTCATATTTCTGAAATCAGAACTATCTGAAAATGAACATTTAAGCTTGTAACCAAGTTAATCCACAGCTTTTATCTCATACACACATGTAGTGTAATGTAGGTTTTTATTTCTTATTTTTATTAGCTTAAAGTAGTTGCACAAAGGGGTTTCAATTTTATTCAGGGAAATACAATAATTTACCCAAATTTGGGGATTGTAGTATCTTTTTCAATGTTTTACAAGTCAATTCCCCCACATTGCTGATTATTGAATCCTTGGACTTGCCTATACTAGCTAGTGCTTCCCCACTGAGCTAAGAGGAAAGGATATTGTTATTGTCAGTTTTCCCTCTCTTGATGCTGTGATGGGTCTTGGAGACACAGTTCTGAGGGCAGAGGCTAGTGGAAGGTTACTACAGTAGTAGCAGCACCGCTGTCAGCCAACCCAACGGGGGTTCTCTACCTGAGGGTTGTCTGGGTTTTGATACTGGATTTGGCTTTTTCTGAATAGTTTTCTTGAGATAAGAGACTCACAGATTTGCCTGCCTGGGCTGTCTTCAAACTTTGTCCTCAGATCTCAGCATCCTGAATAGATAAGGTTACATGTGTGAGCCACCACTGGTTTTGAATGGTGATGACATCCTGCAGGGATGGGTCAGATGGTAAGTTGAGTTAAATTAGTGAATGTAATTAAAGAGGCAGCATCTTTCGCAGGGATTGGAATAGATGGCGCAGCCATCATCCAGGGCTCCTGCTCCCTAAGTGTGAAATACTTGGGACCCCAAAGTAGAGGTGAGAAGGTGGCTTGGTGGCCTAGAAGTCAGGATTGGGAAAGAACTTTATATTTAAATAGACAAACTGATGTGTCCATCCTTGGATAAATAAGTAGAACTGATGCCAGATTTTGTTCACTTCTTCCCAAGTTTTGCACTGTATTACATTTAATTTCTGATTGCAATATAGCTGCTTTCTCTCATTGCATGTACATAAATTTCCTGTTGAAAACAAGTTGCTTTGTTTTGTCTTCAGTGAAACACAGACCCTTTATTGACCTCTGACCATTTACCTTCTATGTCCACTACAACATTGCTTAGGTTAACAATGAGCAAGTTTGTAGAATGCTGATGAAAATATTAGAAGCCTCTTGTTCTTTTTGGAAATCTACACTGGATTTCACAATCCAAAATATAAATTTCTATTGTGCTTGCATCACCAATACCCAAGATAATCCACTTCAAGAGAAAAGGTTTGTGTTTCTACTCATAGTTTTAGAGGTTCTAGCCCTGATTGCTTAGCTCTGTTGTTTTTAGACCTGTAGCAAGGCAGCAACTCATGACAGGAGCATCTGGCATTGTAAAACTTCTCACCTCAAGCTCAGAGCCCAAGAGAATGAGAAAGGGACCAGGGCACCAAAATCACTTTATAGAGCAAACAACTAGTGACCTGATCATCTCCCTTGAAGTCCCACCTCTTTATGACTCCTCCACTTGTAGGAACCAAGCCTTAACCTAGGAGCCTTTGGGAGAGATTCAAAACCCCAACCATGATATAATGTCCGGTCCTGAAGAGCTCATTTCCATTTCCATTTCTCTGAGCACTGCTGGAGCCTCCAAAATCCATTATTTCAGTGTAATCTCTATGATTCTTCCCAGTACTGAGTATTATGTTATTGTGCAAAGCCCAAGTGCAAGGTCTCCATGGAGACTCAAGAAAAGTCTTAGTTGTGTTTCCCTCTAAAAACAAAAAAGAAAGGTAGATACCTGCCAGATACAATGGAGGTATAATCTCAGGGTAAGCATCTCCTCCAACAGGGAGGAGTTGGAAATAGAAGGAAAGATCAAAAGACTAAACATAGAGCTTTCCTATGACCCAGCAATTCCACAAACAAGACCACACAACCAGGTTCATTGCAGCATTGTTGACTAAATCCAAGATATAGAATCAACCCAGATGCCTCTCAGTGTGTGAATTGATCAAGAACATTTAGTAAATATACACATTGGAATTCTATGCTTCCATCAGAAAGTATGATACTGCCCCATGAGTGAGGAGATGGACAGACTAGGGAAAAATGTATATTAAGTGAAATAAGCTACACCCAAAGAGACAAAGGTTGCATGTTTTCCCCCATTCGTAGTAATTAAAATGTGCCTATAAGTCTATAGGTAAACACAATGGATGGTGAAAGACCAAGAAATACACTTAATCAGGACTCTAAACATTCTCCCAGTGGGACCAAAGGAGGATAGCGTCACAAAGGCTCATGTGTATATCAGAAAAGCTATGTGTATGTGACCATGTAAAATGATATTTATGAAATGAACTCCAAGAAGTGGAAAGGAGGCTTTTTATTATTTTACTTTTTGTGCTTTTCTCCTTTTGTCCTCATTTTTGCCTTCGGTACTTGTTGTCTTCTGGTAAGTGTATCTATTTGGGGGAGGGTAAGGGAGTCACAGAAATGGGAAACAAAGGGTGTCAAATGCAGGAGTGATATTTACTAGACACTCTGCTGAAAAGGAACTATACACCTTGTGGAGGAGGGAGGTCAGGAGGGAAAGCTGAGAGAAAATGAGGGAAGAGGTGACACTTCAAACAGAAGTGGAAGGAGCAAATTGTTTCTAAGTCAGAAGAGGAGGGCTCACCGAAGAAAAAGGTATCCCAGAAGACATAAAAATTTATGGCACTGGAATAAGTTTAGCATAAAATAAATGCAAATAATTGAACATTGCTTATCGTTATTTTTTAAAAAAGAAATGTTCTCATTACCTGACTTTTGTGACTTTAACCCTGCTATACATCATCTTTAAAATAAAAAAGATAAAGGAAAAGAAAGAAAAAGGGATCACGCCAAAATAAGACATAAATTCAGTGGGGAAATGATCGGGAGTAGATAGTGGGTTCTCATATCTTGAGTAGCCTAGCTCTAGGAGTTTGCTGACTTTACTCACTCTCTTTGGCTGGTTCTGTCTATTGTCTGCAGATTCTCTAAGCAGACAGGTCAAGTTTCTGGCATCTTGCTGTGGTCTCTTTGTGGCTCTGCCTCCAAGCCTTATCTTATAAGGGGCTGCTTGCAGACACTCTGAGCCTCCTGCATGCCATTGGACCTTCCAGGCTTTTATGTGAAATCTGGGTGGAAGCCTCTGAACACCCCACAACTCTTTCACTGTGAATGTCTGCAGAATCAGCATCCCGAGGAACGTGCTGTGTCTGCTGAGCCGTACTGTCATGGAGCCACACCTGGAACATTTGGACCATGGCTGCGGCAGCCTCTGACTGTCTTGGCAGATAGACAGCAGGAAACCAAAACACAGGACTCTGGGGGGAACAAATAACGCCAAAGGTTTGATGCTCTCTAGGGTTCTAGTTTGTTTTCTCTTCCAATTAAAGAATTAAAGGGCAAGAAAGTGTTTAAAGAAGGAGGAGCCGGTGTTTTTGAAAGAAAACAACAACAATAACAACCTCAAAGGAGAAGTAAATGAAATGGCAAAATGAACTCCTTGTAAAAGGAAGGATCCTAGAACCCAGAATGCCCAGTGTCTCTGGATGCTATTATATGTAGAGTCTTTACCTTCTACGATATGAGGGAGGGCTCCCGGTCTCAATGGTCCAGGGGTCGACTTATGCAGCACGGAGGCTCCTGATTGGTTCTTCTTTCTCTCAAGCAACTTGCTGAGTTGCCCACCCTTCTGTGAAGGGCTCATATGTGTGCTGAACCCCCTCTCCCCCATATCTGTCTTGTTGAGTCATCTCCCTCATTTTTGTAGCCATGTTGATGATTTCTCTTGTACCCCATTGTTGGCCCTTCATTTATAAAATTTCCATTTCTATTAGCTGATTATCTGTGGACTAATAAAGCTGTCCCTTTAATAGTGTTCTCTGACTTTGGTCGCTTTAATGACTATATGGATGGATCTTTGCAGTGCTGGATGTGATCTTGTCATGATGAGGTTGGAAGTGGTGGCTGGCTCACCACACAGCCTAGGTCTTTCCCAACCTATCACACCTCGTCTTCTCTCAGTGCATTCATTGCTGTACACCTGTCCATTTTGGTGAATGGCATTTTCACACTCACTTGCTTTAGGATCACCAACTGCAAGAACGGCTTCATTGTGAGGGCAAGCACACTATGTGCTGTCTTTACAACCAGTAGTTTAAGTGAATTTTACTCAAGTCAATATCTCCTGCTCTTGAGGATTAAGGGTCTTGGTCTACAGGTGTATAGCTTAGTGGTAAAACATTGCAAAAGTAACGCTTCTCATCATTTTCTGCTACCGCATGCAACTTGCACTACCTCACTAGCTTTTGGAACTCCTTGGAGAACTGGCCAGAATTTGGTGGTGCTACTTTTACGTCTCCTGGGACATCCTTGGCTGATATTTGGGTGCTTTTCATTTCATATGGAATTTTATTCGTGTCCATCTAGCCACAGGGAGAGGAGGACATGCTGAACTACGCCACAAATGCACACTAACTCCTGCTTGCGACTTGGCCCCAGCTGTTTCAGTGCTGCCTGTCCAATCTTGGAATTGGCTGCAGTGAGAATGGGCTGCATGCAGAGACCCTTGGTCCAACCCAGCACAGTGGATAGTCCGCAGAGGGAGCTGCGCCCACGAGGCCTCTGGTGGCGCTGAGAGGCGCAGGCGGAGCTCTGGCGGGGTCCTCTTGTGGTGGGCCTAGAGACCCCAGAACCATGGGGCAGAGGGTGTCAGCCCAGAGGATGCAGCTGTTCCGAGGCTGCATTTACAGCTACCACCACGAGGAGGCGCCCGTCGGCGGGTGTCTGTGGGCTTCCCTGGCAGAGATGCTGCAGTGGAAAGCGACTCTCTGTCTTCCAGGCAACCGAGTTTCCACACCCGTGGAGACAGGTCCTGGATGAGGAAAGGCCAACCACCATCTGCAGGAGCCACTGTGCTAAGTGGAGCAGCGCGTGTCTCCAGCCTGCAAGACGTGCGCAGTCCAAAGTCTCAATTCCCGGTCCCTGTCCTTGGACCGTCCCTGGGGGGAGGTGGCACCCAGAGGCCTCTGCGGCTGGAGGGACCAGTGCTCAGAGCCCGGGATCCCCAGGCAGCAAAAGGCCGCCAGGCTGGAGCTGGAAGCCGACCTCGGTGGGCCGGGGGCTGCCGGGCAGCGGCTCCTCCAGGCCCAGGCCCCTGCCCAGAAAGAGCCCGAGGCAGTGGCGGTGTCCCGGAGGCCGAGTGGCCGTGCCGGGAGCATGCTGCGCTGGTTCACCACCGTGATCCTGTGTCTGGCCTTCCTGGGGATGGTGAGAGCTGGGCTGCCCCCAGGCTGGGTTCTAGCAGGGGTCCTGCAGGGCTGTGCTCTCCCCCTGGAGTCCTGCTTCTCCCTACTTGAGCACTGAGTAACCACTCCTCTGCTTGGCCTCAGTGTCCTCGTCCAGCCCTGGGGTACAATGCCAATCCTGGAGGGTGGAGTATGAAATTGAGTGTCCTACTATGTGTTTGAAGTGTCTCAAACGTTTCTAAGATTCCTTTAGGTCCTGGCCCAGACACAAGAGAGGTTTCTTGGGTCTCTAGCCCCTGCCCAAATTGTTACAGAGAAAAGTGCTTTTCTGGGGTTCCTCTTTTTGTAAGTTCTGGCTGCTTAATTTTGCAGACAATTGAAATTAAGAGGAAAATGACTTTTCCAGATTCCGTATTTGGCTTAGTGGTAAAGTTAGGCACCTGTCTTCTACTCTGCCCTAATTCTAATCAACCCTTCAGTTTTTCTTATAAGAAATATAAAAATATGGCAGTATAGTTAAGGCTATGTACTCCTTTTGCCAATGCCTTGGGTAGCTTCCATTTCTGCATTTGACAATTGCGATCTGGGGGTGTGGGAAGATGAACCCCGGCAAGTCACTCCTGGTCACTTAAGCATCTCAGAGACTCAGAGGCAGGGTTGTTGTAAAACTTTGTCATTGCAGGGAGGGAGAAGGTCTAAGGAAGAAGTCACTACAGGTGATTGGTGAGTTCCCACTCACTGTGCGCCAAAATTGTAAATCTTAAGAAGACATGGAGTAATTTGAATACAGCCAAGGCCCTAACTTTGTAGTGTACTAAGTGCTTGCTGTGCACCTGTGTGCTGGTCCTGGTCCTTAGTTGTGCCTGCTCCTGTTGAGGTGGGTAAGGGCTCGGGGTGGATTGTCTTTGGAGCACCAGTCCAATTAGAGCAAACTATTCTTGAAAAGTAGACAATGTGAAACCATTTTTCTTAAAGGGTTCAAGGAATTAGCCCTGAAAGGCAACTGTAACCCTTAGTTCTTGCTAACCTCCATTATAAAGTTAAGCATGTCATTTTTTTTTTGAGGGTGTGGGGTACGGCCGTGGGGCCTGAACTCTGGGCCTGGGCTCTGTCCCTCAGCTCTTCACCTCAAGGCTAGCGCTCTACCACTTGAGCCACAGCGCTACTTCAGGCTTTTTTTCTTTTGGCTTATGTGGTGCTGAGGAGTCGAACCCGGGGCCTGATGCATGCAAGGCTAGTGCTGTACCACTAAGCCACCTTCCCAGCCTTAAGCAAGTCATTTTTAAAATCACGTTCTTAGCACAAAGAAATGTTTGAGGATTTAGGGGTTGGGAAACACCTGAACAGTAATTGTTTGCCAAGCTCCGTCAGGGAGCCTGTGCAGGTGATGTCTATTGGCAGAGCAAGAAAGGGACATGGAAAGGAATGACTTTGCCTGTTTTTAGTGAGTTTGCCTCTTTTGCACATTTCTGGCACCTTGCAGCCTGGGATGGGCTGCACTCTGGACTGTACAGCCACTTGATCAACTAACAGTCTCTCTGGTCCAAGTTTGATCATATTTTAAGGTGGTTACAGATCCCTCTATACACGGGCAGCTGTAGATCAAATTTAACAATTCCCTCTTTTGTTAGCTGTTCATGTTAATGGAAATTGACAAGAATGTTGATAGAAAGTTCAAGTGACTGAAACCTTGAGCTCTGGCAGCAATTTCTGTCACCACATGACCATGGCCAGCTTGGCTTAATTATGGAACTTGCTATTTATTGTTTTTGTTGTTGTTGTTTATGCTGGTAGTAGAGCTTGAACTCAGGGCATTACACTCTTCCCTGGTGTTTTTGCTCATGTGCTCTACCACCTGAGCCACATCTCCAATGCAGCAATTTGCTATTAATTAGAGATAACGGTCCTGGGTTTCTCTGCCCAGGCTGGCTTCAAACCTTGAGCCTCTGGGTCTCAGCATCTCTGAATATCTCTGATTACAGGTATGAGTCACCACTGGCTAACGCCTGTAATTCAAAACTTACAATGACAGATTTGTTTTATGATTCTTTATACTTGCTTCATATTTCTGTTGATCATTTGATGAACAGTAATGGCTGCCTAGGACATTCATGACTCATGAGGGAATATATCAGGGACACTATTGTTATGACTGTCAGGAAGATTTATCCAGAAGCCAAAATACTCTTTATAACAAGTATCTCTATGAACAAACTGATTAAAATGAAATGATCTAATATCCCCTTAATAAAGAAAGTAGAACAGTATTCAAGCACTAGTGGTCATTATCTTTGTTCAGAGAATGCTATGATTAAAGCTCATAGTTGTATTTGAAACTGCCTGACATTAAAAAAAATGTAATCGAAGCCAGGCCTTGATGGCTCATGCCTGTACTCCTGCCTATTCAGAGGTAGGGATCTGAAGACTGTGGTTCAAAGCCAGCTGGAGCAGACAAATCTGAGAGATTCTTATCTCCAAGAGCTGTGGCCTAAGTAGTAGATCTTCAACCTTGAGCAGAAAAGTTAAGGATCAGCCCCTATGCTCTGCGTTCAAGTCCCCAGTACCAGCACCAACAAGGAAAAGAGTCAACCATTTTTGTAATTAGCCCAGTAACACAAGTCACAGGGACCTGGAGACTCATTAAAGTAAGATTGGAAATCTAGATGAAGAGTAAAAAACCTTTCTGTCAACCATTCAAGATGCCTGCTAATCACCAGTCTGCAGCTCACAGGCATGAGTGTGTTCTTTTCCTCTGAGGAGTCTCTGCAGTGGATGGGGTGGTAGTATCTTAAGAAACAAGAGTCATGGAAGTGGCGCTACGGCTCAAGCGGTAGAGCACTGGCCTTGAGCTGAAGAGTGCAGGGATAGTGCCCAGGCCCAAGTTCAAGCCCCCAAACCAACAAAAAAAGAAAAGAAAAGAAACAAGAGTCATCAGCCATCTTTTCCTCTGTGTGTGCTTGGATTGGAACCCAGGGCCTTCTGTATATACTAAGTATGTGCTCTACCCATTGAACTACACCCCAGCCTGTCGGCCACCTGTTCAACTCCTCCTTTGACCTCTTTGACCACATTGGAAGGTTAAGCACTCAGTATTCTTCAGCCCCTCACATGAGCCCAACACAGGCAAGGAGGAGCTGTACAGCTGAGTGCTGTTCCTCCACGGTATTGTGAAACATCCTTGTTTTCTCTTGCCTTTGAGAGCATGGCTCCTACCCTCTGAGCCCCAGGGAGGTCTGCTTAACCACCAGATCCAAAGTGTTCCCCAACTTAGAGGTTAGCTTTGAATTCCATATGAGTGTGGCACTGCGCTGCTGCCAAGAGCCAGTGACTAAGAACCCTATGAACAATGTTCCTCCCTGAAACTTACCTGCAGAAACTCTCCTGCAGAGAGAGTGCACATTTTTTATGTTGACAGCTTTTGTCTCTGAGTACAAGAAGTAAGAGCATGGTCAGGGTAAAGTTACAGAGGAAGGAGACTGCCAGGCCAAGAGTAATATTTGACCAGGCTAGAAGGCTGAACTGAGGGCTGGAGGAGACCTCCAGCTGGTGGCCGTTAGGCAGAAGTCAAATTTGTCTATAAATCTGTATATCTCCTGAGCAACATCCATGAGAATGTTCCTTTTTAAACCATCCCCTCTACCATGCTTTCCACTTCAGGATGCGTAACCTCATTTAGTGGAATGAACCTTACTGCTTCTGGATTTAAAATGATATTATGAAAGTTTTGTTTACTAAGAAATCCCCACTTTTGTTGTTGTTGTTGTTGTTGTTTATGCTGGTACTGGGGCTTGAACTGAAGGCCTGGTCACTGTCCCTGAGCTTTTGTGTTTAGTTTTCAAGCTATTGCTCTACCACATGAGATATAGCTCTACTCCTTGAATCTTTCTTTTTTTCTTTTCTTTCTTTTTTCCTTTCTTTCTTTCTTTCTTTCTTTCTTTCTTTCTTTCTTTCTTTCTTTCTTTCTTTCTTTCTTCCTTCCTTCCTTTTCTTCCATCCTTCCTTTTCTTCCTTTCTTTCTTCCTTCCTTCCTTCCTTCGTTTTCTTCCTTCCTTCCTGCCTTTCTTCCTTCCTTCTTTCCTTTTTCTTTGCTGGTTATTTGGAGATTAAAATCTCATTGGCTCTCCTTCCCTCTGCTGGCTTCAAACCACTATTCTCAAATCTCAAATCTCCTGAGTAGTCATAGCTAGAATTATAGTCGTGAGCTACTGGTCCCTGAATGAATATCTTAACAAAGTCAGTGGCAGCTGACTTAGCAGGACAATCTGAAAATCTTTTTCTTAGTATTTAATTAATTCTTGTTTTCCTAATGTTTGCTTAAAGATCAGCTTGATGTTTTTGAGGCATTTCGTTTCATCATCAAAGCTCTAAAAAGTCTTACCCAGTCTGATGGAAGAGTCTTTAAGTTGTCAAAACTGTGTAGTTGCTGGGCATTGGTCGCTCTTTCTTGTAATCCTAGCTACTTAGGAGGCTGAGATCTGAAGAAGGTGGTTCAAAGCCAGCCCAGGCAGGAAAGTCTGTGAGGCTTTTATTTCCAATTAACCACCAGAAAACTGGAGTGGCACTGTGGCTCGGGTGTTAGACTGCTAGCCTTGACCTGAAGAGCTCAGAGACATTGCCCAGGCCCAGAGTTTAAGCCCCACAACCAAGAATAACAACAAAAAGAACCCTGTGGTTCATGGTCTTTTTTATGAATATCCTTGAACACCAAACTCAGTATTATAAAATGTTCTTATCCATCCGGATTTTGTCCTGTTCTTTCCTCTTCTCATTTGAGAACACCAGTCTTTTTACTTTAGAACAAAAATTACTCCCTTTACCCTTAATCAAATATCTTCATACCTTATAGTATTACCAAAATCACCTTCCACATTACTTTATAGTTGCAATCATTGCTACCCCTTCCTATTTCTAGTGACATGAGTTTCTTCTATTAATTTAAAACTTTAATCTTTGGTGATGCTAATTTCCAGTGAACACTAGCAAACAAGCCCTGGGGAATGCCACACTGGTAATGTGCAGAGGATAGATCTCTGTTTCAGAGCTGCTCAAGGCCAGGGAAATTCCTCAGTGTGCCACACAGTTGCACTAACACTTCCAAATAGCATTAGGCTCTGGAACGACCAACTGTAGAGGAAGCAAAATTTTATTAGTGTACTCTCAGGTCTTGATAGTTTGGTTTGTATGGCCATAAGAATTAAATTATGGATTGGGTGGGCAATGCTGGCTCACACTTGTAATGCTAGGTACTCAGGGGGCTGAGGTGTGAGGATCACTATTCAAAGCCAGCCCAGGCATTGGCATGCATGAGATGCTTATCTTCACTTAGCCCCCAAAAGCTGGAAGTGGCAGTGTGGTTCAAAGAGGTAGAGTGTTAGTTTTAAGCACAAAAACTCAGGGACAGTGCCAGGCCAGAGATCAAGCCCCAGGATGAGAAACAAAAAAAAAAATAAAGTAGAAGAAGAAACACAAAAAGATGAGTTGCACAAATTTCCCTCAGTCCCAAGTTTAATTCCTGATAAGAATAACAAAATATTCTACTATAGGAATAATATCTTTTTACATCTACTTAATTTACTTGATCTCTAACATTTGTGTTGGATCATTTATAAAGAGGAGATCTTGAACAGCTAGTCATCGTCAATTATTCTTGCTGACATATTTGGTACAATGGAGTTAACACAAGCGTACTTTATCAGGAACATTTCTGGTTGTATTACATCTAGTGGAGACGACTCTAAAGACATGCCTTTTAATAGTAAGCCAATTTTTTTATTAACCAAAGACTACCCAAGGCAAATAAATTTGAAATGAATATAGGTGGTGGTGCTGGTGGTTGTGTTGGGTCTTCTACTTCGCTTCCTCCTCCTCCGCTTCCTCCTCCTCCTCCGCTTTCTCCTCCTCCTCCTCCTCCTCCTCCTCCTCCTCCTCCTCCTCCTCCTCCTCCTCCTCCTCCTCCTCCTCCTCCTCGTACTCCTCCTCCTCCTCGTACTCCTCCTCCTTCATTTTTTTTGGACTTTTTCTTTATTGGTACTGGGAATCTAAGCCAGGATGTTGCACTTGATAGGGAAGTGCTTTGCCACTGCCTACATTCCAGCGTATTGTAAAGTTTTCTTTTTGAGACAGAGAATTCCTCAGTTATATCACTATTTCTATTTTCCTTTTTTGAGGCATTTGTAATCAGGGGAACAGGAGGCCTGCTGGCCTGTGGGAAGCCATCAGGATCTATCTCTTCCCCTAGCTGAGCCCCAGCTCCTCAGTCTTGCCTTGCTCTTTGGCCTGGATGGCTGAGACTTAGGATTATCTCTCTCAGTTCCCTCTCAGTGCTCTTCACAGGCCCTCCATGTAAGGACCTGATCCATCTAAAGACCCCTCAGCTCCCCTGGGACCCACATCTTCTCCCACAAAGGTTGGTGATCTCTCTCCTTCTCTAAGGTTTTCAGGTCTGTGTGTGCAGAATAAGGTTACCCTGTGTTTCTAGACACACACCTATTCTGGGTCCATAATTTTTGTGAGTCAAGTTAGCAGGAGCCTCAGCAAGTGGGCTCCTTAGATTTGGAGGAATCTATTTTCAATAGGGGGTCTCTGACTGGATAATAGCCAGTTGATCATCAAATTCAGTGTGATCCTGGATTTAGTTCAGCCCCAGAGAGCTCAAAACCCAAATTTGTGACACTCATATGGAAGAGAATTCTCTCTCATGACCCCCAGGTGCCCTGAGAGACTGGCAGGCACAAGAGGCCCTGGTTGGTCCATTCTAAATATTCCATCGCTGGTTCTCCTGGGAGTCTCTGGAGAGTAACTTCAGTCCTCCATAGCCAATGTCAGCCTTCCAAGGAATAATTAGCCAGGGTGGCTGGCTCACACTTATAACCCTGCTATTCAGAAACTGGTATCTGAGGATGGAAGAAGCCAGCCCTTGCAGGAAAGTCTGTGAGAATCTTATCTTCAATGAACAACTGAAAAGTTGCAAGTTGAGCTATGGCTCATGGTAGAGAGCTAAGCTTGAGAGAAAAAGCTCAGGGACGATGGGGCGCAGGCCCTGAGTTGAAACAGATGAAAAGAAGAGAAGGGGAAGAGGAAGGAGGAAGAAAGAAAGGAGGAAGAAAGGAAAGTAGTGCTTGTGGTATGCTTAGAATGTAAGAATGATCTCAAGAATAGCTTTATTGTCATAAAGTTAATGGAACATTATGCAATCCACATGTAATATAAAAACACATAAATTCATTTATTTTTATTTTTGCCATGCTTGAGATTGAATACAGGAACTCAGGCAAGGTGGGCAGATGCTATAAGACTGACATTCACAGGCAGCTGCTTACTTTCTATACACTCTTTTCTCCTTCCTCTTCTTCCTCCTCCTTCCTCTTCCTTTTATTCCTCCTCCTCCTCCTCCTCCTCCTCCTCCTCCTCCTCCTCCTCCTCCTCTGCTTTATGCTCCTCCTTTTCTTCTTACTCCTCCTCCTCCTCCTCCTCCTCTTCCTCCTCCTTCTTCTTCTTCCAATCTTTAACTTGTTGTATAAAACAATTGCTATTCTCAAAGTAGTCTTTCAAGGTATTATTGAAATAGTGAAGTAACTACAACAGAATGCTACAAGAAATAAAACAGTTTTGAAACCCGGGGAGGTTTGTTTTGTTTTGTGTTTTGGAGTCTGTATCGTGCTAATTTAGTCCAGGGAAGCCCTAAACTTGCGATCATCCTGCTGTCTAAACAATGGAATTCAGAAATGCACCACCACAACCTGATGAAATTAAAAATTTGGATGAGAAGGAAAGCAGTTGGAGTCTACAGCTCTGGTGATGACAGGAGTGTCACTGTATGTGTTTTTCTTCCTGTGGTCTCTTAGAAGTATGGGACCCTCCGGAGTCACTAGGGATACTCAAGAGACAAGGAGATTTAGTCCGGTCAATTCACTTCTGCACACAAGGGTGCATAGGCACTCTACCCAGAGTTAGGCAGGTAGACCCAGCCCCCTTGATTTTATGCTAATACAAAGAGTGGTGCCCTCCCTCCTACCAATAGGAGTCCAGCTCACATTCTGTTTGTGATTGGCTGATTTAAAGAAGCTAGACAGCATTCTGTCAGTGGAAAGTTCCCACTTGGGAACTTGTTATCAACAAGCCCCAAGGGGATGTTCTTTAAGTCTTGGTAAGGACTCCTACACCTGACACAGCTGGCTGGTTACAAACAACACAGCTGACAGTTGCCTCTTGAAGTCAAGAAGCAAACAATTCCAGCAACTATAAGAACAAGGAAATATAAGTACAAAAGGGTGACTGAATATGAGATGGAGACACTTTAGTGTCACAGGGTCTTGACTTCATTCTCTACTTTGCTTTGTATCATCTCCCCATTTTTCTGTAATGGATGTGAACTAGATGCATATTGTTTTGATAAGCAAACATTTTTGGCTTTTTTTTAATATTTCAGGGAATAGGTGCTTCTATACTGGGACCCACGTTTCAAGATCTGGCCACTAACGTGAACCGCAATATCAGCAGTCTTTCTGAAATATTTGTGGGTCGTGCTTTAGGATATATGTGTGGCTCTTTAATCGGAGGAGTTCTTTTGGACTGTATGAATCAGTTTTTACTTCTGGGTAAGGAAACAGTGATCTTTGCTTCTTTGTACCTGTCAGTGAATTTACAACTTCATATTTACAATAAGAAAACTTGTTGACAACTGAAATGAATGGTGTTTCAGGGTCCTCCACAGAAGCCAGGTCTTTCTCCTGGCTCTCACTTTGGCAGCCACAGGACATCTGGGCTGGGCCACCCGGAGCCTTGATTAACCCTCAGGTGTGCTCATGGCAGTCCTGAGCCTCCCGACCTCCAGGTGAACTGAGGCACCATGTCACACATTTGTCCCAAAGCTCTGCACATCGGGTGTAGGGCAGGTCTCTAGGGCTATCTGAAGCCAGATGAGCTGTGGGAATGTGGCCAGGCTCTCTGGACTCTGGGTTGACAGTGTGGGGCAGGAGATGGTGACAAACTGACACAGGCTACACATTTGTCTCCATGTTAGTGATGAGCCCAGAGCGCTATGCTGCAGCCTGGTGGTGACTAGCATCGCTTTTTATTTTTTTTCGGTCATGGGGCCGAACTCTGGGCCTGGGCGCTGTCCCTCAGCTCTTCAGCTCAAGGCTAGCACTCTACCATTTGAACCATAGTTCCACTTCTTGCTTTTTCTGCTTATGTGGTGCTGAGGAATCGAACCCAGGGCCTCATGCATACAAGGCAAGCACTCTACCCCTGAGCCACCTTCCCAGCCCCTGGCATTGCTTTTTAGCATGCTGTGGTTTGAACAGAACCATGGGTTTCAAGAAAATCTAGATCCATCTGACAAAGCACCTTTGGAAGCAAGAAGAATAATCTACATTTACTGATAATTAAATAAAATATCCTTCTTATTTCTAAAGTAGCTTTCAAAGATATGCACACGTGTGTGTGTGTGTGTGTGTGTGTGTGTGTAATCCCACTCAGAGCCTCACCCATGCTACCTAAGAAGTCTATCACTGAATCCCATGTCCAGCCTAATAGTAAATGTGCCTTGAATTGCTTCACTATATGCCAAAACAATTTATTCTGATTTACTAAACACTATTATATAAGTTGTACCATATTTAAAAGTCCCTTTTGGTTCTCTGTTTTTCCAGTCATTGGGCTTGAACTCATGACCTGTGATCCTCAGATTTTAGCTTCCAATGTAGCTAGGATTACAGGCCTGAGCTACTAATGACTGGCTCTTTTGGGTTCTTAAATGTAAACTATTTAAGTAAATAAATTTTGCCTTACTGTGATAAAGATTTGCTTAGTGGTATAATATAAAGATTTAATAATACAGGAAGATCTTAAAATATTTTAATGATATGACCACTTAGAGAAACTTTTTAACTTGAACTTACTTTGTGTTTTGGAAGCTTTAAAAAAAATATTTTATTATTTACAGGTGTGACTTTGTTCATCCATTAATCGTTACACCTTAACTCAGTTTGCTCATGACACATTGAATACATAATTAATAGTCCAGATATATATCAAGTAGAAAAAAAATAACAGGTTTAATTCTAAGTTGTCATCACCCTAAAAGCAAACCTGCCTTCATGCATCTCCTGGAAGATTTAATGATATTGGCTTGACTCATGACCCTGTAGGAATGCTGGTTTAATTCATTAATTAGTATCATTATTAGTTAATTTATTTTGCCATTCCTGGGCCTGAACTCAGTTCCTGGGCATTATCCCTAAGCTTCTTGTACTCAAGGCTAGCACTCTACCCCTTAAGCCACGGTGCCACTTTGAATTTTTTCTGTTTATGTGGTACTGAGAAATCAAACCCAGGGCTTCAGGCATGCTATGCAAGCACTCTACCACTAAGCCACATTCCTAGCCCAAATGCTGCTTTTATAGCTGACATTTGTCTCTCATTTACAGGGCTGTCCATGTGGATCCTCACTGTGAGTACTTATCTTATTCCATTTTGCAAGACTGCAGTGTTGCTGATTGTCATGATGTCTGCCATGGGTGTCTCATTTGGTGTTCTCGATACAGGTTAGTGGAATTTTGAACATCTGACTGTGAAGCTCTGAAAGATTGTTCATTTAAAATATGGTAAGTTGCTGATGGCTCATGCCCATAATCCTAAATTCTCCGGAGGCTTAGATCTGAGGAACATAGTTCAAAGTCAGCACAGTAAAGTCTGTGAGATTCTTACCTCCAATTAGTCAGCAAAAAGCTGAAAGTTGGAAGTGTGGCTCAGATGGTAGAGTGACAGCCTTGAGCAATAAAGTTAAACAACAGTGTGCACACTCTGATTTCAAGTCCCAGCACTAGTACAAAATAAAAATAGTACAAAAAAATAAAATAAAGTAAAATAAAAATCCAATCACTCTACCTATGGGTAATTAAAACAAAGGTGATGAATCTATGATTTTGGGATCAATCTTTATCATTGTGGTATAAGAGACAATGATGGAACTGGACACCGGTGGCTCACGCCTGTAATCTTAGCTAGTCAGAAGGCTGAGATCTGAGGATCATGGTTCAAAGCCAGCCCAGGTGGGAAAGTCCATGAGACTCTTATCTCTCATTAACCACCAGAAAACTGGAAGTGGTGCTGTGGCTCAATTGGTAGAGCACTTACCTTGAGCTGAATTGCTCAGGGACAGCCCACAGGTCCAGTGGTCAAGCCCTACCAATGACCAAAAAAAAAAAAGAAAAAAAGAAAAGAAAAGAGAGAGGGCGAGAGACAATGATCGTTGATAGCTGAAATAAATGTGGAAACACTATTTGTCTGTACAAGCATAGAGACAGCCACCTGGTTTTAAGCTTAGAGAATCCTGGCACAACTTTCCTATTTCTTTTCTACTCTTTTTTTTTTTACCCTCTAAAGTTCCTATTCTCCACCCATCTTCAAAACGGGACTAAATGACTCATGTGATAGCTCTTTATCCTTTAATTCTAGCCTCCTTGCATGCTCATTGTCAGACTATGCACATATTTTATCTTTCAGATTTTGTTTGACTATAAAATTCCAGGGGGAAATATGTGCATATCTGAAATCTAAGTACAAAACAGAAAACTTGATATTCTTGTCTGTTATGAGCTCAACAGAATCCTGTAATCAAGTCCTGCCTGGATAGTTTGAATCTGCCTTTTACATAAAAAAAATAAACTCTTCAATTGCCTAACCATATGAACCCCTTTGGTGATTTGTTCACTATTTAATTTGCCTGGCAAATATGTATAAGTCTTTAAAATATACAATTAGATATAATAATATTAGTCTCCAATGTGAAATTGGCAGTACTTTTGTTTATTTACTTTTTGTTCTTGTGTGTTTGCACTCAAGGCCTGGGCACTGTCCCTGAGCTTCTTTGCTAAAGGCTAGTATTCTGTCATTTTGAGCCACAGCTTCACTTCCTGTTTTCTAGTGGTTAATTGGACTTTCACTGACATTCCTGCTGGGGCTGTCTTCAAATCCATAACCTTCAGATCTCAGCCTCCTCAGTAGCTAGGATTAGCGGTGTGAGCCACCAGCATCTGATCAGAGTGGGAACTGTTTTATAACAAGTCTTAGTACTGAGACTGGCTGTAAGAACATTGTTTTCTGGGGGTGGTGGTGGTGGCTTAGGGCTGTTGAGACACAGAAGTGACTCAGGGCCAGTGTTACTAAGTTCTGTGTATAACTTAAAACTTTCTCTGTGTCTCTTTGCTAGGTGGGAAAGTGCTCATCTTGGCTCTTTGGGGGGACAAGAGCCCCAGCCACATGCAGGCCTTACACTTCAGTTATGCCCTGGGTGCCTTCCTGGCTCCCCTGGTGGCTAAACTGGCCCTGGGCCCCACAGTGTCTGCTGACAACCACACAGAGCCCGACTTTCTCCCTGCAGCCCTCAATGCCTCTTCTGAAGCCGCCTCAGACCCTCTACTCGCAGCTCCCCATGACATGACCTTACTGTGGGCTTATGCTTCCATAGGCACCTACATTCTCGTAGTTTCTCTCCTTTTCTTTGCTCTGTTCTGCATGAAAATCTCAAGGCAGGGGAAATCAACAGCATCTGCTCAGCAATCTCGAAGAGCTCAATACCACAAGGCCCTTCTCTGTCTGCTTTTTCTGTTGTCCTTCTTCTACATTGGGGCTCATGGGACATACACTTCTTACCTTTTCTCCTTTGCCACCACCCATGTTGGCATGGACGAGAGAGAGGCAGCTGGCTTGAACTCCATCTTCTGGGGGACCTTGGCAGTCTGCAGGGGCCTGGCAATGCTCTTTGCAGGGTGTTTAAGCCCTGCCACTATGATTGTGTTGAGCAACATTGGCAGCCTGGCCTCCTGTTTGTTTCTGGTGCTTTTTCACAGGAGCCCCCTTTGTCTCTGGATAGCAACCTCGGTGTATGGGGCCTCCATGGCCACTCCATTTCCCAGTGCTTTTTCTTGGATGCAACAGTACACCACCATTAGTGGCAAATCTGCTGCATTTATTTTGATTGGTTCTGCCTTGGGACTAATGGCTATTCCTGCATTAACCGGAGATCTTCAAGGACAATATCCAGATCTACCAGTACTTCTGTATGCCTGTTTTGGGTCTGCAATTTTCCCTGCTGTTTTATTTCCTATGATGTATAAAGTAGCTACCTTGCCTCTGCGAAAAGGAAACAGAAAAGGTGAGTGTTCTGGACTAAGAAGACAAGAATGAAAATATGATTCAGAAAAATAAAATTAAATTGGTTCATTCCCTCTTACCTTCATTCCTTCCTGGCTTCCTTCTTCCCTTCCTCTCTTCCTCCTTTTCTCCCAACCTCCTTCCCTCCCTTCCTTCATTCCTTCCTCTTTTCCTTCCTCCCTTCTTCCTTTCCACCTCCCTCCCTCCTTTCATTTTCTCTCTGTTTGTCTCTCTGTCTTTGTCTCTCTCTCTCTGTCTCTGTCTCTCTTTCTGTCTCTCTCTGTCTCTCTCTCTCTGCCTGTCTGTTTCTCTCTCTCTCTCTTTGTCTCTCTCTCTCTCTATCTCTCTCTTTCTCTGTACTGGTTTGAATCCAAGGACTCCCTAAATCCTCTACCTAATCTAAGAGTTCAGCTCAGAAATGGCTTTTGAACTGGTTGAAATGAGTGGAACAATGAGGCCTTATGTAATGCAGACATCTAGTCATATGTTGATGGATCCACAGTGAGATTGCAAACCAATTCCTCTTCAGTGCATTGACAAATGCATCCATTTCAGTTAATGCTGGCCCTCTGCCACAGAGCTCCAGGATCAAAGCGAACAACATAATACTCAGAGCAGATAGATAATTCCTGACTTTAAAAAACTTAACATAATTGTATTGTTATTGTTGTTAGGCCAGAGCAGAGCATAGGCAGATTTTCAGCACACTTGGGGATCAGATTTTCTAGGTTGAGCTGGGCACTGGTGGTTCATGACTGTCATCCTAGTTACTCAGGAGGCTGAGATGTAAGGGTTGTGCTTTAAAGCCAGCCTGGGAAAGAAAGTCCATGAGACATTTTGGTTTTTTTTCTTTTTGGGTCTGGTCATGGGGCCTGAACTCTGGGCCTGGGCACTGTCCCTCAGCTCTTCAGCTCAAGGCTAGTGCTCTACCACTTGAGCCACAGTGCCACTTTTTGCTCATGTGGTGCTGAGGAATCGAACCCAGGGCCTCTGGCATTCAAGTTAAGCACTCTACCACTGAGCCATCTTCCCAGGCCCCAGGAGACATTTTGTTGTTGTTGTTGTTGTTGTTTTTCAAAGGGCTTGAACTCTGAGCCTGGGCACTTTCCCTCAGCTCTTCAGACCATATGAGCACTCTAACTTGAGCCACAGTATCAGTTCCAGTTTTCTGGTGTTTTATTGGAGATAAGACTCTCACAGACTTTCCTGTCCAGGCTGGTGTTGAACTGAGATCCTCAGATCTCAGCCATCTTACAAGCTAGGATTAGAGCTGTAAGCCACCACCCCGCCTACTCTGCCGCCCTGGCTCCCTGAGACTCTTCTCTCCACTTAGCCAGCAGAAAACTGGAAGTAGGGCTGTGGCTCAAAGTAGTAGAGCAATAGCCTAGAGATAAAGAGCTCAAGGAAAGCATTCAGGCCTTGAGTTCAAGCCCCATAAGAAAAACATTTTCTCTGTCCATTTAGAGCTCATGGTAAAAAGGTTCGAAATGCTCTGAATCCAGAGCATTTTATAAATATACCATGTTTACATGCAGTAGGATTTTGTTCTGAGGCTCATATTTGGTAAGAGCTTGATTAAGTGGATATTCCATGATTTCCCCGTTTCAGAGTGGTTTTCAGGCATTTGAGTTTCTTGTTGTTTCTTAATTTGAGACAGAGTTTGGTTATCTTTCCCACGTTGGTCTGGAAGTCACTATGTATTTCAATTGAGCCTCAAACTTGTGATCCTCCTGTTCTCAGCCTCCTTTCTGCTGAGTGAGACTTTTGTTTTTCAGAAGTTGGGTAGTATTCTGATTTAGGAGAAAAAACACAAACCTGTGAAACAGTTTGCTGACCAAATTGTCAGGCTTCCACACTGGACTTGAACAGTAAGGAGGGAAGTTCTAGGAAAGTGCATCCTTGGAAAGCTCACATGCTTTGCTTAATGCTTTTCCTTCTCTGTAGGCTGAACCAGAGGATGCTAATCTGTCCTTTGAGTATTTCTGCTCTATGAAGAGGACACCGTGCAGTGCCAAAGAGAGCTGGCTTCAAAACAGGACTCAGCTTTCCAGCAACACACAGGCACTTAACAGAGGCCTCACCTGTGACTCAAGAAATGATTTCTAAATTGAAAATCTCTCATTTTCTTAGTTTCTCTGAGATATCCTCTAGGAATTAATGTGATTGCCAGTGCCTTCTTCATGTCAACTGAGTAGTGAAACAGAAACAAAGAGCTTTAGGAATTTGCTAGTGCTTATTAATATGCTCTAATTCAATGTACTTAATGACTACTATCTTATTTGTGATTTTTCTCAGTAAGGGTCTGTTAAAATGCTGCCGTTCATGATTCAGTCACATTGTAACTCCTCTGAAATTAGGGTGTGTCCTATTATAAATGTACCTTTACAGTGTTGGGAGATTTTACTTTGGATGTATTTTGGTGGTTTTACTTTGTTTTACCACTTTTGGACTCAATTGACAGTTTTTTCCTTGTCATATAGAAAATAATGTAAAAATGTTGATTTTTCCCAGTGTATTAGATTCAGCAAAACGAGATGAATACATTACAGCAGCATTTATGAAGAGTTGGTACACTCTCTGCTTTTTCTCACTGCGGCAGTTTCCCTTGACAGGCATTTCATGTACCTACAATCTGTACCTTCCTATAGTCTCCATTGCAGCTTTGTCTTTACTTGAATAATTCTTAAGAAAAAAAAGAAATATGGGTATCTAGACTGTAATCATTTTATTAAATGTCAATACCAGAGTCCAGAAGCGAACTGGGGCAGGGGTGTAGTGAGCTCTGAATCCCTTATTTAAATGTACGTTTAAGGGAAGAAAAAAAATTGCATGTAATGCTGATGTATTCATCTTTCAAACTGATCCCAGTATTTACAGATCAATATTTCCTTTGGGAAATGATGAGGAAGCACTGAGCCTTCTATAGGGACAGTTTGATCAACCTTGGCAGGCAATCTTTGTGGCCCAAGTCTCCCTCCATAGAAGGAATAGTAGTTATTCATCAGAAGCAGGTATTTTATTTTTAACTTGGAGACATTTTGAGAAGTCAAATGGGCTGGAAAACAGTGGTAAGAATTCTAAATGAATGGTATAAATACTAAATGAATATTAAATAGGTCAATGAAGCTAGTTTACTTTCTGAGCAATGGTTAGAGGGCAACTGTGTACCTTTCCATAATTTTTTCTAGTCATGGGGATTGTAGTGAGGACCTTGTGCCTGCTAGGCCAACACTGGACCCAATATAAACTTATTAGTCAGGGAAAATGTTATTTTAAAGAAACAGGATTTTAAGTTGTTAGGGGTTTACTTAGAACCAGCCCTTAGGCTGCTGAGGCAGGATGCTTGGCTATCTAGTTAGAGCCTGTGTCAAAAGAAACCAATCCAGGAGCCAACACTAGTGGCTGCTGACTGTAGACCTACTTACTAAGAAGGCTGAGAGGTGCGAGGCCAGCTGGGACACAAGAGTCTGTGAGCCATCCTTCTCAAGCTAGGGCTGGGCCCAGCCCGAGTTCTGCGGTCTCCTAGGCAACGAGGTCGGCTTCAGGTCTGGAGCCCAGCCCTTGTTTGGCAGCAGACGTCATTTCCGCCAGCTGCTTGATGCGGGTGTCTGGGAGTTGCCGGTTGCCTGTCTGCTCCACTGCCTGCCTCGGCGGAAACCCAAGTCCGAAGTCCGAAGTCCGGCTTCGCCAGGCCCTGCCTGCGTCCAGCCCTGGGGGAGTGGGCATCTGGAGGGACCTCCGGGCCGGAGGGACGGGAGTTCGGGGCCGTGCGCAGCTCGAGCGTTCTCCGGGGTGGCCAAGCTGGAGCTGGAAGCGGACTTCCGTGGGGCCGGGCCTGCGGGGCAGCGGCCGCACCAGGCCGAGGCCCGGGCCGAGAATGCGACGAAGACGGAGACCGTGGAGGGCTCCCGGCGGAGCAGCCGGGGCCAGCGCCTGCTGCGCTGGTTCACCACCGCGGCCGTGTATCTGGCCTTCCTGGGGCTGGTGAGAGCTGGGGCTGCGACCCCCGAGAGCGGAGAGCGGGGCGCGAGCCGGTGTCTTCCGTGCGCTAACGCTTGACTGCTCCCTTCACCTCCTGCGCACGGAGCCATCCACTCTGTCTAACACGGGGCATAATTCTGATCAGTAAGGGTTACAATCCAGTGCGAAGTTGATTTTCCTGATGTGTTCCAACTGCAGCAAACTCTCCTCGGTGCTGGATGGAGGCACAAGATACGAAGCTCTCCGCCTCCAATTTACAAACACAAGCCTGCCTTTTGTGCGATTTCTTTATGGCGATCTGGCTAAAAATGAGGCCAACTGCTAAATTTTGCAGCTAGGGAAATAATGTACCAAAGGAAAGTGACTCCTGAACCTGATTACGTGAAAGAGTTGGAAACATCACTCTGCCAACAACTCACTTTTATTTTCTAACTTTCTTTTTATTTATTATAAAGCTGATGTACAGAGGTCTGGTGGTAGTTTCATCTGTCAAGTAATGAGCACATTTCTTTTTGGACAATGCTAAGTCTTCTCCCAATCTCAGTCTCTCACACAATCCACTTTTAACCAGCTCTTCAGCTTTTGCTAGCACAATGCACAAGTGTAGACTTGCCTTTTGCCAACTCCCTAAGCTACACCTCCATTGTTTGTTAAAAGCTCACTCTTATCACTTGATGATTATGATCCTTGGAGATGGAAGCTGGAGTCTTGGGGAGGAGAATCACTTCTGGTCATAGAGTATCTCTGGAGTCTGAGGCTGAATTCTTTGTTAGAATGTTTTGATGGAGGTACAGATATGAGGAGGAAAGAAGTCTGTGTAGGTGCTTGGTGTTGCTGGCACTTGCTGTATGCTGGCTCTTGGAAGTCCTTGGAAGACATGACACCGAGTGGAGCCTGAATTCTGACTTTGTCCTATACTAAGTGCTTGCTGTGTGCCTGTGCCTACTCTGGCTCCACAGTCTTGTCCTGTTCCTTCTAGGGCTGGGGGTCCCTTTGTAACAGC
The DNA here is from genome assembly GCF_024711535.1 of Dipodomys merriami. Classification (NCBI taxonomy): domain Eukaryota; kingdom Metazoa; phylum Chordata; class Mammalia; order Rodentia; family Heteromyidae; genus Dipodomys; species Dipodomys merriami. The sequence goes on along the minus strand of NW_027206401.1, from coordinate 30,595,173 downwards.
AGTACAATCAGAAACAGTTACACTTCACAGGTAAATTGGTAATGATTTTCCTTAAAGGATCCAAAGAATTTTCTCTGAAAGCCATCTAGTTGCTCTTACTGAGAATTCCTTTTTTTAAAAGGCATATTATCAGTTTTTTTTGCACAAAAATAAGGTTTAGATGTTGGCCAACACTTGAACTAACAACTTCTCTAAAGTCTTCTAAGGCACTGTCTATGGATAACAAAAAAGTGACATATAGAAACTGTAAATTTGCCTCCTTTGCGCATTTCTGGGCAGCATGCAGCCTGGGATGAGATGGCTGCTTGACTGCTCAGTTCCTTCTTCCCAGAATATTCCCAGCCTGCAGTTTATTGACATAAGGTGGTTACAGACCCCTGTATTCACAGGCCTGTGAGGCAGCTTTAGGCTATCAATTATAGTGCCCCTTTGGTCAGCTTTAATTTTGACTAAAACCTTAAGCATTGACAGCATTTTCACAGGAATAACTGATCAATTTTGCTTAAATATGAAATGCATAGTTTGTAATGGCAAAGCAGCTGAGTAATTCCTTATGCTTTATGTGTCTGTCATTTGATACACAACAAAATGGCTGCATAGGCTTTTCCTGACTTGAGGGGATTCAGCAAATCAGGGAGACTTCAGTATGAAAGTCAACAGAATATAGCCAGAAGCTAAAGTACACTCCTTTATATATGTCTTCAAGAACCAAACATTCTGGGCAGTGGTGGCTCATGACCGTAACCCTAGCTACACAAGAGGCTGAGATCGTGGTTGAAAGCTAGCCCAGGCAGGAAAGTCCATGAGATTCTTATCTTCAATAAACCAGCAGAAGACCAGAAGTGGCACTGTGGCTCAAGTGCTAGAATTCTTGCCTTGAGCTGAAGAGTTGAGGGACAGTGCCCAGGCCCAGACTATGGTCTAAGTCCACATAAAGTCAACAGTATTCTAGCACTAGTAGTCATTATTCTTGTTCAGGGCATGATGTGATTAAAAATTATTGTTGGCTATGAGAGACATCCAGTGTTGTAGTTTGCCTTGTAACAAAGTTATAGGAACCTGGGGACCCACTAAACACGAATATCAGAAAATGTTTAAATAGCCAAGGTTTACTGTCCATCGTTCAGGATGTCTGAAAACCAACATTTGGAGTAGAGTGTAGAGAATGATATTGGATTCTATCTAGGGATTCAACTGTGGGCTTTCTGCATACTAAGCTAAACACATGTTCTGCCAAGTGATCTATTTCAGCCCTTTAGCTACCTTGTGTAGGAGTGAAATCAAGGATGTGATAGGCACAACATTGGATTTTGTTTTTAGCACCACACAAACCTCCAACTTGGACAAAACTAATGCTAAATTTTGTCCCAGGTTAATTGGTTTCAGTTACCATTAATATTCTCACCTGCCTTCCAGAGAGTGGGTTTGACACTTCTGAGCTGGGAGGTCTAATGGGCTACAAGATTTAAATTTCCCCACCTTACAGGTTAGCTTCAAATTCCATATAAGTAGCATCCCACTTGCTGGCAAGAGTGAGTGCCAAGAACCTATTAGAAACTTTCCTTATGGGAAACTACTTTAACTATGTAAAGGCTAATTTTGGATATTGAATGCTTTGGCCTCTGGTTATAGGAAATAAGGAAACTTCGAAAATCTATTCATAATTTTTTTATTTTTTTGTCAGTCCTGGGTCTTGAACTCTGGGCCTGAGTGCTGTCAGTCAGCTCTTCAGCTCAAGGCGAGCGCTCTACCACTTGGGCTACAAGCGCCATTTCCGGTTTTCTGGTGGTTTATTGGAAATAGGATTCTCATGGTCTTTCCTGTCGGGACTGGCTTTGAACCGTGATCCTCAGATCTCAGCCTCCTGAGTAGCTAGGATTACAGGCGTGAGCCACCAGAACCCGGCTTAAATCTATTCATAATTTAGGAGAGAACTACACTGTGAGTTGCATTCAAAGCAATCAGGACGTTGAACCAAGGGAACAGATTGTAGAATATGTGCAGTCTTTGGCACTGGAATAGGTCGCCACTTAGTGCTGACTCTGCAGAAGCAATTTGTTACCAATAAATCTGCAAACTTCTAAAAAAAATGTAATGAGAAACTTACTTTGAACCCTTAATAGCATCCTGTAAGGATACATAAACTTATTTACTGAAAAAGAACCTTGCTGGATTTGGTACTGTGACAAATGAATAATTTATTTTCCCAGACATATATTTCCCAGCTCTTATGCATTCGCTTTTTTTTTTTGAGGGGGGGAGGGATCCGGTCGTGGGGCCTGAACTCAGTTTTTCAGCTCAAGGCTAATGGTCCACCACTTGAGCCAAAGGGCCACTTCAGGATTTTTTCTTTTTGCTTATGTGGTGCTGAGGAATTGAACCCAGGGCCTCAGGCATGCTAGGCAAGCGATCTACCACTGAGCCACCTTCCCAGCCCTTGCATTCAGATTTCTCTCAAGAAATCACTAGGTAGCTTTATCTCTCCCCCCCACCTCCTTCCTTTTTTTGAGCTAGTACTAAAACTTAAACTCAGAACATGGTACTCAAACTAGGCTCTTTCACTAAGGGCTGGTGCTCTACCATATGCCCTATGACTCCAGGCATTTTTGCTGTGTAATTGAAGATGAGATTTTGTAAACTCTGTTTAGGCTAGCTTTGAACTGAGATCCTCGGATCTCAACCACCTGAGTAGCTAGAATTTCAGGTGTGAGCCATTGGTGCCCAGCTTTCAGGTATGTTTCTTCTAGTTGACACTGACTAGTTGTTCACTGGCAGTGTAAGAAACTAGCAGTGATGTCTAGAATATCAGAAGCACTGTCCTCCCTTCCTGTAAGACTTCAAGGTGACTTAATGGGAACATGAAGCAGCCCTGGCAGGGTTGGAATTGTTTCCACATTCAGAGGTTCACTCACACATCCAACAACTTCTGTGTTTCCTTACTACAGCCTTCTCCTTGGCCAAAGCCATCTGAATAGGTGGTGCCAAGCATTTTCCTGTAAGGGGGGGGGGAGGGGAAGAACAGGGAAGGGCAGGAACAACGGTTCCAGGATGGTGGAGATGGCTTCATCGGGGGTGTTGGAAAACTGTCAAGTGTACAATGTCACCTACTTCTGGGAGAAACATAACTGGGCTGATTTACCATACACTCAGCTTTATCATATGCTCCCCAACAGGTGTACAGTTTCAAGATTCTGGCAGGTCCACTGAGTTGAGAGGTTAGATATAAATGGGAGGTTTGGGAATTTGTCGAGAGAATCATCTGGTATGAACACTTCACCAGAGTCAGGGACTTAATGAGATTGTTTCCAAAAGACCACATCCAGGTTCTAGAGCATCACTTCCTGTTGCCATCAATTGCAGGAGGGGGTCCTGAAGGGCTTCTTTGCCCCAGTGAGAATGTGTTTGACACAATGCATTAAAGCCTGGCACTCCTGAGTCAGGTAAGCCTATGAGAGGAGGCTACATGAGGGTCTGCTATTAGCCTAGACTACTTCACCAAGGCAGTCTCTGCTCTTCAGTGAGAATGGGTCTGATTGGCATCAATTGTCTCTATTTTGGTTGAAGGCACTCCAACCCATTCTGTAGGCTTTGCCTAATGATTATCACCTCAGTGATGAGATGTGCAGAGAAGTGAGGCCTTTGGGGGAGATTCAGCCGGAAAGCCCCATGAGAAAAGCACCTGTGCCAGCTGCTACCATTGCAGCTTCAGCCTTTTCTGCATGGGAAGCTTCCCTTCAAGCAGTAAATGCACGGAAGGTGACAAGGGAGCAAACCTCACCTGTATACATTCAAACAAACCAGCGGGTGCCAGAGTGGAACAGTTAAACCTTCATTGTTCTACTAAAATTATGGACTTGATGAACATTGGTTAGAATCTTTTTTTTTAATTAAAAATATTTGTTCCACCAGGCACCAGTGGCTCACGGCTGTAATCTTAGCTACTTAAGAGGCTGAGATCTGAGGATCATGGTTCAAAGCCAGCCCATGCAGGAAAGTCTGTGTGACTCTTTTTGTTTGTTTGTTTGTTTTTTGGGTCAGTCTTGGGACTTAAACCTTGGGTTTGGGCGCTGTCCCTCAGCTCTTCAGCTCAAGGGGAGCACTGCCACATGAGCCACAGCACCACTTCTTGTTTTCTAGTGGTTTATTGGAGATAAGAGTCTCAAGGACTTTCCTGCCCAGGTTGGCTTTGAGCCACGATCCTCAGATCTCAGCCTCCTGAGTAGTTAAGATTACAGGTGTGAGCCACTGGTGACTGGCTATCCTTGAGACTCTTATATCCAATTAACCACCAGAAACCTGGAAGTAGCACTGTGGCTCAAGCAGAGCTGAGGGACAGCACTCAGGCCCAGAGTTCAAGCCCCATGAATGAACAAAAAAAGATGTTTATCCCACCAATATTTTGTTGTGATAGGTCATTTAATCTCTTCCATGAGGGTTCTCTGAGTGCAGTGCTTTTAATTACAGAAGCTTTAAGGCAGGCATTAGGGCTCATGGCTGAATCCCAGCCATTGAGGAAGTGGAGATAGGAAGACTACCAAAGGGCGATGGTGGCTCAGCTGGTAGAGTGGCGGCCTAGCAAGTGCTGTGCCCTAAATTCAAACTCCAGGACCACAAAGCAATAACATAAAAGCAGAAGCTTTCAAGACTCAGCAAGGTTCAGACCACACCTAGCAATGGACTTACTATTATTCACTGTGAATTTTGTGGTGATATTGTAGTTTGAACTCTTTGCCTTGTGATTGCTGGGCAGGCATTCTCCACTTCAGTCCTCTAGCCCTTTTTGTCTTAGTTATTTTTCTGATAGGATCCCATAGTATTGTCCAGAGTTGGCTTGGGCCATGATCCTTATACCTATGCCCCCATCTAGTTGGGATAACTGGTACACATCACTATATCCAGCTTTTTTGTTAAGATGGAGTCTTGCCAGTTTTTTCTGGGGCTAATCTGAAATCCAGTTCTCCTCATGTCTACCGCCTATGTATCTGGGATTACAGGTGAGAGCCACTGTGCCTGGCCTTAGAAGTATTGAGGCATATCTTTATAATTTCAGTGCTAGCTGAGTTAACAGGAAAAACTGCAAGTCATTCCCTTAGTATTTAATTAATTCTTGTTTTGCTTGATGTTTGGTTAAACATTTAGTTGATGTTTAAACACTCTTTTTAATAAGTAGTCTGAGAATTTTTAACTCTGTCTTCAGAGTCTTAATGTTCTCAGAACCCCTCACCAGATTAAACAACTCTGAACAACAAGATTTACAATGGTTGTGGTTAGGAACTGACAAGCGTTCATTACAGTAGTGATACAACGGACAACATTTGGGGTTTGAACTCAGGACCTAGAGTCTGTCTCTGAGTGTTTTGTGCTCAAGCCTAGCCCTTGAGCCACAGCTCCACTTCTGGTCTTCTGGTGGTTATTTGGAGATAAGAGTCTTACAAGCTGCCTTTGAACTGTGGTCCTCAGATGTCAGCCTCCTGAGTAGCTAGGATTATAGGCATGAGCCACCAGTGCCTGGCCATTTGTTGTTTTTGTTGTATACAACATATTTTTAGAAGAGAGGCATTACTATGATTTTGATACTGGCTCAGACTCCTGAGTTCAATTGTTCCTCCTTCCTCAGGCTTGGCCACTGTGGCAAGTTCTTGTATATATAAATGTAAAAAGAACTGGAGACTGTGGGTGTGGAATCAAAGGTTAAATACCTGAGTAGCAAGCATGAGGCTCTGAGTTCAAACCCTAATACCACAAAAAATTAGGAGTGTGACTAGGGCTGCTATATTTTCATGAATTTCATATAATTTCTGAAATGTGTATTATTAACACTCATATAAACATAAGTCAAAGAAACTTTAATATGACTTATTATTTGACAGTGTTCCTCATAGTAAACCCAATATCTCTTCTTATAATGAGCTATCCCAAGGGCCTACCTGAAAAATTCCCAAATGAATTCATGGGCTAGTAAAAGACTTAATTTGATTTTGGTAATTCATCAAAAATATCAAAGATTGAAAACACTTTAGTACATATAGTACTAAAATACATATATAGACATATAGTTATATATAGACATATATAGACATATAGTTAAACAACAATCTTTCACTTACCCAAATTGATATAAAAGGCAAATATAGATATTTATGTAATTTAAGAATGAAAGCAGGCATCTTTGTATGTTATAACTGTTCTTCCCAAGAGCACATCTTACATCCCTTGTACAGGAGATTCTCCCCTCTCATTTCCAATAATTTTAGTTTCATCTATTAATTAGAATTTTTAACCTTTGGTAGTCTTAATTTCCAGTGAAAAGCAGGAAGGAAACTATTGTGAAGGTGATTGTCTGGATCCAATTGAACAAAATTTCCTGCCCAGCTGGTTAAAAACTTTGACTAACATTCATGAAATAGAAAAGCTTTGAAGACTTTCTCCATCTGTTCTTTGTAAGGAATCTCACAAACGGGCAGTCTCTCATTCATTTACCTCTTTGCATGCATTTGGGTATGATTGCAGACTGCAGCTCATGGACTTTGTGGTATTTGGGTCCTTGCCTGTTACTTTACAATATCATCTAGATGAAACCTTTAACACCATAACCATAACCAGTATAGGTCTAACGTGTTGTAGTCAGGTAGCCAACATTTTTGTTCCAATTGTTCCCCCCTGTGGTTCTAGACCCATCATTGTTTTGTGAGTAAAGTTAAGAAATGTCCCAGAAAGTGAACTCCTCAGATTTGGAAAAACCCATTTTCAAATGCCACCTGCTTACCTGTGGCCACTGCATACATACAACCCAGTTAATTACTAGATCCAATGAGATTTAGCCTTGTTTAAAAAGAAAGCTGAAATGAAGTTAGAGAACTTAAAACACAGATTCACAGAGCTCAAACCAAAGGGATATCCTGGCCATGCCCCAGTAGTTGTGTGTCACCAGTGAGCACAAAGTGCCCTGGTACACACTTGATACATCCATGGGCCTGAAGGGCTACTTTAGATCCCATATCTAATGTGTATCTCTAAAAGAAAAATTTCAGACAATTAAATTGAGTCACTTTATGGGAACAAAGACACAGTTCATACATTGACTAGTACCTGAGCCAGTAAATATGGAGATAATTCTTCCCAGGAAGGTGAAACAGGCAAGATTTATAGGCAGAGACAAGAAGTGACTTCTAGAAATGTCAGAACAGGTCAGCTCTTAGCATTTGTTTGTTTAGATATGTCTCAGCATCCTGTTACTGACTGAACCTGACCTGATTACCTCTAATTGGTATGACTGGCCATGGCTTCCATATTTGTGTTTTTAAACTTCTTAAAATTAATCTCATAGTAGTTTTTCAAAGGGGTTTTTAATTCAACATGTCAGTGTATAAATATAATGCATTTTGAATGGATTGTTCGTTTCAAGAAGATATTCATTTAGGTTATAACTTGTCAGTGTTATTGTTTGGAACATATGCAGACAGTTTCAGGCCAAGTTGAATTTATCAGAACACCTTGTCATTTAGTAAAATTTGGTTAAAGTCATTCTATACATGTTCATAAATACCAACATGCTAGTTTCTTTCTTAGAAACTAATGAAGGCTGATACACTGTTCACCTGATAACTTTGAGGTCTCTTTGAAGAAATTTACATGTAGTAATATTTAAATGGTTGATATCCTGCAAAATGTTATTTGTATTTTAGAGGAAGGACTCTCTTATATTTGTTTGTTTTGTTGGCAGTACTGATTGAACTTAAGACTCTTGTGCTTGCTAAGTAGGTACTCTGCTACTTGAGCCACATCTCCAACCTTTTCTGTTTTAAATGTCTTGCCTTTTTGCCTAGACCCAGCCTGAACTGTGATCCCCTTACTCGTGGCCTTACACATAGTGTGGACAAAAGATATAAACCACCATGACTGGCTTAGTTGAGATGGTCTTGATAACCTCTTGCCAGGCTTGCCTGATTGATGCCTCATGAACAGCTGAGATTACACCCATGAGCCTGCACTTGCCATTATCATTGTATTAACAGCATAAAAAATGATGATGTTGTAATAATTTAAAATTTTAACATTTGAATTCTCCTATTAGTACATACAGGATATTTGAGAATATTACTGTCACTTGGCTAGTGTATTTGAGTATATATGTAATTGGATGTGGGGGACTAGGAATGTGGCTTAGTGACAGAGTGCTTGCCTAGCATGCATGAAACCATGGTTAAATTACTCAGTACTAAATAAACAGAAAGAAGCCAGAAGTGGTGCTGTGGCTCAAGTGGTAAAGCTTTGAGCAAAAGAAGTTCAGGGACAGTGCCCAGGCCCTGAGTTCAAATCTCAGGATTGGCAAAAAAAAAAAAAAAAAAAAAATAGGGACGAGAGTGCTCAGGCCCCCTTTCCCAAAAGAATAATGATAATGTTACATTCTATAAATGTTCAGTCAGAATATTGTTTTTAAGCTATTGTTCACAAAGGAAGAGCATTACAATAAAAAGCCAAAGGAATGAAATGCGTATTTTTTTAATTGAATGTTGTAGATAGAAGAAAAACCATGGGAGTATATAGCTCTAGTAATAGAAGTATTATTTTATTTAATGTTTTAAATTGTTATTATAAAGGTGATGTACAAAGGGGTTACAGTTACGTAAGCCAGGTAAATAAAACATTTCTTCTTTTTGAACAATTTCATTCTTTCCCTGGCTTTGTTCCAGTCCATATATTATATGGCCTCACAGCTCTGTGTGTGTGTGTGTGTGTGTGTGTGTGTGTGTGTGTGTGTGTGTGTGTGTGTGTGTGTGTGTGTGTGTGTGAGTGTTTTGTATATATTTTTATTGTAAACATACTGTACAGAGGAGTTACATGAGTAAAGTAATGAGTACATTTCCTATAGAGCATTGTTATTTCCTCCTTTTTCCCCCTACCATCCCTTCGCTCCCCACCTTCCCAACTCCTATTTCCCCCCAACCCAGTTGTAAAGTTTATTTTCAACATAGTGTCTTTTACATCTCATTGTTACAATGGGTCATCCTGTATCCTTATTACAGCATTTTGTTATATCTCTTCCCTTCCCTAAATTAGAAAAATGTATATACAAGATGCAGGGCACCGGAATCAAACACAGTGGAAACAGGGGTTATACCATGAGGGAGCCTCATAGTTTTTATAGTAGGAATAGATACTACCACTTAGATGTTATTTATGTTAATGATTGTTAATAAAAAGCTTCATCTTTTCAATTTTAGGGAATGAGTATTGCTATACTGGGACCCACATTTCAAGATCTGGCCACTAATGTGAACCGCAATATCAGCAGCCTTTCCCTAGTATTTGTTGGCCGGGCCTCTGGCTTTTTGTGTGGTTCCATGATTGGAGGACTTCTTTTTGACTTTGTGAACCATGTTTTAATTTTGGGTGAGTAAATACAGATTTTCACAATGTGGTGGCATTTAATGAGTTCCCAACCTAGCTCTCACTGGCTCTTCCTGCGCACTAAGATGGTGGTGTTCCAGGTCACTACCCGTGAACCACAACATCAGCAGCCTTTGTGGGTCGTGCTTTAGGATGTTTGTGTGGCTCTGTGATCAGAGCAGTTCTTTTGCAGTGTATGAATCAGTTTTTACATTTGGGTAAGGAAACAATGATCTTTGCTTCTTTGTGCCTGTCACTGAATTTACAACTGGGTTCCAAATACGAAAACTTGACAACTGGGATGGGAGGTGTTTCAGGGTCCTCCACAGAAGCTAGGTCTCCATAGGTCTCACCTTGGCAGCCACAGGGCATCTGGGCTGGGCCACCCGGAGCCTTGATTAGCCCTCAGGTGTGCTGATGGCAGTCCTGAGCCTCCCGACCTCCACTGGCACTGAGGCAGCAGTGCATGTCACACACTTGTCCCAAAGCTCTGCCCATCAGCTAGGGCAGGTCTCTAGGTGTGTCTGGGGCCAGATGTGCTTTGGAAACATGGCCAGGCTCTCTGGACTCTGGGTTGACAGTGTGGGGCAGGGGATGGTGATGCACTGACACAGGCTGCACGTTTGTCCTCCTGTTAGTGATGAGACTGGTCCCTGTGCCACAGTCTAGAGGATTTTGACATGCTGGCAACGATTTTAATATGCTGTGGTTTGAATAGGGTGACAGGTTTCAAGAAAATTTAGTTGAATACGATGAAAAAGAGAATGGAGAATAAGTAATCACCAATGAATAACCAATGACTTCCAAGTCATTCAAAGCATGAAGTTCTTTTATTCCCCTCCATATTCCCCAAACTACTCAGTTTAGTAAAGTTTAATGACAGGATACCATAGTGATTGAATACTATTTTTGCCATTTCATATTGTTAAGTCATACTAAAAGCTACTCAGTTTCTCTGCTTTTTTTCCCCCATCCTAGGTCTTGAACTCAGGACCTGGGCACTGTCCCTGAGCATCTTAATGCTCCAGGCTAGTGCTCTGTCACTTGAACCACAGTTCCACTTCTGCCTTAGTTTCTTAAATGTGAAATATTTAAGTAAACATTTAGACTTATAGACAGGCCCGAATTATAGAACTTTCCTTCATACTAAATTTAAGTATTAGCAAGACTAGGATGCTGTTCAGATTATAGTAATAGAATCTGTATAATCCATAAACCTTATAAAATATTTAGATAAAATTATGACTAGTAGAAGTAGCACCTCTAATTTGGTAATGATTATCCAGTTTTTATCCAAATTTTTTTTTGGAGGGGCCATCCATGGGGCCTGAACTCTGGGCCTGGGTGATGTGTCTCAGCTCTTCAGCTCAAGGCTAGGGCTCTAACCACTTGAGCCACAGGCCACTTCTGGCTTTTTCTGCTTATGTGGTGCCGAGGAATCGAACCCAAGCCTCATGCATAAAGGCAACCACTCTACCAGTGAGCCACATTCCCAACCCGATTATCTAGGTTTATTTAATTATATCTTTTTGGTGCATTTTTTAATGATGATATCTTGACCTATGACCCTAGTGAATATTGATCTTTCCTTCTTTCTCTCTGGGTTCTTTCTTCTTTCTTTCTTTCTTTCTTTCTTTCTTTCTTTCTTTCTTTCTTTCTTTCTTTCTTTCTTTCTTTCTTTCTTTCTATCTATCTCTCTCCTCCTTCCCTTCCTTCCCTTCCTTGTTTCCTTACTCTCTTCCTTCCCTCCTTCCTTCCTTCCTTCCTTCCTTGTTTCATTTTGTTATGGACAGGGTCTCACTGTGCAGCCCAGGCTGCAGTGGAAAATACAGTTCTTCAGCCTCAACCTTAGAAGTAGAATTAAAAGTGTGAGATATTATGTCTGGCTGATACTTTTGGGTGTGTGTGTGTTGGGATGTGTTACTAGAATTTGCTCTCAGGTGCTTGTGTTTGCTAGGCATATGCTTTACTGCTAAACCATACCTCTAGTCCTTTTAAAAATATTATACTTATTATTGAGATAGGGTCTTGATTCTTTTTTTTTTTTTGGTCCAGTTGTGGGTCCTGAACTGTGGGCCTGGGCACTGTCCCTCAGCTCTTCAGCTCAAGGCTGGCCCTCTACCACTTGAGCCACAACACCACTTCTGGCTTTTTTCTTTTTGCTTATATGGTGCTGAGGAATCAAACCCAGGGCCTCATGCATGCAAGGCAAGCACTCTACCACTGAGCCACCTTCCCAGCCCGGGTCTTGATTCTTTTTATTAATGTTTTTATTGTGAAAATACTGTACAGAGGGGTTACAGTTACATAAGCAAGGTAATGAGTACATTTCTTATGAAGCATTGTTGCCTCTTCTTTGTTTTTCCCCTAACATCCCTTCCCTCCTACCTCCACAACTACACTGCCCTGCCTCCTGCCCAAATTGTATAGTTCGTTTTTCAACATAGTGTCTTGTACATCCCATTGTTACAATGGGTCAACAGGCATCCTTATTTAAACATTTTGTTTTTTCCCTTTCCCTCCCCAAATTAGACTAACATCAAATACAGGTGAAAACAGGGGTTATTCCGTGGGGGAGGAACACACAAAGCACAAAAAAAAATCACATGGTAGGGTATTGATTACTTTATTTATTTTTCATTATAAAAATACCATATAGAGGGGTTAAGGGTCTTGATTCTTATGTAGATTTCCCACATCAGCTTGGATGACAGGCTTGTGCAATCCCACCCAGATTCTTCTGTTGAGGTAGAGTCCCATGGACTTGTCTGCCTGGGCTGGCCTGGTCTGAGAGCTTATTTTCCCCTGTACTTAAGATGACAGGCATTTGCCACCATACCCAACTATTGCTTTCTTTCTTTTTGTATGGTATTGGGATTTGAACCTGGGGCCTTGTGCTTGCTAGACTAGCACTCTACCACCTAACTCATGCCCTACATTTTTTGGCTGATTGTTTTAGGGATTTAGTCTAGTGAATTTTTCTGCTTGTGCCTCAAGCCATGATCATCTTAGATCTCAGCATCCTGAGTAGCTAGAAATAAGCATAAGCCACTGGCAGTCTGCACCAGCTCCAGCTCTTGGTTTCTAATGGATTTTTGTGCCCAGGATGGCTACAAACCTCAATCCTCCCAATCTCATCCTGTCAAGTCACTAGGTTTACAGGGTGGAGGGGGTGGGATGGGGTAGGGGAGGAGCCATCTGCAAGCCATACAAGTTGACTTTCTTACTTTTTCTAGGATTGTCAATGCTGGCTACCACTGTTGGTCTTTATTTTATCCCTTTTTGTAAGAATGCAGCATTGCTGATTGTCATGATGGCTCTCTTTGGGGCTGCGGTTGGCACTATTGATACAGGTCAGTGGGACCTTTGTTCTATCCAAGAGTAGGTGCTTTCTGTTAGAAAAGTTGAGCTGATGATTCTAAACTTTGCCTTGTAATAATTAGAAACAACAGAAATTTACTCAGGTGATAATTAAACCTAGATGGTTAATTATCTACTAGGCTAAAACTTTGTAACCATTATTTGGCTGTGAAAGCACAGACAGAAGCAAATATATTATTATTACAAATAATATGCAAAGTATTTACACAATACATTATACAAAATATAAAATGTACAAAGGCGTTTGATTTAACATGTCAATTTATGTGTAAATGCCTTTGTATGTGTGTGTGTGTATCTGTGTGTGTGTGTGTGTGCAAATGTGTGCGTAAATGTAGGTGAAAATCCTGGGGCTTGAACTCAGAGCCTGGTATGGTCCCTGAGCGTTTTTGCTCGAGGTAAGCACTCTACCACCTGAGCCACAGCTCCACTTCCACTAATTAATTGGAGAGAAGAGTCTCACAGGCTGGCTTTGAACCACTATCTTCAGATCTCAGGATCCTGAGTAGTTAGGATATCATGAGAATCAAGGATTAAAGCTGCACCCAGCTTAGCACAGTGTATCTTGATGAATGTCCCCCCTTCCACATGCTCCTCCCTTGTTCCCAGTCCCTCAAGTTACCTGGTTCTGTTTTCTCATATGTATATTGAATATTATGACTGCATTCACCCACTCTTCCTCTCTCTATTCCAGACACACAATCTAAAAATGATCTTCTCTCCCAAGCTTAGAGAAATGCATGTAATTCACGACTTTCCCATGTTTTTCTTTTCTGTTATTTTCTTTCTCTAAATTTCTGGTCTTGTACAACAGATGTTCTCCATGTGTCATCATGTCCTAAAAACCTGCTGAAAAACACATGTGATGTTGTTTACCAGTATTGATTACAATTGCTTATGCCTCCCTTTCCCATGCTAAAGTTACTTGAAGCCAGGTGCTGGTGGCTCCTGCCTTTAATCCTTGAGTCTCCTGAGGCTGAGATCTAAAAGATCCTCCTTTGAAGACAACCTGGTCAGAAAAAGAACAACAAGTAAAAAGCAAGGCTGAGAGTATGGCTCAAGTGGAAGACTGCCAGCCAAGCAAGCAGAGCAAGCAAGTCTGAGACCGTGAATCCAAACCCCAGCCCTGCCAAACAAACAATTAAAAATATTGTAAATTCTCCAGGCTTAATTTGTGTATAAAATTTCAGTGATGGAATTATGTGCTTATCTGCAAATATCTGATTACAAAGCAGACAGGCAAAGCCTTGATGCTCTTGCATTTCAGCTTGCACATGCTCAGAGTAGGTGCAGCTCTTGTTTCCTGTAATAAGAACAAATTTCTCTGTAGTGTGGAATTACCAAGTTTTGTAATAAGCCTTTGGTCTGGAACTAGGATGTAAACAGTGACCATGGATGAATAAGAGATGTTAAGCTACTTTGTTTTCTGCTCCTGAGTCTCACAGAATTGATACAGGGCCAATGGGTAATGACTAAGGACTGAACAGAGCTCCTGATAGGACTGATCACTCTAACAATAATGACTGTGTTTTTTTCCCCTGTCTTTCATTGGTAGGTGCGAATGTCGTCATCTTGGCTCTTTGGGGGGACAAGGGCCGCCCCCACATGCAGGCCTTACACTTCAGTTTTGCCCTGGGCGCCTTCCTGGCTCCCCTGCTGGCTAAACTGGCCCTGGGCCCCACAGTGTCTGCTGACAACCACACAGAGCCCGACTTTCTCCCTGCAGCCCTCAATGCCTCTTCTGAAGCCGCCTCAGACCCTCTACTCGCAGCTCCCCATGACATGAACTTACTGTGGGCTTATGCTTCCATAGGCACCTACATTCTCATAGTTTCTCTCCTTTTCTTTGCTCTGTTCTGCATGAGAAGCTCAAGACAGGGAAAATCAACAGCATCTGCTCAGCAATCTCGAAGAGCTCAATACCACAAGGCCCTTCTCTGTCTGCTTTTTCTGTTCTTCTTCTTCTACGTGGGGGCTGAGGTGACATATGGCTCTTTCCTTTTCTCCTTTGCCACCACCCATGTTGGCATGGATGAGAGAGAGGCAGCTGGCTTGAACTCCATCTTCTGGGGGACCTTCGCAGCCTGCAGGGGCCTGGCGATCTTCTTTGCTGTGTGTTTATGTCCTGCCACCATGATTGTGTTGAGCAACGTTGGCAGCCTGGTCTCCTGTTTGTTTCTGGTGCTTTTTGACAGGAGCCCCCTTTGTCTCTGGATAGCAACCTCCGTGTATGGGGCCTCCATGGCCACTACGTTTCCCAGTGGTGTTTCTTGGATTGAACAGTACACCACCATCAGTGGCAAATCAGCTGCATTTTTTGTGATTGGTGCTTCGTTGGGAGACATGGCTATTCCTGCAGTAATTGGAATTCTTCAGGGGCAATTCCCAGATTTACCAGTACTCATGTACACCTGTTTGGGGTCAGCGATCTTCACGGCTATTTTGTTTCCTGTAATGTATAAATTAGCCACCATGCCGCTTTGTCAACAGCAAAAAGGAAACAAAAAGAGTGAGGGGATGAAAGCTCAAATCTTGAGTTCTAGGCTGTGAAGAAGAGAATGGAGGAGAATGATGCAAAAAATGTTTTGAATTGATTGAAATGAATAATTCAACGGGATCCTTTGTAATGAAAACCTTTAATAAAAAATCTGTTGGGGCCAATAGCCAGACTTTCCAACCAATTGCTGTCCAATGCATTGCTATTTAAATACTGCTCAGTTAATATCTGAATCCCTCAAGAAGCCCCTTGCCAGAAGCCAGGACAAAAGGAACTGATGTGTAGATCGGGCAGAATGCTTAGTGAATTCCTTGACTAATTGCCACTCCTGAACAAATCAATCAGAGTTTTGAAGATTTTCAGCATGCTTTCACATCTCAATTCTAGATCCATTTACATTAAATGGTAAAAAGTTTTGAAGTTTTCAATAATTCTGAGTCTTTCATAACTACCAGTTTCACTAAAGATCATCTTAAGAGATTTGTGTTGGGCAATAAGGTAAGTAGATATTTATGATGTCTACTGTTTCGATTGTGCTAAGCAAACATGTATTTTTGAGAAGTTATGTAGTATCCTAATAGAGTAAAACCAAGCAAAACCCTCTAAACAAACAACCCTACACAAGTAGAATGTATTAGCTAAGCACATAGACATCAACATTCTCCCTGGGAAGCTGGAGAGAGTTATTTCATTAAAGAGCACCCGTGGTATGGAGAGATAAGTTCATTATCTGTCATTTTAGAGGAAGAATGATAATGACTGACCTGACTTCTATGAAGGAAACAGCCAGGTCAGGACACCTAGCTTCAAGAATGACTTTGTGTTCTGAGGCATTTCATGGAGGCCTTTCCTGTGTCCTGATCTGTGAGTCTTGATATTAATATGAGATAGTTTCCAAATCAAAAGATC
This sequence comes from Dipodomys merriami, assembly GCF_024711535.1. Taxonomy (NCBI): domain Eukaryota; kingdom Metazoa; phylum Chordata; class Mammalia; order Rodentia; family Heteromyidae; genus Dipodomys; species Dipodomys merriami. The sequence goes on along the minus strand of NW_027206401.1, from coordinate 30,578,996 downwards.
TTTTGATTTCTAAAGTTAGTGCCAAGTATTTCTCAGAGATTAATATAAATTTCAGCCCATCTTTCATTTTGAATGAGAAGTAAAATAAGAGTAATAAATAGCTTTGAAATGTGTTACTAAGTTTGGTGCCAGTGACTGGCCCATGCCTATATTCCTTGCTATTCAGGAAGCTGAGATTTGAGGATCACAGTTAGAAGCTAGTCTGGGCAATAAAGTCCACGTGACTCTTACCTCCAATTATCACCAAAAATCCAGAAGTGGGGCTGTTACTCAAGGGGTAGAACGTGCTATTCTTGAGCAAAAAAGCTCCGGCATAGTGCCCAGGCCCTGAATTCAAGCCCCAGCCCTGACACACTAAATAAATAAAATGATTGTGCTACTGGCCCAACTACACAGAAGACAGAGATTGCAGGTTGAGACCTCCTGAGCAAAGTACTTAGACCTTGTCTCAAAACATAAGCAGAACCCAGGCACTGGTGGCTCATGCCTGTAATCCTACCTACTCAGGAGGCTGAGATCTGAGGATCACGGTTCAAAGCCAGCCTGAGCAAGAAAGTCCATGAAACTCTTATGTCTAATAAACCACAAAAAAAATCTGGAAATGGCGCTGTAGCTCAAGATCGCTAGCCTTGAGCTGTAGGGCTGAGGGACAGTGCTCAGGCCCAGAGTTCAAGCTCACACCTGACAAAACAAACAAACCAGAAAAAAAAGCTGTTTGCAGTATTTCATGATTTTGATCCCAGCTATTTAGAATGCACAGGTAGGAGGATTGTAGTCTGACGCTGGCTCCCAGGAAAAACCGTAATGCTTTATCTGAAGAAGGAAAAATACAACTGAAGCTAAAAGGGTTCGAGATATCACTTATAGTGGTAGAGGTATAGCTTATAGTGGTAGAAAACTTGCTTAGCCAGTACAAGGTCCTGAGTTCAAGCCCCCATACAAAAAGTAAAGAATGAGCCAGTAATTTCATAGGCAAATTTAAATATACTTAATGTTTAATAGTTTATAGAGAATACTGAATTTTGAGATAAGAGACTCACAGATGTGCCTGCCTGGGCTGTCTTCAAACTTCGATCCTCAGATCTCAGCATTCTAAATAGCTAAGATTACACGGGTAAGCATCCACTGGCTTTGAATGGTGATGACATCCTGCAGGGATGGGTCAGATGATGTTAATTAAATTAGTTAATTTAATTAAAGAGGCACCATTTTCCATGGGGTTGGAATAGATGGCCCAACCATCATCCAGGGCTCCTACTCCCTACTTGCAAAATACCTGGGACCCCAAAGTAGAGGTGAGAAGGTGGCTTGGTGGCCTAGAAGTCAGGGATGGGAAAAAACTTCATATGAAAATAGACAAACTGATGTGTCCATCCTTGGATAAATACGTAGAACTGATGACAGATTTTGTTCACTTCTTCCCAAGTTTTGCACTATATTACATTTAATTTCTGATGGCAATATAGTTGCTTTCTCTCATGCATGAACATAAATTGACTTTTGAAAACAAGTTGCTTTGTTTTGTCTTCAGTGAAACACAGAACCTTTATTGACCTCTGACCATTTACCTTCTATGTTCCACTACAACATTGTTTAGGTTAACAATGAGCAACTTTGTAGAACGCTGATGAAGATATTACAAGCCTCTTGCTCTTTTTGGAAATCTACACTGGATTTCACAATCCAAAATATAAATTGCTGTTGTGCTTGCATCACCAATACCCAAGATAATCCACTTAAAGAGAAAAGGTTTGTGTTTCTACTCATCGTTTTAGAGGTTCTAGCCCTGATTGCTTAGCTCTGTTGTTTTTAGACCTGTAGCAAGGCAGCAACTCATGACAGGAGCATCTGGCATTGTAAAACTTCTCACCTCAAGCTCAGAGCCCAAGAGAATGAGAAAGGGACCAGGGCACCAAAATCACTTTATAGAGCAAACCACTAGTGACCTGATCATCTCCCTTGAAGTCCCACCTCTTTATGACTCCTCCACTTGTAGGAACCAAGCCTTAACCTAGGAGCCTTTGGGAGACATTCAAAACCCTAACCATGATATAATGTCCGGTCCTGAAGAGCTCATTTCCATTTCCATTTCTCTGAGCACTGCTTGAGCCTCCAAAATCCATTATTTCAGTGTAATCTCCATGATTCTTCCCAGTATTGACTATTATAGTATTGTGCAAAGCCCAAGTGCAAGGTCTCCATGGAGACTCAAGAAAACTCTTAGTTGTGATTCCCTCTAAAAACAAAAAAGAAAGGTAGATACCTGCCAGATACAATGGGTGGTATAATCACAGGATAAGCATCTCCGCCAACAGGGAGGAGTTGGAAATAGAAGGAAAGATCAAAAGACTAAACATAGAGCTTTCCTATGACCCAGCAATTCCACTGCTGGGCATTTATCCATTAGACCACAAACAAGAACACACCACAGCTACCAGCACAACCAGGTTCATTGCAGCATTGTTTATAAATCCAAGCTATAGAATCAACCCAGATGCTTCTCAGTGTGTGAATGGATCAAGAACATGTGGTAAATGTACATGTTGGAATTCTATGCTTCCATCAGAAACTATGATATTGCCCTATTAGTGAGGAGATGGACAGACTTGGAAAAAAGTATATTAAGTGAAATAAGCTAGACCCAAAGAAACAAAGGTTGCATGTTTTCCCTCAATGTAGTAATTAGAATGTGCCTATAAATGTTTAAGTAAATACAATGGATTGCAAAAGACGAAAAAATACACTTAATCAGGGCTCTAAACATTCTCCCAGTGGGACCAAAGTAGGATAGGGTCACAAAGGCTCATGTCTATATCAGAATAGCTATGTGTATGTGACCATGTAAAATGATATTTATGGAATGAACTCCAAGAAGCTGAAATGAGGCTTTTTATTATTTTACTTTTTGTGCTTTTCTCCTTTTGTCGTCATTTTTGCCTTCTGTACTTGTTGTGTTGTAGGTAAGTGTACCTATTTGGGGGAGGGTAAGGGAGTCACAGGAATGGGAAACAAAGGGTGTCAAATGCAGCAGTGATATTTACTAGACACTCTGCTGAAAAGGAACTATACACCTTGTGGAGGAGGGAGGTCAGGAGGGAAAGCTGAGAGAAAATGAGGGAAGAGGTGACACTTCAAACAGAAGTGGAAGGAGCAAATTGTTTCTAAGTCAGAAGAGGAGGGCTCACCGCAGAAAAAGATATCCCAGAAGAAACAAAACTTTATGGCCCTGGAATAAGTTTAGAATAAAATAAATGCAAATAATTGAACATTGCTTATCGTTATTTTTTAAAAAAAGAATTGTTCTCATTACCTGACTTTTGCAACTGTAACCCTTTTGTACATCATCATTACAATAAAAAGAAAAAGGAAAAGAAAGAAAAAGGGATCAAGCCAAAACATGACATAAAGTCAGTAGGGAAAAGATTGGGAGTAGATAGTGGGTTCTCATATCTTGAGTAGCCTAGCCCTAGGATTTTGCTGACTTTACTCACTCTCTTTGGCTGGTTCTGTCAGTTGTCTGCAGATTCTCTAAGCAGACAGGTCAAGTTTCTGGCATCTTGCTGTGGTCTCCTTTTTTGCTCTGCCTCCAAGCCTTATCCTATAAGGGGCTGCTTGCAGACACTCTGAGCCTGCTGCATGCCATTGGACCTTCCAGGCTTTTATGTGAAATCTGGGTGGAAGCCTCTGAACGCCCCACAACTCTTTCACTGTGAATGTCTGCAGAATCAGCATCCCGTGGACAGTACTGGGTCTGCGAGCCGTACTGTCATGGAGCTACTACACCTGGAACATTTGGACCATGGCTGTGGTAGCCTCTGTCTTGGCAGATAGACACCAGGAAACCAAAACACAGGATTTGGAGGGAACAAATAGTGCCAAAGGTTTGATGCTGTCTAGGGTTCTAGTTTGTTTTCTCTTCCAATTAAAGAATTAAAGGGCAAGAAAGTGTTTAAAGCAATAGGAGCAGGTGTTCTTTTTAAAACAAAACCAACAACAACAACAAAGGAGATGTGAATGAAACGGCAAAATGAACTCCTTGTAAAAGGAAGGATCCTAGAACCCAGAATGCCCAGTCTCTCTGGATGCTATTATATGTAGAGTGCGTTAGCTCCTAAGATCTGAGGGAGGGCTCCTGTCCCAGGGGTCGAAGGGTGGACTTATGCTGCAATGAGGCTCCTGATTGGTCCTTCTATCTCTCAAGCATCTTGCTGAGTTGCCCACCCTTCTGTGAAGGGCTCATGTGTGTGCTGAACCTCCTCTCCCCCATATCTGTCTTGTTGAGTCATCTCCCTCATTTTTGTAGCCATGTTGATGATTTCTTTTGTACCCCATTGTTGGTCCTCCATTTCTAAAATTTCCATTTCTATTAGCTGATTATCTGTGGACTAATAAAGCTGTACCTTTAATAGTGTTCTCTGACTTAGGTAGCTTTAATGACTATATGGATGGATCTTTGCAGTGCTGGACGTGATCTTGTCATGATGAGGTTGGAAGTGGTGGCTGGCTCACCACACAGCCTAGGTCTTTCCCAACCATTCACACCTCGTCTTCTCTCAGCGCATTCATTGCTGGACATGTGTCCATTTTGCTGAATGGCATTCACACTCACTTGCTTTAGGATCACCAACTGCAAGAACGGCTTCATTGTGAGGGCAAGCACACTATGTGTTGTTTTTACAACCAGTAGTTTAAGTGAATTTTACTCAAGTCAATATCTCCTGCTCTTGAGGATTAAGGGTCTTGGTCTACAGGTGTATAGCTTAGTGGTAGAACATTGCAAAAGTAACGCTTCTCATCATTTTCTGCTACAGCATGCAACTTGCACTATCGCACTAGCCTTTGGAATTCCTTGGAGAACTGGCTGGAATTTGGTGTGGTACTTTTCCGTCTCTTGAGACATCCTTGGCTGATATTTGGGTGCTTTTCATTTCATATGGAATTTTATTCGTGTCCATCTAGCCACAGGGAGAGGAGGACATGCTGAACTACGCCACAAATGCACACTAACTCCTGCTTGTGCCTTGGCCCCAGCTGTTTCTGTGCTGCCTGTCCAATCTTGGAATTGTCTGCAGTGAGCATGGGCTGCATGCAGAGACCCTTGGTCCAACCCAGCACAGTGGAGAGTCCGCAGAGGGAGCTGCGCCCACGAGGCCTCTGGTGACGCTGAGAGGCGCAGGCGGAGCTCTGGCGGGGTCCTCTAAGGGTGGGTCTAGAGACCCCAGAACCATGGGGCAGAGGGTGTCAGCCCAGAGGATGCAGCTGTTCCGAGGCTGCATTTACAGCTACCACCACGCGGCGGCGCCCGTCGGCGGGTGTCTGCGGGCTCCCCTAGGAGAGATGCTGAGGGCAACCGAGTTTCCTCACCCGTGGAGACAGGTCCTGGATGAGGAAAGGCCAACCACCATCTGCAGGAGCTGTGCCAAGTGGAGCAGCGCGTGTCTCCAGCCTGCAAGACGTGCGCAGTCCAAAGTCTCAATTCCCGGTCCCTGTCCTTGGACCGTCCCTGGGGGGAGGTGGCACCCAGAGGCCTCTGCGGCTGGAGGGACCAGTGCTCAGAGCCGGGATCCCCAGGCAGCAAAAGGCCGCCAGGCTGGAGCTGGAAGCCGACCTCGGTGGGCCGGGGGCTGCCGGGCAGCGGCTCCTCCAGGCCCAGGCCCCTGCCCAGAAAGATCCCGAGGCAGTGGCGGTGTCCCGGAGGCCGAGTGGCCGTGCCGGGAGCATGCTGCGCTGGTTCACCACCGTGATCCTGTGTCTGGCCTTCCTGGGGATGGTGAGAGCTGGGCTGCCCCCAGGCTGGGTTCTAGCAGGGGTCCTGCAGGGCTGTGCTCTCTCCCCTGGAGTCCTGCTTCTCCCTACTTGAGCACTGAGTAACCACTCATCTGCTTGGCCTCAGTGTCCTCGTCCAGCCCTGGGGTACAATGCCAATCGTGGAGTATGAAATTGAGTGGCCTACTATGTGTTTGAAGTGTCTCAAACTTTTCTAAGATTCCTTTAGGTCCTGGCCCAGACACAAGAGAGGTTTCTTGGGTCTCTAGCCCCTGCCCAAATTGTTACAGAGAAAAGTGCTTTTCTGGGATTTCTTCTTTTTGTAAGGTCTGGCTGCTTAACTTTGCAGAAAGAATGAAAATCAAGAGGAAAATGACGTTTCCAGATTACTCATCTGGCTCATTGGTAAAGTTAGGCACCTGTCTTCTACTCTGCCCTAATTGTAATCAATCCTTCCGTTCTTCTTTTAAGAAATATAAAATAGTGGAGTATAGTTAAGGCTATGTACACCTTTTGCCAATGCCTTGGGTAGCTTCCATTTCTGCATTTGACAATTGCGATCTGGGTGTGTGGGAAGATGAACCCCGGCAAGTCACTCCTGGTGGCTTAAGCATTCAGAGACTCAGAGGCAGGATTGTTGTAAAGCTTTGTCATTGCAGGGAGGGAGAAGGTCTAAGGAAGAAGTCACTGCAGGTGATTGGTGAGTTCCCACTCACTGTGCCCCACACTTGTAAATCTTAAGAAGACATGGAGTAATTTGAATATAGCCAAGGCCCTAACTTTGTAGTGTACTAAGTGCTTCCTGTGTACCTGTGTGCTGGTCCTGGTCCTTAGTTGTGCCTGCTCCTGTTGAGCTAGGTGGGAGGTGGGGACGTGGGGGCGGGGTTGCTTGCCTTTGGAGCACCAGTGCAATTAGAGCCAACTATTCTCGAAAAGTAGACAATGTGAAACCATTTTTCTTAAAGGGTTCAAGGAATTTGTCCTGAAAGATAACTGTAAGTCTTAGCTCTTGCTAAACTCCATTATAAAGTTAAGCAAGTCATTTTTAAAATCATGTTCTTTGCAAAGAAATGTTTGAGGATTTATGTGTTGGGAAACACTGAACAGCAACTGTTTGCCAAGCTCTGTCAGGGAGCCTGTGCAGGTGATGTCTATTGGCAGAGCAAGAAAGGGACATGGGAATGAATTGCGGGTTTTAGTGAATTTGCCTCTTTTGCACATTTCTGGTACCTTGCAGCCTGGGATGGGCTGCACTCTGGACTGTACAGTTACTTGATCAAGTGATACTCTCTCTGGTTCAAGTTTGCTCATATTTTAAGGTGGTTACAGATCCCTCTATACACGGGCAGCTGTAGATCAAATTTAACAATTCTCTTCTTTGTTAGCTGTTCATGTTAATGGAAATTGACAAGAATGTTGATAGAAAGTTCAAGTGAATGAAACCTTGAGACCTGGCAGCAATATCTGTCACCACCTGACAATGGCCAGCTTGGCTTAATTATGGAATTTGCTATTTATTGTTTTTGTTGTTGTTGTTTATGCTGGTGCTGGGGCTTGAACTCAGGGCATTACACTCTTCCTTGGCGTTTTTGCTCATGTGCTCTACCACCTTAGCCACATCTCCTATTCAGCAATTTGCTGATTAATTAGAGATAAGCCTCTTGGTTTTCTCTGCTCAGTCTGGCTTCAAACCTTGAGCCTCTGGGTCTCAGCATGTCTGAATGCCTCTAATTACAGGCATGAGCCACCACTGTGTAGCGCCTGGAATTCAGAATTTACAATGACAGAGTCGCTTTATGATTCCTTTTGCTTGCTTCATGTTTCTGTTGATCATTTGATGAACAGAGAATGGCTGCTTAGGACATTCATGACTCATGAGGGAATATATCAGGGAGACTATTATTATGACTGTCAGGAAGATTTATCCAGAAGCCAAAATACTCTTTATAACAAGAATCTCTATGAACAAATTGATTAAAATTAAATGATCTAATATCCCCTTAATAAAGAAAGTAGAACAGTATTCAAGCAATAGTGGTCATTATCTTTGTTCAGAGAATGCTAGCTCACGGTTGCATTCGAAACTGCCTGACATTAAGGAAATGTAATCGAAGCCAGACCTTGATGGCTCATGCCTGTACTCCTGCCTATTCAGAGGTAGGGATCTGAAGACTGTGGTTCAAAGCCAGCTGGAGCAGAGAAATCTGAGAGATTCTTATCTCCAAGAGCTGTGGCCTAAGTAGTAGATCTTCAACCTTGAGCAGAAAACCTAAGGATTAGCACCTAAGCTCTGTGTTCAAGTCCCCAGTACCAGCACCAACAAGGAAAAGAAGAAGTCATAATTAGCCCAGTAACACAAGTCACAGGGACCTGGAGACTCATTAAAGGAAGATTCGAAATCTAGATGAAGAGTAAAAATCCTTGCCGTAAACTGTTCAAGATGCCTTCTATCCACCAGTCAGCAGCTCACAGGCATGTGCCCTCTATTCTTTTCCTCTGAGGAGTCTCTGCAGTGGATGCCATGGTAGTGTCTTAAGAAATAAGAGTCATCAGCCATCTTTTCCTCTGTGTGTGCTTGAGTTGGAACCCAGGGCCTTCTGTATAAACTAAGTATGTGCTCTGCCCATTGAACTACACCCCAGCCTCTGGGCCACCTGTTCAACTCCTCCTTTGACCTCTTTGACCACATTGGAAGGTTAAGCACTCAGTATTCTTCAGCCCCTCACATGAGCCCAACACAGGCAAGGAGGAGCTGTACAGCTGAGTGCTGTTCCTCCACGGTATTGTGAAACATCCTTGTTTTCTCTTGCCTTTGAGAGCATGGCTCCTACCCTCTGAGCCCCAGGGAGGTTCTGCTTAACCACCAGATCCAAAGTGTTCCCCAACTTAGAGGTTAGCTTTGAATTCCATATGAGTGTGGCTCTGCGCTGCTGCCAAGAGCCAGTGACTAAGAACCCTATGAACAATGTTCCTCCCTGAAACTTACCTTTATCTCCTGCAGAGAGAGTGCACATTTTTTATGTTGACAGCTTTTGTCTCTGAGTACAAGAAGTAAGAGCATGGTCAGGGTAAAGATACAGAGGAAGGAGACAGCCAGGCCAAGAGTAATATTTAACCAGGCTAGAAGGCTGAACTGAGGGCTGGAGGAGACCTCCAGCTGGTGGCCGTTAGGCAGAAGTCAAATTTGTCTATAAATCTGTATTCCTCCTGAGCAACATCCAGGAGAAAGTTACTTTTTAAATCATCCCCTATACCACGCTTTCCACTTCAGGATGCGTGACCTCATTTAGTGGAATGAACCTTACTGCTTCTGGATTTAAAGTGATATTATGAAAGTTTTGTTTACTAAGTAATCCCCACTTTTTTTGTTGTTGTTGTTTTTTATGCTGGTTCGGGGGCTTGAACTCAAAGTCCCTGAGCTTTTGTGTTTGGTGTTCAAGCTAGTGCTCTACCACTTGAGATACAGCTCTACTCCTTGATTCTTTCTTTCTGTCTTTCTTTTCTTTCTTTCTTTTTTTATTCTTTCTTTCTTTCTTTCCTTTCATTCTTTCTTTCTTCCTTCCTTCCTTCTTTCCTTCCTTCCTTTTCTTCCTTCCTTTTCTTCCTTCCTTCCTTCCTTCCTTCGTTCCTTCGTTCCTTCCTTTATTTCTTCCTTCCTTCTTCCTTTTCCTTGCTGCTTATTTGGAGATTAAAAATCTCATAGGCACTCCTTCCCTTGGCTGGCTTCAAACCACTATTCTCAGATCTCAACTCTCCTGAGAAGTCATAGCTAGAATTATGGACGTGAGCTACTGGTCCCTGACTGAATATCTTAACAAAGTCAGTGGTAGCTGACTTAGCATGACAATCTGAAAATCTTGTCCTTAGTATTTAATTAATTCTTGCTTTTCCTAATGTTTGGTTAAAGATCAGATTGATGTTTATGAGGCATTTCGTTTCATCATCAAAGTTCTGAAAAGTCTTACCCAGTCTGGTGTAAGAGTCTTAAAGTTGTCAAAACTGTGTAGTTGCTGGTCATTGGTTGCTCTTTTTTGTAATCCTAGCTACTTAGGAGGCTGAGATCTGAGGAAGGCGGTTCAAAGCCAGCCCACGCAGGAAAGTCTGTGAGGCTTTTATTTCCAATTAACCACCAGAAAACTGGAAGTGGCACTGTGGCTCAAAGAGGTAGAGTGTTAGTTTTAAGCACAAAAACTCAGGGACAGTGCCAGGCCAGAGTTCAAGCCCCAGGATGAGAAAGAAAAAAAGAAAGAAAGAAAAAAAAAAAGAAAAACAAAAAGATGAGTTGTACAGATTTCCCTCAGTCCCAACTTTTAATTCCTGATAAGAATAATAAAATATTCTACTATAGGAATAACATCTTTGTACATCTACTTAATTCACTTGATCTCTAACATTTGTGTTGGATCATTTATAAAGAGGAGATCTTGAACAGATAGTCATCATCAATTATTCTTGCTGACACATTTGGTATAATGAAGTTAACACAAGCATACTTTATCAGGAACATTTCTGGTTGTATTACATCTAGTGGAGATGACTCTATAGACATGCCTTTTAATATTTGGCCAATTTTTTTTATTAACCAAAGACTACCCAAGGCAAATAAATTTGAAATGAATATAGGTGGTGGTGCTGGTGGTTGTGGTGGGTCTTCTGCTTCTCTTCTTCTTCTTCTTCTTCTTCTTCTTCCTCCTCCTTCTCCTCCTCCTCCTCCTCCTCCTCCTCCTCCTCCTCCTCCTCCTCCTCCTCCTCCTCCTCCTCCTCCTCCTTCTCCTCCTCCTCCTCCTCCTCCTCCTCCTCTTTCCTCTTCTTTGTATTTTTTTTGGACTTTTTCTTTATTGGTACTGGGAATCTTACCCAGGATGTTGCACTTGATAGGGAAGTGCTTTGCTGCTGAACTACATCCCAGGCCTTTAAATTTTCTTTTTGAGAGTGAAAATTCCTGACTTATATAAGCATTTCTATTTTCCTTTTTTTGAGGCATTTGTAATCAGGGGAACAGGAGGCCTGCTGGCCTGTGGGAAGTCATCAGGATCTATCTCTTCCCCTAGCTGAGCTCCAGCTCCTCAGTCCTGCCTTGCCCTTTGGCCTGGTTGGCTGAGACTTAGGGTTATCTCTCTCAGTTCCCTCTCAGTGCTCTTCACAGGCCCTCCATCTAAGGACCTGATCCATCTAAACACCCCTCAGCTCCCCTGGGACCCACATCTTCTCCCACAAAGGTTGGTGATCTCTCTCCTTCTCTAAAGTTTTCAGGTCTGTGTGTGCACAATAAGGTTACCCTGTGTTTCTAGACACACACCTATTCTGGGTCCATAATTTTTGTGAGTCAAGTTAGCAGGAGCCTCAGCAAGTGGGCTCCTTAGATTTGGAGGAATCTATTTTCAATAGGGGGTCTCTGACTGGATAAGAGCCCGTTGATCATCAAATTCAGTGTGATCCTGGATTTAGTTCAGTCCCAGAGAGTTCAAAACCCAAATCTGTGACCCTCAAATGGAAGAGAATGATCCCTCATGACCCCCAGGTGCCCTGAGAGACTGGCAGGCACAAGAGGCCCTGGTTGGTCCATTCTAAATATTCCATCGCTGGTTCTCCTGGGAGTTTCTAGAGGTTAACTTCAGTCCTCATAGCCAATGTCAGCCTTCCAAGGAAGGCTCACACTTATAACCCTGCTATTCAGAAACTGGTATCTAAGGATGGAAGAAGCCAGCCCTTGCAGGAAAGTCTGTGAGAATCTTATCTTCAATGAACAACTGAAAAGTTGCAAGTTGAGCTGTGGCTCATGGTAGAGAGCTAACCTAGAGAGCAAAAGCTTAGGGACTATGGGCCCAGGCCATGAGTTGAAACAGATGGAAGGAAGAGAAGGGGAAGAGGAAGGAGGAAGAAAGAAATGAGGAAGAAAGAAAGGAGGAAGAAAGAAAGTAGTGCGTGTTGTATGCTTAGAATTTAAAAATGACCTCAAGAATAGCTTTATTGTCATAAAGTTAATGGAAAATTATGCAATAGACATGTGATAAATAAACACATAAATTCATTTATTTTTATTTTTGCCATGCTTGAGATTGAATACAGGAACTCAGGCAAGGTGGGCAGATGCTATATCACTGACTGACATTCCCAGCCAGCTACTTACTAACTTTCAGTACACTCTTTTCTTCTTTTTCTTCCTCTTTTTCTTGCTCTTCTTCCTCTTCTTCTTCCTCTTCCTCTTAATCCTCCTCCTCCTTCTTCTAGTCTTGAAATTGTTGTATAAAAATTCCTATTTTCAAAGTAGTCTTTCAAGGTCTTATTCAAATAGTGAACTAACTACAACAAAATGCTACAAGAAATAAAACAGTTTTGAAACCCGGGGAGGTTTGTTTTGTTTTGTGTTTTGGAGTCTGTATCGTGCTAATTTAGTCCAGGGAAGCCCTAAACTTGCGATCATCCTGCTGTCTAAACAATGGAATTCAGAAATGCACCACCACAACCTGATGAAATTAAAAATTTTGATGAGAAGGAAAGCAGTTGGAGTCTACCGCTGTGGTGATGACAGGAGTGTCACTGTATGTGTTTTTCTTCCTGTGGTCTCTTAGAAGTATGGGACCCTCCGGAGTCACTAGGGACACTAAAGAGACAAGGAGCTTTAGTCCGGTCAATTCACTTCTGCACACAAGGGTGCATAGGCACTCTACCCAGAGTTAGGCAGGTAGACTCAGCCCCCTTGGTTTTTATGCTAATACAAAGAGTGGTGCCCTCCCTCCTACCAATAGGAGTCCAGCTCACATTCTGTTTGTGATTGGCTGATTTAAAGAAGCTAGACAGCATTCTGTCAGTGGAAAGTTCCCACTTGGGAACTTGTTGTCAACAAGCTCCAAGGGGATGTTCTTTAAGTCCTTGGTAAGGACTCCTACCCCTAACACAGCTGGCTGGTTACAAACAACACAGCTGACAGTTGCCTCTTGAAGTCAAGAAGCAAACAATTCCAGCAACTATAAGAACAAGGAAATATAAGTACAAAAGGGTGACTGAATATGAGATGGAGACACTTTAGTGTCACAGGGTCTTGACTTCATTCTCTACTTTGCTTTGTATCATCTCCCCATTTTTCTGTAATGGATGTGAGCTAGATGCATATTGTTTTGATAAGCAAACATTTTTGCCTTTTTTTTTAATATTTCAGGGAATAAGTGCTTCTATACTGGGACCCACGTTTCAAGATCTGGCCACTAACGTGAACCGCAATATCAGCAGTCTTTCTGAAATATTTGTGGGTCGGGCTTTAGGATATTTGTGTGGCTCTGTGATCGGAGGAGTTCTTTTGGACTGTATGAATCAGTTTTTACTTCTGGGTAAGGAAACAGTGATCTTTGCTTCTTTGTACCTGTCAGTGAATTTACAACTTCATATTTACAATAAGAAAACTTGTTGACAACTGAAATGAATGGTGTTTCAGGGTCCTCCACAGACGCCAGGTCTTTCTCTGGGGCTCTCACCTTGGCAGCCACAGGGCATCTGGGCTGGGCCACCCAGAGCCTTGATTAACCCTCAGGTATGCTGATGGCAGTCCTGAGCCTCCCGATCTCCAGGGGAACTGAGGCACCATGTCACACACTTGTCCCAAAGCTCTGCACATCGGGTGTAGGGCAGGTCTCTAGGGCTACCTGAAGCCAGATGAGCTGTGGGAATGTGGCCAGCCTCTCTGGGCTCTGGGTTTACAGTGTGGGGCAGGAGATGGAGACAAACTGACACAGGCTACACATTTATCTCCATGTTAGTGATGAGCCCAGAGCGCTGTGCTGCAGCCTGGAAGTCACTAACATCGCTTTTTATTTTATTTTATTTTTGTCGGGCATGTGTCCTGAAATCTGGGCCTGGGCGCTGTCCCTCAGTTCTTCTGCTCAAGGGTAGCGCTTTATCACTTGAGCTATAGCTCCACTTCTGGCTTTTTCTGCTTATGTGGTGCTGAGGAATCAAACCCAGGGCCTCATGCATACAAGGCAAGCACTCTACCCGTGAGCCACCTTCCCAGCCCCTGGCATCGCTTTTTAGCATGCTGTGGTTTGAACAGGGCCATGGGTTTCAAGAAAATCTAGATCCATCTGACAAAGCACCTTTGGAAGCAAGGAGAATAATCTACATTTACTGATAATTAAATAAAATATCCTTCTTATTTTTAAAGTAGCTTTCAAAGATATGCACACGTGTGTGTGTGTGATTTTTTGTCATCTTAATAATTCTACTCAGAGCCCCACACATGCTACATCTCCAGCCTAATAGTAAATGTGTCTTGAATTGCTTCACCATTTGCCAAAACAATTTATTCTGATTTACTAAACACTATTATATTAGTTGTATCATATTTAAAAGTCCCTTTGGTTGTCTGTTTTTCCAGTCATTGGGCTTGAACTCATGATGTGTGAACCTCAGATTTTAGCCTCCTGAGTAGTTAGGATTACAGGTCTGAGCCTCTAGTAACCAGCTCTTTTGGGTTCTTAAATGTAAACTATTTAAGTTAATACTCTTTGGCTCTTCTGTGATAAAATTTGCTTAGTGGTATCATGCATAGATTTAATAAAGATCTTAAAATTTAACAAAGATCTTAAAATATTTTAATTATATGACCATTTAGAGAAACTTTTTAACTTGACCTTAGTTTGTGTTTTGGAAGCTTTAATGATATTGGCTTGACTCATGACCCTGCAGGAATGCTGGTTTAATTCATTAATTATTATTATGAGTTATTAATTTATTTTGCCATTCCTGGGGCTTGAACTCAGGTTCTGGGCACTGTCCCTGAGCGTCTTTTACTCAAGGCTAGCACTCTACCATTTGAGCCACGGTGCCAGGTCGAGTTTTTTCTGTTTATATGGTACTGAGAAATCAAACCCAGGGCTTCATGCATGCTATGCAAGCACACTACCACTAAGCCACATTCCCAGCCCAAATGCTGCTTTTATACCTGATGTTTGATTCTTGTTTCTAGGGCTGTCCATGTGGGGCATCACCGTGAGTAGTTATCTTATTCCATTTTGCAAGACTGCAGTGTTACTGATTGTCATGATGTCTGCCATGGGTGTCTCATTTGGTGTTCTGGATACAGGTTAGTGGAATTTTGAACATCTGACTCTGAAGCACTGAAAGATTGTTTATTTTAAATATTGTCAGTTGCTGATGGCTCATGCTCATAATCCTAACTTCTTGGGAGGCTAAGATCTGAGGAACATAGTTAAAGGTCAGCACACGCTGTAAAGTCTATGAGACTCTTATCTCCAATTAGCCAGCAAAAAGCTGGAAGTGGAAGTGTGGTTCAGATGGTAGAGTGCTAGCCTTGAGCAAAATTTAAGCAACAATGTCCCCACCCTGACTTCAAGCCCCAGCACTAGTACAAAAAAATAAAATAAAGTAAAATAAAAATCCAATCACTCTACCTATGGGTAATTAAAACAAAGGTGATGAATCTATCATTTTGAGATCAATCTTTATCATTGTGGTATAAGAGACAATGATGGAACTGGACACCCGTGGCTCACGCCTATAATCTTAGCTAGTCAGGAGGCTGAGATCTGAGGCTCATGGTTCAAAGCCAGCCCAGGTAGGAAAGTCCATGAGACTCTTATCTCTCATTAACCACCAGAAAAGTGGAAGTGGTGCAGTGACTCAATTGGTAGAGCACTTACCTTGAGCTGAATTGCTCAGGGACAGCCCACAGGTCCAGTGGTCAAGCCCTACCAATGACCAAAAAAAAAAAAAAAAGAGAGAGAGAGAGAAACAATGATGGTTTGATAGCTGAAATAAATGTGGAACCACTATTTAGCTGTACAAGCATAGAGACAGCCACCTGGTTTTAAGCTTAGAGAATCCTGGCACAACTTTCCTATTTCTTTTCTACCCTCTAAAGTTCCTATTCTCCACCCATCTTCAAAATGTGACTAAATGACACATATGATAGCTCTTTATCCTTTAATTCTAGCCTCCTTGCATGCTCATTGTCAGACTATGGACATATTTTATCTTTCAGATTTTGTTTGACTATAAAATTCCAGGGGGAAATATGTGCATATCTGAAATCTAAGTACAAAACAGAAAACTTGATATTCTTGTCTGTAATGAGCTCAACAGAATCCTGTAATCAAGTCCTGCCTGGATAGTTTAACTCTGCCTTTTACATAAAAAAAATACTTTCAATGGCCTACCCTTATGAAACCCTTTGGTGATTTGCTCACTATTTAATTTGCCTGGTAAATATGTATCAGTCTTTAAAATATACAAGTAGGTATAATGATATTATTAGTCTCCAATGTGGAATTGGCAGTATTTTTGTTTATTTATTTTTTGTTGTTGATTGTGTGTTTGCACTCAAGGCATGGGCACTGTCCCTGAGCTTCTTTGCTAAAGGATGGTATTCTATCATTTTGAGCCACAGCTTCACCTCCTGTTTTCTAGTGGATAATTGGACTCTCACTGACTTTCCTGTTGGGGCTGCATTTAAATCCATCACCTTCAGATCTCAGCCTCTGAAGTATCTAGGATTACCAGTGTGATCCACCAGCATCTGATCAGAGTTGGAACTATTTTATAACAAGCTTTAGTACTGAGCCTGGCTGTAAGAACATTGTTGTCTGGTGGTGGTGGTGGTGGTGGTGGTGGCTTAGAGCTGCTGAGACACAGACAGTGTTTTAAGAACTTAGAACAGCACAGTGCTTGTGTTATTTAATGCACTTTCATTTTTGTTTCATAGCAATGAGCTGGGTTTGGTGTTGTGTTTTTGAAACTAAGTTCTGTGGATAACTTAAAACTTTCTCTGTGTCTCTTTGGTAGGTGGGAACGTGCTCATCTTGACTCTTTGGGGAGACAAGAGCCCCCCGCACATGCAGGCCTTACACTTCAGTTTTGCCCTGGGTGCCTTCCTGGCTCCCCTGCTGGCTAAACTGGCACTGGGCCCCACAGTGTCTGCTGACAACCACACAGAGCCCGACTTTCTCCCTGCAGCCCTCAATGCCTCTTCTGAAGCCACCTCAGACCCTCTACTCGCAGCTCCCCATGACATGAACTTACTGTGGGCTTATGCTTCCATAGGCACCTACATTCTCATAGTTTCTCTCCTTTTCTTTGCTCCGCTCTGCATGAAAAGCTCAAGGCAGGGAAAATCAACAGCATCTGCTCAGCAATCTCGAAGAGCTCAATACCACAAGGCCCTTCTCTGTCTGCTTTTTCTGTTCTTCTTCTTCTACGTGGGGGCTGAGGTGACATATGGCTCTTTCCTTTTCTCCTTTGCCACCACCCATGTTGGCATGGATGAGAGAGAGGCAGCTGGCTTGAACTCCATCTTCTGGGGGACCTTCGCAGCCTGCAGGGGCCTAGCAATCTTCTTTGCTGCGTGTTTACGTCCTGCCACCATGATTGTGTTGAGCAACATTGGCAGCCTGGCCTCCTGTTTGTTTCTGGTGCTTTTTGACAGGAGTCCCCTTTGTCTCTGGATAGCAACCTCCGTGTATGGGGCCTCCATGGCCACCATGTTTCCCAGTGGTGTTTCTTGGATTGAACAGTACACCACCATCAGTGGCAAATCTGCTGCATTTATTTTGATTGGTGCTGCCTTGGGACTAATGGCTATTCCTGCATTAACCGGAGATATTCAAGGACAATATCCAGATCTACCAGTACTTCTGTATGCCTGTTTTGGGTCTGTAATTTTCACTACTGTTTTATTTCCGATGATGTATAAAGTAGCTACCTTGCCTCTGCGAAAAGGAAACAGAAAAGGTGAGTGTTCTGGACTATGAAGACAAGAATGAAAATATGATTCAGAAAAACAAAATGAAGGCTGGGAAGGGCCTGGTAGAGCGCTGCCTTGCATGAAGGCAAAATGAAGGCTGGTAGAGCGCTTGCCTTGCATGCATGAGGCCCTGGGTTCGATTCCTCAGCACCACATAAGCAAAAAGAAAAAAGCCAGAAGTGGCACTGTGGCTCAAGTGGTAGAGCGCTAGCCTTGAGCTGAAGAGCTGAAGGACAGTGCCCAGGCCCAGAGTTCAGGTCCCATGACCGGACCCAAAACAAAATAAATGATCTTGTTTTTTCTCTCCCCTCTTCCATTCCTTCCTGTCTTCCTTCCTCCCTTCCTCCCCTACCCTTCTTCTTTCATTTCTCTCTCTCCATCTCTTTCTCTATCTCTGACTCTGTCTCTCTTTCTCTCTCTCTCTGTCTCTTTCTCTGCCTCTCTTTTCTGTACTGGATTGAATTTAAGGACTTCCTAAATCCTCTACCTAATGTAATAGTTCAGCTCAGAAATGGCTTTTGAACTGGTTGAAATGAATGGAACAATGAGCCCTTATGTAATACAGACATCTAGTCATATGTTGATGGACCCACAGTGAGATTTCAAACCAATTCCTCTTCAGTGCATTGATGAATGCATCCATTTCAGTTAATGCTGGCCCTCTGCCACAGAGCTCCAGGATAAAAGGGAACAACATAAGACTCAGAGCAGATAGATAATTCCTGACTTTAAAAAACTTAACATAATTGTATTGTTATTGTTGTTAGGCCAGAGCAGAGCATAAGCAGATTTTCAGCACACTTGGGGATCAGATTTTCTAGGTTGAGCTGGGCACTGGTGGTTCATGCTTGTAATCCTAGTTACTTAGGAAGCTGAGATCTGAGGATTGTGCTTTAAAGCCAGCCTGGGAAAGAAAGTCCATGAGACTTTTTGTTGTTGTTGGTAGAGCTTGAAGTCTGGGCCTGGGCACTGTCCCTCAGCTCTTCAGCCCAAGGCGATCACTTAACTTGAGCCACAGGACCAGTTCCGGTTTTCTGGTGTTTTATTGGAGATAAGAATCTCACAGACTTTCCTGTCCAGGCTGGTGTTGAACTGAGATCCTCAGATCTCAGCCTCCTTAGTAGCTAGGATTAGAGCTGTAAGCCACCGCCCCCCCCCCCCAACTTTCTCCCCCTTTCCCCTCCCCTCCTTATCTCCACTTAACCAGCAGAAAACCTGAAGTAGGGCTGTGGCTCAAAGTGGTAGAGCAATAGCCTTGAGAAAAAGAGCTCAAGGAAAGCATTCAGGCCTTGAGTTCAAGCCCCATGAGAAAAAAAAAGTTTCTAGGTCCACTTAGCGCTCATGGTAAAAAGGTTCGAAATGCTCTGAATCCAGAGCATTTTATAAATATACCATGTTTACATGCAGTAGGATCTTGTTTTGAGGCTCATATTTGGTAAGAGCTTGAATAAGTGGACGTTCCATGATCTCCCCCTTTCAGAGTGGTTTTCAGGCATTTGAGTTTCTTGTTGTTTCTTAATTTGAGACAGAGTTTGGTTATCTTTCCCACGTTGGTCTGGAAGTCACTATGTATTTCAATTGAGCCTCAAACTTGTGATCCTCCTGTTCTCAGCCTCCTTTCTGCTGAGTGAGACTTTTGTTTTTCAGAAGTTGGGTAGTATTCTGATTTAGGAGAAAAAACACAAACCTGTGAAACAGTTTGCTGACCAAATTGTCAGGCT
Source organism: Dipodomys merriami (assembly GCF_024711535.1). Lineage (NCBI taxonomy): Eukaryota > Metazoa > Chordata > Mammalia > Rodentia > Heteromyidae > Dipodomys > Dipodomys merriami. The sequence continues at coordinate 30,559,754 of NW_027206401.1, read as the reverse complement.
TCCACACTGGACTTGAACAGTAGGGAGGGCAGTTCTAGGAAAGCGCATCCTTGGAAAGCTCACATGCTTTGCTTAATGCTTTTCTTTCTCTGTAGGCTGAACCAGAGGATGCTAATCTGTCCTTTGAGTATTTCTGCTCTATGAAGAGGACACCGTGCAGTGCCAAAGAGAGCTGGCTTCAAAACAGGACTCAGCTTTCCAGCAACACACAGGCACTTAATAGAGGCCTCACCTGTGACTCAAGAAATGATTTCTAAATTGAAAATCTCTCATTTTCATAGTTTCTCTGAGATATCCTCTAGGAATTACTGTGATTGCCAGTGCCTTCTTCATGTCAACTGAGTAGTGAAACAGAAACAAAGAGCTTTAGGAATTTGCTAGTGATTATTAATATGCTCTAATTCAATGTACTTCCTGTTTATTGTGTTATTTGTGATTTTCTCAATAAGGGTCTGTTAAAATGCTGCATTTCATGATTCAGTTACATTCTAACTTCTGTGAAATCAGGGTGTGTCCCATAATAAATGTACCTGTACAGTGTTGGATGGAAGATTTTACTTTGTATAAAATTTTGGATATTTTACTTTGTTTTACCAATTTGGGACACAATTGACAGTTTTTTCCTATACATATAGAAAATAATGTAAAAAAAAACCCGAAGTAATATTGATTTTTCACAGTGTATTAGATTCAGCAAAACAAGATGAATAGATTACAACAGTATTTATGAAGAGATAGTACACTTTTGCCCACATTACTGTAAAGTTATTGTTTTATTTTTTACTTTTTGGGTCCGGTCATGGGGCCTGAACTCTGGGCCTGGGCGCTGTCCCTCAGCTCTTCAGCTCAAGGCTAGCACTCTACACTTGAGCCACATCACCACTTGCGTTTTTTTTAAATTTTTGCTTATGTAGTGCTAAGGAATCGAACCCAGGGCCTCTTGCATGCAAGGCAAGCGCTCTACCACTGAGCCACCTTCCCAGCCCCTGTAAAGTTATTTTTACTAAATTGCTTTGTTGTTGTTGTTTGTCCCGACCCGCAGGACGTCAACGAGGGCAGTGAACCTAAGCGAGAAGGAATGAAGGGACAAGAGACACGAAGAATGACAGCAAGACAGGGATTCTGATCAAGCTGCAAACTTTTATTTTTCACACAGGGGTATTTATATGCTTGGAATAAGGATGCTTTTTCATTGGCCGTAGCAGCTGCAGGATGTTTGCTTAGGGCAGGGGGAAAGGGTGGTCCTTAGCAGTTGCAGAATGTTTGCTTAGGGCAGGATGAGGGTCGGATTCTGTAAACTCAGCCTCAAGATGTTCCAGTGAGATAGATAGTCAAGCCTATCATGTTGAGAGACTCAACTTTTGGCTCCGGACAGTTGTTGATGTTCAGTTGTGAAGCTTGACTCTGGGCTTGGGCGCTGTCCCTTAGCTCTTCAGCTCAAAGTGAGTACTCTACAGTTTGAGCTATAGCACCACTTCCTGTAAAGTTATTTTTATATGCTAATTTATGCTGAGATGGGAATTAGAGGTTTGCAATAGAAGCTGGGACAGTTAAGTCTTCAGTGGGAACACTATAAAGGCCTTGATTACCTTCAGAGGATTGGTCTGAGTTTTCCTGTATCAATATTTGATCTCCACTGGTTTTCAGAGGTAATAACATTGTGTGTACTATCTATAAAGCAGGTGACACATCTAATTGACGGTGAGGCACGGTCTTTCCCTGGGGTTGGAATACCTGTATCATTTGTCTGGGTCTTCTACTTACCTGATTTTAAAACAGTTGAGAAACCAAAGTGCATACTAGGCAATGTCTTGGTGGTAAATAGGAGTGAGGGATGAAAAAGGGACTTCGCATGACTTTGGAAAAGCTGCCCTTGGAGCTGATGAGGTATTTCGTGAGTTTCAGGCCAAATGGGATCTAATTTCTACCCGATTGTGACATATTTACTTTCTCTAATTTCCATAAATTTGCCTTAGGTGAAATACATCATCTTTCTTGACCACTACCCAGTCAGTGCTTGTGACCAATCACTTCTTGTGACCATTTCCCATTGACCTCTCATGGCAGCCCCTGATTTCCCTCTCATTCATCACCACCATTAACCTCTCATGACCACCTTTACGTGCCACACATCCTGACTCATGGGAAAAACTTAACAAACTTGGGGAGGACTGGGAAACAAAGTGACAGTAAGTACCCATTGCTCTTTTCCTATGACTTTTCTGTTAGCCAGAACATGGAAACTACCTCTGCTCCATTTCTTTCTTTCCTTGGGTAAGGAAAGGCTGTTGGGCTGTGTGCAGTAGCAGTGGTTTGGCCACTGTGAAGTAATTAAACATAGATTCCACTTTCAGTATCTGCTTTTAAGGTATACAAGATAAAACTCTGGGAGTGAAGCACAGTCATAAGAAGAACATGATGTACATTGAGAAACTGGGGATCTACAATTTAGATTGCAAATAACCATTGTCTATGTCATCTTTCTATTACTGTAACAAATACATGAGATCATCAACTTACAAAGAGAAAAGAATTTTTGTGTCATACTTTGGGTCATATTTTGTTTATAGCATTAACATTTCTAAATGTTTCATTTGGAGGATCAAACCTTTAACTATTGAACATTTAGGGATGTGCAGGATTCAAACTATGGTATTGTAACCTTCACCCCAAGAGTGAAGTCCATCTCACAGTGAGAAATACATTCAAGTCATATTCTGAGTCCTCAGGATTGTTAGTATTGCTCCAAAGTATTGGGCAACATTGTCCCTTTGAAAGGCCTTACCTGGACAAAGCGCCAACACTTCTGGGAAACAAACCTTTAACACATGGGTCTTTGTGGGGCAATATTCTTTCTGGCTATGGAATGTTTATATCCATTTTGCTTTCTTGAGTGTTGCCCACTTCTCCAAAATTTATTGATCTATCTCCAAGAGTCATCAGGGTATTAAATACTCCATGATTGCTCAAACATTCAAGCCTAAAGTCTTTTGTGAGCCTCAAGGCAAAGTCCACTGTGAGCAGAGGTAAAAATCAAAACCTTAGCTGTGGGTGTGGCTCAGTGGTAAAGCACTTGGACAACACACACTGGCCCTGGGAGCAATCGCTAGGCCTTTTGTCACAATCCCAAAGAAAATTAAATATTCCCAAGATGCAGTGGTGAGACAATCACAGAGTAAACATTCCATCCAAAGGGAGAAATAGAGGAATGGAAAGAAGGGGAACAGACAAAACCAAAACTCAAATCCTAGAGAACCATTCTATCTTATATTCCCATGCAACACGTAAGATACACAGCAAGAAATGGTCTCCTCTGACTTGGGTAGCCCAGTCCCTATCCTCTGGTTGGTTGTGGCCCCAATGATTTACACTCTCTGCTTTTTCTCACTGTGGCTGTTTCACTTGACAGGCATTTCATATGCCTAGAATCTCTACCTTCCTATAGTCTCCATTGCAGCTTTGCCTTTACTTCCACAGCTCCATGGACTGCCCTGGGAGGGGATATCTCTGGTTAGCCAATCAAGCTGTATACTATGCCATCCACGATTCCCTCTGAAACCTAGGTGGAAGCCTCCATTAAACTATTACTCTCCCATTCTGCCTTTGTAAATAACCTGTGCCATCATGGCAAAGTATACCTTGACCCACTTGGACTGTGCTTGCAGCCATTTCTGAGTGTTTTGCTAGCTGAATACCAGGAAACCAGTACATAGGTAATTTTGAGAACACACAATGCCCAAGGCTCTTCAAGGAAAGTCTTTGAACTCAATTTGCATTTTTACATTTTGAGCTTCTGTGGCTTGAGGTAGCCTTGAAGATGCTGGGGATCCCCTCAAGGCATCTTTCTTAGTTTCTGGGCAAAGCCCTTGGTTTCTCTTTACCAGTGCTAATGCTACTTTTTTTTTTTTTTTTACTGGAAGTTTATATATGTTCCTTTTTCTAGTCAAGCAGTAAATTTAAAAAAAAAAAAACCTTCATCTTTGCTGCTCCTGTTTGTCACTGTAAATGGGGCTAAAAGTAGCCAATAACACCCATGCCCCTGCTTAAATGCTTGACTGACCAAAACAAGTTTAGAAGTGGTTCTTAGGGAAAGATTCCCTGGAGTCCATTATGTTTCAAAGCTAATTCTTTGACAAATAAGTAATGTAAGAGCCATCCTTTCTATGCCTACCTGCCCTGTTCCTGAGAAAGAAACTTCCATGATAAAAGACTAAGAAGAGTTGGTTCAACTTTTGGAACAGTTTAGCAATTGACAGCACAGACTATTATTTCTACTTTATGCAGTAGTTTAGGACAATAATTAGACTGACAGCATTGTGGCAGCAACACAGGCTCTACTTGTTATAATTAGGGACACACAGACAGTCTGTAAAAGGCACCCCAAACCATTTCAATCCGAAGAATACTAGTTGGTAAGGAGTTATTTAAGCATTACATCCTAGAAGGGGTGGGTGTGGAGGTCATGCAAGATGGTTAAAGAAACAGACACTCAAACAAACTTTGGCTCAGTTAGGACCCAATTTCCATAGTAGTGAAATGCTTGACAAGATCACTAGAACACAAAGCATTATCTTGATCATTTTTTCCCTTTAAGCCAGTGATTCAGAGTGTTGATAGAATATTATTTTAGGAATAATAAGAATAAGATTTTTAAGTTAGTCTTGTTATTATAGAGAATTGGGTACTAATTTTACATGAGTGCATTAAATCTTGCCCTTAGAAAAACCTTATGGTAACCTTTTAAATACAGACAATTTAGTCAGCTGCCAGTGGCTTACACCTCTAATCTTAGCTACTCAGGAGACTAACATCTGAAGATTGTGGTTTGAAGCCAGCCCAGGTAGGAAAGTCCATGAAAATCTTATGAACTAATTTTTTTTAAGCCAAAAGTGGGACTCTGCTGGCTCAAGTGGTAGAGTGTTAGTCTTGAGCAAAAGATACCCAGACCCCGAGTTCAAGTGCCAGCACTGGCACACACACACAAAAAACATAGTCAAGTTAATCACATCACACAAACTGTTCATAAACTACATCTTTTATATACTTTGCAAGTTCTACTAATATCCCTCACAACCTTTTCTGAGTCTACTTTTTTCAGTTCTATCCTAACTTCAGGTTTATCTTTGAACATAGATGATTGGTATCAACAGATAAAATAGAACACATTTTCCCTTAAAAATCTAAGCTTTCATTCACGTGTAATTTCTAAGATGTCATCTTTATGATGCCCTTCAATCACATTTGGCCTATTGTTATAGTTTGAATGTGAAATCCTCCACCCCCTGCCAAAAGCTCATATGTTGGGATCTGGGTTGCAGTTGACATGCTTTGGGAAGCAATCAGAACCCCGGGACTCTGATTTAAACCATGGTTAGTCCCTTGATAGTTAATGCTGGCCTTATTGGGAAGAGGCCACCCTGGGGAAGTTGGGGCCCTAGAGGCATGCCCTAGGAAGCTATGTCTTGGCTCTAGCCCCTTCAGGCCCCTCTCCTGTTCCTTAGCTGCCATGAAGTAAAGGATTTTCCTGTGCCCTGGCCTTCATTAGGAACCGATTCTTCACAAGCTTACAACACTACCCAGTGCCTCCCATCATCTCCTTGTACTGTCAAGCGCCAACAAGGCAGGTGACATTAAGTCCTGTTTTCATAAGGAAGACCTAGACTTCAATGCTTTTCTTCTTAAAGCCATATATCCAATAGGAGGCAAAGGAGTAGTGCACACGTAATCCAGTACTCTTAAGTCAGAGCCCAGACTGGGTTGTATAGTGACACTCTGTCTCAAAAAAAAAAAAAAGACAAAAAGGTCTATAATTCATAGAAATAGAGCTATGCTTTAGATTTAGATTTGTACAACTCCAAAGCCCATATTTCACTTTTTTGCTGCCAGTCACCAAATAAAGTGCCCTTTTGACCATGGTGGGTGATTCAACCCTTCCCGCACCATTGGTCCACTGGTCAGCTTCAACCCCAATCAGTCAACAGAACTGTTCTGACCTATCTGGCCAGGTCGCATGGATATTTTTAATCCTATAAAATGTGTAGTCATTTATATATCAGTACTTTTAGTGACTTCCTAGTGTCAGACATTGTAAAATGTGTAGTCATTTATATATCAATACTTTAAACTATGTAGTGTAGTAAATCAGACAGGATCTCTCACCTCGTGGTTTTAAAGTCTGCTGGCAAAAACCAATCAGAGTACAGTAGCCAGTCAAAAGGGCCCAGTTTACCTAAGCAGTCGTGATAAGAAGGTCTTATTTTTGTGCCAGTCCTGGGGCTTAACCTCAGGGCCTGGGCATTTTTTTTCTGAGCTTTTGGACTTAGGGCTAGTATTCTACCACTTAAGCCACAACTCCACCATTGGATTTTTGGTGGTGAAAAAGTTTAATGAACTTTCCTGCCCCCCCTGAGGTCTTTGAATTGTGATCCTCAGTTTTCAGATCTCAGCCTCCTAAGTAGCCATGAACCCTGAACAAAATATAGCAATTTTAGGTTTGGATTCCATTTTGTCCAGGCAATGTGTCAGCAACTCCTTTTGATCCCCTTGATGCCCAAATTCCAGGAACAACCCCTTTATAGAAAATTCCACTAACTACAACTAATCAGCAGATAACAGGAAAAGCCCAAAGTTCCAGATATTCCTGCAAGTTAAAAACCACTCTGTCATGGCTCAGACCATCTGCTTTAGCCAATCATTTCGAAGAGCATCAAACCCCTCAACCAGCCAATCCCGAGTACCTGGTTGGTTCTCGCCACTGGTTATGCTAATCATCTTTTAGAATTATTTTATGATTTTCCTGCGGTGTGATATGATTTGTTAAGTGTTGCAATGATTTATAGAAATCCCTAAAACCCCTATAAAAACCCTGCTAGATGAAGGGTGGGGACTCTCAACTCTGACCTGCTGTGTCAGTGACTGTTATAAGTCCAGACTAGAGCTTGCAATAAACAACTCTCGTGTGCTTAAATTAGAATCGGCGCCTTGGTGGTCTTTGGGGACCCCCGTTCTGAGCACTAGATGCCCAGCTAAGGAAGTGTTTCCTTTAACCCTCCCAGAAAAGCAAAGTTTGTAGAGGCAATCTGCTTTATGTTGTATTTGTGGCCACTGTGCATGGCCAGAAGTTTCCTGACTGACCTTAAGCAAGTGAGGTATGTAGGGATATGCCTTAATCTCATTCTTTATTTCCAGATGAGGCTAAGGTGGAATCTGAGTGTTGTTGTGATGACTAATGGAGATGGTACACAAGTTCAACAAATACATGCAGAGTGTATAAAGACCGGCAGATCAAGGAACCCCAGATGTGAGAGAAACAAAGGCAGGGACTGTGGAAAGTTGTACAAGAATAAGACCTTCCATTCCTTAGGGGGCCAGGAAGCCTGCAAAAACCCTATTTTGCATTTTTCAGTTTAAATTTCTTCCTGATGGCCTCTTTTTTTCTTTGTTTGTTTATAAGATCTGTATGTTTCCAGGTATTGGGATATTAGTTTTTGACATCTAGGTTACCTCAGGCAGGGAACCAAGAGCCTGCAATGAATAGCAAAAGCACTGTGCAATTAAATAATGATCACTTTACCATGCTTTGTTTTCCACTTCCAGGACTGTTAGTAAGTACATTATCTGTTGCCTTAATGAAATTGCATGCTCAACAGTTCAACAGTCGTGTCGTCAACTTCAGTGGCTTCAGTGGCTGAATTCACAATGCTGAACCTGTTGACTAGTCAAGATGAGGTTGGAAGTGGCCACTGGCACATAATACAGCTCTGCTCTTTCCCAAACTATTTCATCTTGTCTTCTCCCACGGCGTTCATTTCTGCACTGCTGTCCATTTTGGCAAACAGCATTCCACCTGTTATTTTAAGACATCCATCTGCAAGGAGCGCTTCATTCTGAGGGCTAAATCTAGAAAATCAAGTGGTCCTTTACTTGTTCCAAGTACCGGGCATGCTGCTTCAGAGGCGTAAAAGAACTTTTTTGGGGGGGGGAGGGGTGGACAGAATGTATTCCATTTCATATGGAATTTTACTCGTGTCCATCTCAGCCACAGGGAGAGGAGGACATGCTGAACTACGCCACAAATGCACACTAACTCCTGCTTGTGCCTTGGCCCCAGCTGTTTCAGTGCTGCCTGTCCAATCTTGGAATTGGCTGCAGTGAGAATGGGCTGCATGCAGAGACCCTTGGTCCAACCCAGCACAGTGGAGAGTCCGCAGAGGGAGCTGCGCCCACGAGGCCTCTGGTGACACTGAGAGGCGCAGGCGGAGCTCTGGCGGGGTCCTCTTGTGGTGGGCCTAGAGACCCCAGAACCATGGGGCAGAGGGTGTCAGCCCAGAGGATGCAGCTGTTCCGAGGCTGCAATTACAGCTGCCACCACGAGGAGGCGCATGTCCGCGGGTCTCTACGGGCTCCGTTAGGAGAGATGCCGCAGCGGGAAGCGACTCTCCGTCTCCCAGGCAACCCGTGGCCGACTCGGTCCTGGGTTGGGGACCCGAACCTTTTCGGCCACGTGACTTGCACAGGAGTTGTGCAAGATGCCGCGGGTGTGTCTGCAGCTCGCAACACCCGCACGTTCCAAAGGCCAACCTCTCTCCAGTCCTGGGGAGAGGCTGCACCTGGTGGTGCTTCTGGAAGCGGAGGGGCAGAGGTCGCGGCCGCAGAGTGGCAGCTGGGAGGAGCGAGAGCGTTGTCCGCAGCCGCCGAGCTGGAGCTGGACGTGGCGTGGCGCGGGCCGGAGGCCGGGGTCAGGGCCGGGGCCGGACCCCCCGCTGCCCGGCAGCGGCTCCTCCAGACCCAGGTGCCTGCGAAGAATAAGCCCGAGGCGGTGGCCCGGAGCCCGCGGCGCCGGTTCACCACGCTGATCCTGTGTCTGGCCTTCTTGGGGCTGGTGAGAGCCGGGGCTGCGCCCCCCAGGCTGGGTTCCCGCAGGGCCGGGGCGCGGGGCGCTCGCTCTTCCCGCCCGGACTCCCCTCCCCCTGCGCGCCGTGGGGTCTGGGGGGCTTCTGATCCTCTGCCTGGGCTTCCCTTCCTCGTGCCCACGGGGGCGGATTCCGATCTAGAATTATGTACTATCAGGGGTGAAATGGATTTTTCCTAAGGTTTCCCAGCGGCAGCAGGCCTTTGACCGTCTGTCCTCTGGGTACCCCGGGAAGACACACGGAGTTTGGGGTGTTAGCTACTGCTCTCCTCATCCAAAATCATCGCACGGAAAACCAGTTTTTCTGGGATTTCCTCTTTCTTCTGGCCTGACCAAAGTCAGCCAAGCACTTAGCTGACGATAGGGAGAAAATAGAGAGAAAATAGGGCTTGTGGGTAACACGGCTGGGTAAATGGTACAGCCAGGAGCATTTCTTTCTTTCTTTCTTTCTTTCTTTCTTTTTTGCCCTTCCCCCCCCACCCCGTGATCTTGACTTAATATGTCACAATCATGTTTAACTTAACTTTTCTGATTCTTACATGCTTTTCTTGGAGCCAAAGTGCAAGGCTAACTTTTACCAATCCCTAGGCTACCCTCCTCTCAAGATTTGTGACAATCTCTCCTTATCATTTGATAATCATAATCCCGAGGCGATAGAAAGGTGAGTCCTCTGGAGTAGAATCATTTCTGACCATTGAGAATCTATCTCAGAGACTCCGAAGCAGAGCCCTTTCTTAGAATTATTTGATAGTACAGAAGGTGAGAAAGGTGAAGCTGTCTCAAACATTCAAGAAAACACACAAACTCCAACTGTACATGAGGAGGGTGAAGAGGAAGAGGTTGATGAAACAGGTGTGGAAGTTAAGGACTGGGCATGTCACAAAGGAAATGTGTCAAGAGCAAAGGCAGTCCAAGCCCTGAAGAATAATAGTAATGACATTGTAAATGTTATAATGGAATTAACAATGTAACCATGGGAAAACAAGGACCCTTTTTCTGTGTGTCTGTGTTTCAAGAGGGTACCTGCAGCTTGGTTTGAAATCTGTCCTGTTTCTATTATCAATAAAGTTATGGCTTCTTGTTGGATGAAAAAACAAAAGAAAGAAGGAAAGAAGAAAGAAAGAAAGGAAGGAAGAAAGAGATGGTAGGAAGGAAGGCAGGAAGGAAGTAAGGAAAGAAAGAAAATGAAAGGAAGGAAGAAAGAAAGTCTCTGTAGTACCTGGTGAGCCATCACTCACTGTGTGCTGGCTCTCAGAAGCCCTTTGAAGACATATACTAGGTGCTTGATGGGCACCTGTGTGTTCACTCTGGTCCTTAGCCCTACCCCGCTCCTGTTTGGGCCCGGGACACCGTGTCTTTGGAGCAGCAGTGCAATTAGAACCAGTGACCCTCGAAATACAGATGAATTGGAAACCTTTTTTTTTCTTATTAATCTTAAAGGGTCCAAGAAATTTCCTTTGTAAGCTATCTAGTACATACTGTTAACCCTTACTAGAAAAAAAAGGCTGAACAAGTCATTGTTAGCCATTTCTTTGCAGGAAGAACTGATTCAGGAATGGGAGCAGTGCCTAAATAGTGCAAGTCTATGGACAGGATGAGAAAGTGACACAGAACTACCTCCAGGTTGCAGCAGATCTGCCATCTTTGTACACTCTGGGTAGCCGTGGTCTTGTTCAAAGAATAAAGTCTGTCAGGTTAGTTTTTGTTCACATATGAAGACAGGGTACAGTTCCTTATACACAGAGGCAGATTTAGACCCTTTTCTCTCTCTTTTTCTTTGCCTCCCTCCCTCCTTCCTTCCTACCTTTCTTTTCTTCTTCCTCTTCCTTTCTTTCTCTCTTTATCTTTCTTTTATCTTTCTTTTCTTCCTTCCTTCTCTTCCTTCCTTCCTTCCTTCCTTTCTTTCTTTCTTTCTTTCTTTCTTTTTTCCTTTCTTTCATTCTTTCCCCCTTCTTTTTCTTTCTTCTGTGCCAGTACTGGGGCTTGAGCTCAAGGCCTGGGTGCTGTCCATTAGCCTATTCAATCAATGATGGCTCTACTACTTGAGCCAAATCTCCCCTTCTGGTGGACAATTGGAGATTACTTTCCCACCCATGATGGGTTCAAACTTTGATCTTCAGATCTCAGCCTCCTGAATAGCTAAGATTATAGTCATGAACACCAATGCCTGGCTCTTTAGGTCTAACAATTTATTAATGCCCAACAACAAATTTTGAGGTTGATTGAAATGCTGAATACCTTTACATTGTATATCACCACAATAGTTAAATGATTTGCTCTCAATATGGTATTATGATATACAATGACAAATAAGCTAGATGATTTTTGATGTTTTCAAGTACAAAGGATGGCTCCACAGAAACATTTATGAGCATTCTTTTGAGATAGGATCTTGCTATGCAGTCCAGAATGGCCTTAAAATCACTATGTAGACCAAGCTGTCCTTGAAATTGTGATCTTCCTATCTCAGCCTCCTGCATGCTGGGATTACAGGCATGTACCACCAAACCTGGACCCATTTATAAAATTCTTGGAAGGAATACAACACATCAGGGATACTATTATGATGACTATCAGGAAGTGATAAAGAGAAAAAAGGTATAGTCCTTGACAGTGAACCAAACAAATCAAAATCAAATGGTCCAAAGTTCACACAACAGAGTATTTGAGTCATAAAAGACTTTGTTTAGGACATGATGGTGATTAAACCCCATAGTTGGCTGTCAGTAAAACTGCTTGAAGCATCTGTTTCTGTAGTTTGGTGGCACGAGGCATAGAAACCTGGAGACCCTCTAAACATGAAGATTGGAAAACTTTGGAATAGCCAAGGTTTCTTATTTCCCCCATTCAGGATGGCTGCAAACCAAATGTTAGTGCTCCCATGCACACACCCAATGCTCTTTTCGTCTGAGATGTTTGCCTGCGTGTATTCAGTAGCATATAGAGAAATAGCAGTGTCACCAGTCCTAATTATTAGGGCTGATGATTGAACCCAGGTCCTCCTGCATGCTAAGATGCACATGATCTACCAACTGAACTGTCACTCCTGTCCCTTATATTTTATATATATATATATATATATATCATATATATCATGAGCCCTTATATCATATAAATATATTATAAAGACAGGGTTTCTTAGGTAGTCCTTGAATGTAAAATGTTCATGGCTAAAGATCTGATGAGAAGTCATTACAACAGTGATCCAGTTGGCAAGAAAATTTTGTTATTTCAGTTATGTGTCACTTCTAAAGATTATTACTAGCATGAGGATAGATGGTGTTATACTATCACTAATAGATTTCCATTTATTTCATACAATTTGCAAAGCACATGTATAGATAATTTATATAGGTATAACTCAAAGTACGTCAGTATTATTTGTTATTTGCCAGTTCTTTCCACATAATATACCAAATAAGCTCAATAGTTTAATATTTGTCTTTCTATAAAAAGACATAACCTTTTGAGGTACTCCAAGGGTTCTTCTAGAAAATCTCCGAATTAATTTGAGGTTCTGAGAATGACTTACTTTATTTTATTTTGGAGAAGCTCACCAAAATATCAAGGTTTAACACTTGATTAGAATAAGATCATTTTATATAATAATCTTTCATTTCTGGGTATGGTAGCTCATGCCTGTAATCCCAACTATTCAGGAATTAGAGTTAAGAATACTGTAGTTCAAGGTTATCCCAGACCAAAAAAAAAATAATGTTAATAATACATTAAGAAGCAAACAGATGTAATGGAGTACCAAGGCATAGGCAGGAAAATGGAGGCCCAGGACCAACTTGTGAAAAACTGTGTAAGACCTTAACTGTAAAGTAACCAGAGGAAAAACACTGGAGACCTTCAGGGCCTGGCAACCCTGAGTTCAAACCATAGTACTGCAAAAGAAAGAAAGAAAGAAAGAAAGAAAGAAAGAAAGAAAGAAAGAAAGAAAGAAAGAGAGAGAGAGAGAGAGAGAGAGAGAGAGAGAGAGAGAGAGAGAGAGAGAGAGAAAGAAAGAAGGAAGGAAGGAAGGAAGGAAGGAAGGAAGGAAGGAAGGAAAGAAAGAAAGAAAGAAAGAAAGAAAGAAAGAAAGAAAGAAAGAAAGAAAGAAAAAGAAAGAAAGAAATAGTTCTTTCTTTAACCAACGCCATATTAGCACTTCAGAAGCAAGACCAGAATATTACATAATTGTCAAGTACGCCTATCATTTTTGATAAAGAAGACCTAGTTTCCGTAAGGGTTACAAACTGAGTAAACATAGAAGGAAGCTCAGGAAATTATCTTGGTAAAACCCAGTGTCTTTCTTTCCTGAGCCAAGTACCTCAAATGCAAAGCAGAACCTCTCCCAGTGTCCTATCACAAGGCAGCCAATGCTCCAAGGAAACCTTGCTGTCTTAATAGAGGGTCCAATTCTAGTTTTGTAATGTACTTCAGATGTTAATGTTCAATTTTAAGAAACGCTTGGAAATAATTCCCTGCTAATCTCAGTCAGCTTGGTCATACATTAAGTTCCCTTTCAAAGTTTTGATTTCTATAATCCTCCCACACTGTTCTTGGCCATCCAGACTTTGTTCTAAATTTCTCTCTTCTCACTTTACAACAACCAGAATACTCTCAGACAAAATCACCCTGTGAGGAGCTGCCCTTTGAGACAGCATGCACTCAAGGAGCCCCATTAGTCCATGTGACATTGCAGTGGCTTGCTTCCCAGTGACCACAGGAAATTAGGATCACTAAGGTTAAACATTCTAATAAAAAAAAATGAGGGAAGATGGCAGTGGCGCTGTAGCTCAAGTGGTAGAGCGATAGCTTTGAGCTGAAGAGCTGAAGGACAGCGCCCAGGCCCAGAGTTCAGGCCCCAGGACTGACAAAAAAAAAAGCAACAACAACAACAACAACAAAAAAAACGTGCTTAAAAAAAAATGAGGGAAGAGATGACAGTGTTAAAAAAAAAAAACTGTACTAATTACATGACTTATGTAACTGTAGCCCCTCTGTACGTCACCTTTACAATAAAAAATTCTAGTCTAGTTAATATATAGATTAAAAGGGTCAGAAGTAAGGGTCATAGGGAAAGCATATGATCAAAGCCCATTATATACATGAAGGAACATAAAGTATGAGATTTGGGGCTCAGCGCAAAAAAAAAAAAAAAAAAAAAAAAAAAAAACCTGCTCAGTTCAGTCAGAGAGATTGGCACACAAGTTCCTGGACTCCACTTTTAAGAAACAACTTGCCCATGAGCTAGTTATTGTGTGAGCTCCAAAGGCACAGATCCTGGCTGCCATATGGTTTTCTTCATATGGGGTCACCTGCAGTCTCATTCACGTTGCCCTCCTCGTGCCAAGAAAATGACAGCATTTACCAAGGCTTTTGGGGGAGAGGGAAAAAACACAACTTGTGAAGTAGGAGCCCCCAGAGCCAATAAATGTTGTGGGAACTCTACCCAACAACAGAGGAAGGAGGTGATGTGAGGACATCTGCATCTGGACCGTGTAGGGCCTGTAAGGCATCATTCATTATACAAGTAACTCAGTTTATTGTTTGTTGACATATTAAATTAACTTCCAGTTGTTACATAGATATGGAGGCCGTTTATGCCAATTTTAATTTACTTTATCACAGTGGATTAAATTTATAATTTATTAATAAATTAAACTTCAGCAAAACAATATTGTTAACCTCTTTCTGATAATGTGTATGTAATATTTTTTTTGGGGGGGAGAAGGGTTTGAACTCAGGGCCTGAGAGATGTCCCTGGGCTTTTTTGCTCAAAGCTAGTCTTCTACCACTTGAACCTCTGTTCTGACCTTCCTGCCTGGGCTGGCTTTAAATTGTGATCCTCAGATCTCAGCCTTCTGAGCAGCAAGGTTTACAGTCATAAGCCACCAGGACCCTGCTGTATGTATAACATTTTGTGATAAAGTCTGGCTTATGGTGCTCTTACTGACTCAGAATATTTTTAAGAAAAATACAGACTTAAAATTGTTTAAACTGTATATTGTGTATGTGCAAGACTCCTTTTGTACTCAAGATGGCTATTTTGATAGTATTGAAAAGGAAAACCAATCATTTATATTACTGACATGTTAATTCTCATGTTAGTACTTGTAGCATATTTCAAAATACAAAAAAAAAGCCACTTACATTAGACCCCACTCAGTAGCTAACACCTTGTGATCCTAGCTACTCAGGAGGCTGAGAGCTTAGGATCACAGTTTGAAACCAGCCCAGGAATGAAAGTTCATGACACTCTTATATCCAATTAACCCCCAAAAAGTTGGAAGTGAAGCTGTGGCTCAAGTGGTAGAATCTTGAGCAAAATAGTTCAGGGATAGTGGACAGGCCCTGGGGTCAAGCTCCAGGACTGACACACACATACACACGCACATATGTGTACACACACACGTGCACATACATGCACGCACACTACTATATAATATATATAGTTGTAATGTTACATATTATAAACTTTATTATTACTGTTGTTATTTTATTGTTACTATTTTGCAATGTTCATGTTGAAACCTGGACTTATGCCTACTAGGCAAGTCTCACACCTCTGACTTATATCCCTAACCTCAACTCACTATTAGTACAGAATAGTCTTTAAGATGTTATTCAAATAGAAAAAGTGCAACAAAAGCCATGATTTAAACAAAATTATTGTGATGAAGTGATTACATAAATTTCACACATTTCACAGTATTGTGGGATAGTGATGCTTAGTTAAAGTCACAAACACATTCTAACCTTCACGGGGCAAATTGTCATTACTGTGGTCTATAAAGTTTGTGAATTCTATGAGCTTTGACAATACAACTATTTCTTCCACATCAGGTGATATGTACATTTCTTTCCTTTTGTTTCGTGTCAGCTGTTCCCTCTTTCCCTCTCATTCCCTCCCTCCCATCACTGCCCTAGAGTTGCTTAGTTTGTTTTTATCAATGTCCAGTACTGCTGCTGGGTCCCACTGTTGTTTCCCCCTGTTTCCCTCTGTTTCTGTGTCTTCCTCTTAACCTCCCTCAGATGTGTGCATATATATATATAGATATAGATATAGATATAGATATACCATATATATCTATAGATATATAGATATATCTATAGATATACCATATGTGTGGTCAAGAACATGGGGTCATTTAGCAATGGCACAACAAAATGAGTGGAGGTTCTTTGTTTCTCAAGTCCTATTTACTTTGCCATATCTCCTTGCATTTTTTATTTAACACCCACCTGTCAGGGAGATCAAGTGCCATTGTCTCTTTGCTCTTGGCTTACCTCACTCAAAATGATTTTTTTTCTAGTTCTAACCATTTCCCTGTGAATGCCATTATTTTTTCCTTTCTAATGGCTGCACAATATTCCATTGTATATAGGTACCACAATTTTTGGATCCATTCATCTGTAGTGAGGCATCTGGGTTGTTTCCATATCTTGGCTAGTGTGAACAGTAAAAACCCATTATTTTAAGTAATTTTTGAAAAAGAGTTGAAAAGAAGGAAAACAATTGAAGTCTATGGCACTGAGGCTGTTAGAATAACAGTGTATTTTTCTTCCTGTAATTCTCATTGTATCCTCTCTCCGCTTTTCTATAGTGGATACAAATTAGATGTACATTATTTCATTTTTAAATAAAACTTTTGATTTTCAATTTCAGGGAACAACCACTGCTATACTGGGACCCACGTTTCAAGATCTGGCCACTAACGTGAACCGCAATATCAGCAGTCTTTCTGAAATATTTGTGGGTCGTGCTTTTGGATATTTGTGTGGCTCTATGATTGGAGGAGTTCTTTTGGACTGTATGAATCAGTTTTTGCTTTTGGGTGAGTGAGCAGTAATTTTTAATTCTTTGTGCCTGTCACTGAATTTACAACTGGGTTCCAAATACGAAAACTTGACAACTGAAATGACAACTGAACTGAATGGTGTTTCAGGGTCCTCCACAGAAGCCAGGTCTCCGTGGCTCTCACCTTGGCAGCCACAGGGCATCTGGGCTGGGCCACCCGGAGCCTTGATTAGCCCTCAGGTGTGCTGATGGCAGTCCTGAACCTCCGACCAGTCCATGTCACACACTTGGCCCAAAGCTCTGCACATCAGGTGTAGGGCAGATATCTTGGTGTGTCTGGAGCCAGATGAGTCTGGGAATGTGGCCAGGCTCTCTGGACTCTGGGTTGACAGTGTGGGGCAGGGGATGGTGATGCACTGACACAGGCTACACATTTATCCTCCTGTTAGTGATGAAACTGGATCCCTGTGCCACAGTCTAGAGGATTTTGACATGCTGGCAATGATTATAATATGCTGTTGTTTGAATAGAGTGACAGCTTTCAAGAAAATTGAGATTAATGTGACTTGGACAGGGAAATAGTTCATGCCAATTAATGAGTAAGTAATCCCTCTTACTTTCAAAGGTACATATGAAAAAGTTTTGCTATCTTGGGTATTAAGCCTATGACCTGGTGGATACTCAAGTAGCATGTTAAACAATATCCCGAGGCCAAAAATATATGTCATATATTTCCCTCCCTACTCTCTATTTCTTTTTGAATTTGAATTTGATTTTAATCGGGAACTTACACATTTAAATTTTTATTGAGATAATATTTCTACATTTTTATGTAATATGATAATTTGATTTATTGTACAAATTATAACGATCATATCAGGACAATAAGCATTTCCATAGCCTCAAATAATAATCATTTCCAAGTGTTGGGAACTTTTATTAGATTTTTCTTTTCTAATTAGTTTTGTGAACAATAATTAACCTGATGAGCTGTAGCAAACAAGAACTAATTCCTCCTAACTGAATTTCTCTACCCCTTATCTCCCTTGTTTCTGTCTCCTTATCTCCGCTTTTTTATTCTGATCTCTAGCAACCAATGATTCCACTATTCCATACTATTTTAGTGTCCAAACCTGAGTGTGAACACATGAAACTGGTCTGTGTCTGACTTACTTCACATAATGATGTATGTGCATCCATCTGTATAGCTCCAAGGGACAGAACTGCATTATTGTATACAGTTGAATACTATTTGATTGATTGATTGTATGTATGTGTGTGTGTTTGTGTATACAGACAGATCACATGATGTCCTCATTTTTCAAGGACTTACCCTCCTATTTTCCATAGTAGAAGGAAAAGGTGTAAGAGCTTGCACATAGAAATGCCAGTTTAGCTGGGAAGATGGCTCAGTGGTAGAGTGCTTGTCTCCCTTGCATGAGAACCTGGGTTCGATTCCTCAGCACCACATAAACAGAAAAAGCTGGAAGTGGGTGCTGTGGCTCAAGTGGTAGAGTGCTAGCCTTGGCTGAAGAGCTGAGGGACAGTGCCCAGGCCCAGAGTTCAAGCCCCACGATGGACAAAAAAGAAAAAAGAAATGCCAGTCTAGTGACCCTCAAATCTACCTACTTTGATAAAATCTCATTAGTCCATTTTTACTTTTCCTTCCTGTGCTTTTGGAGTTGTATCCAGAAAGAAATATTCACCTATGCCTCTCCATATTTCTTTTTTAATTTTAATTTTAATTTTTATTGTGAAAATACTGTACAGAGGGGTTACAATTTTCTTATCAAGCATTGTAGCTTCCTCCTTTGTTTCCCCTTCCCATCCCTTCCCATCAACCCCCCCTTTAAGTCTCCCCGCCTCCCACCACCATCTGCCAAAGTTGTAAAGTTCGTTTTTCGACGTAACGACTTGTACATCTCATTGTTGCAATGGGTCCACCTGTATCCCTATTTAAACGATTTGTTTTTGCCCTTCCCCTCCACAAATTATACCAACATCAAATACAGTGAAAGCAGGGGTTATACCATGTAAAGCTTTTCAACATAACGTCTTGTACGTCTCACTGTTCCTAACAAATGGGGCAATGTCACATTCTTTCTGATGGAGGCATAGAATTCCATTGTGTATATATACCATATTATCTTGATCCATTCATCTACTAAGGGGCATCTGGGTTGGTTCCATATCTTAGCTATGGTAAATAATGCTGCAATAAACATAGTCGTACTGGTAGCTTTAGTATGGTCTTGTGTGATCATTTGGATAAATGCCCCAAAGTGGGATTGCTGGGTCATAGGGGAGCTCTATGTGGAATCTTTTGAGGAACCTCCATACTGCTTTCCAAGGTGGTTGAACAAGTTTACACTCCCACCAACAATGTAGTAAGGTTCCCTTCTGTCCACATCCCCTCCAGCATCTGTTGTTATTAGAGTTCTTGATTATAGCCATTCTAACTGGAGTGAGGTGGTATCCCAATGTTATTTTGATTTGCATTTCTTTTATGGCTAGAGAGGTTAAGCATTTCTTCGTGTGTCTATTGGCCATTCTTATTTCCTCCTCAGAGAAGTTTCTCTTTAAGTCTTTAGCCCACTTATTTATTAGGCAGTTGTTTCTTTGAGGATTTGTTGTTGGGGGAGTTAATTTTTTGAGTTCCAGGTATATTTTAGATATGAGACCTTTGTCTGTTGTATGGCTAGTGAAGATCTTCTCCCAATCCGTGTTCTTACTATTGATCTTGCTAGTCATGTCCTTTGCTATGCAGAAGCTCTGCAGCTTCATGCAATCCCATTTGTCCAACTTTTCTTTGATTTGTTGTGTTTCTGGGTCTCTATTAAGAAAATTTCAAGTTCAGGCCCCATGACCGGACCCCCCCCCCAAAAAAAAAAGAAAGAAAGAAAGAAAATTTCATCCTGTTCCAAGGAGACCTAGGGTTTCTCTTATTCCTTACTATAATGTTTTCAGGGTGTCTGCTTTTACTTTGAGGTCTTTGATCCATTTGGAGTTGATTCTGGTGCAGGGTGATATATAAGGACCTAGCTTTAGGTTTCTACAGGTGATTAACCAATTTTGCCACCACCATTTACTGAAGAGGCTTTCTTCCATTCTACTTTTTTAGCTCCCTTATCAAAGATTATGTGGTGATAAGTCTGTGGGTTCATTTCTGGGTTTTCAATTCTATTCCATTGGTCCTGAGGTCTCTTGTGCCAGTACCAAGCTGTTTTGATTACTATAGCTTTGTAGTAGAGTTTGAAATTTGGTATTGATGTTCCTCCAGAATTGTTCTTTCTGTTAAGGATCTTTTTTGCTATTTGGGGTCTTTTTATTGTTCCATATGAATTTTTTGATTGCCTCTTCTATTTCCTTGAAGAAATTCTATTTCCTTGAAGAATATTGATAGGTATCGCATTGAATTTGTAGATAGCCTTTGGCAGTATTGCCATTTTCACGATGTTGATCCTTCCAATCCAGGAGCATGGGAGGTTTTTCCACTTTCCAAGTTCTGTTTTGATTTCCTTCTTCAGGTTTTTAAAGTTTTCATCACAGAGATCCTTCACTGCCTCTCCATATTTCTTATTTAATTTTTTTTAAAACAACTGCTATACAAACCACTTCTTTTGGCTTTTTAATCAGTTTATGGTATACCTAAGAGTTCCTTAGATGTTTACCAAAGTATGAAACATTTACATATGCAACATTTGGAAGGCCTCTTTTGCTATAAAAATTATGTAACAAAGGTAAAATGCCTGTGTATACCTGATCATTTAAATGATATTTATTAAAATGAATTCCAGAAAATGGAGATGAGTTTTTCCCCTTTATTGCTGTTTTTCTTCTCTTCTCTTTTCTTTTATCTGTCTTTGGGAGGGTTAAGATGGGCAGAGAAATGAAGAGACAAAGGAGCAAATGCAGCAGGGATACTCACTAGACACTATGTTGACAAAAAACTATAACTTGTGGGTGGGGATGAGAGGGAAAAACTAGGAGAGAGTGAGGGAAGGGGTGACAATGTCCAAAAAGACATGTACTCATTAACTAACTTATGTAACTGTAAGCCTCTGTATACCACCTTTAATAATAATATTTTTTAAATTTAAAATGTGTTATAATTTGTAATAGTGATAGAATGTACTGTCACAGTTTTGGGGCGACATAAACATTTTAAAAGATTTCAATGATAAAAATCACTTGAATCAAATTCTTGAGATTAATTAGTTTTAATTTGGCCTTATCTTTAGGATATTGACCCATGAACTTGCATGTGAACAGATCTCATGGCTGACTTTCTTCCTCTCCTTCCCAGGGCTTTCCATGCTAGCGACTACAGTCGGTCTTTATCTCACTCCATTTTGCAAGCAAGCAGTACTGCTGATTGTCATGATGTCTGTCTTCGGGGTTTCATTTGGTGCTCTGGATACAGGTCAGTGAGCCTTCAGTGTCTCCTCCAGACCAGGACACTACGGCAGGGAAACAGAGCTGGTGAAATGACAACATCATTTACAATGCTCTTGATATGACACAACTCTCCAAGCTGATCATGGGCACCCAGTCAGAAGGACTCAACTTGCCATTTGAGGTGCCATAACTAATTATGAAGTGAATTTAGAAGATTTTTCTTTGTGTTCATTTTATAGTATTTGGACAGGGAAGAACCTTTAAACTCAGGGTATTTATAGTGCAGGAAAGAGAGAGAGGTTCCATTGGGAGAAAGGATTTGAGCATCATCAGTAAGAAGAGTTAATGGATTAGAAAGATTAAACAAGTGTGAAACCACTATTTGGCTGCAAAAGTATAGAGGTTGCCATCTGGTTAGAAATGCACACTGGCCAGGCACTGGTGGCTCATGCCTCTAATCCTAGCTTAGGAGGCTGAGATCTGAGGATCCCTATGGAAGCCAGCTCCAGCAGGAAAGTCTGCTCTATAATTAACCACCCAAAAGCCAGATGTGGAGCTGTGACTTAATGGTAGAGAGCGAGCTTTGAGTGAAAACCTCAGAACTAGCACACACACACACACACACACACACACACACACACACACACACGCGCGCGTGCGCGCACACACACACATACACTCAAGTGTACTCTGGTTTTTTGCCTAGAGAAGCCTGTGCTCTGTACAGCCTGGTGCTTTTCTTTCTCAAAAGTTCCTGACCTCGGCATTAGATAGTCTCTAGGTACCAACATATATTTGAAGACCTGCTAAATAACATATGTGTTATTTGTTCACCCCCATTCAAGCTTTTTGTCCTGGTTTTGCTCTAATGTTATATTTTAGGTTATGTTTAGTTGCCAAATGGCAAAGGGAGAATTATGTACTCATTTGAAATTATCTTACAAAAGAGCCAGCCGAAGATTTGATGCTTACTTCCTGCCACAGGCACATCTGGGCTTTACAGGTTCTGAAGTTTTTTCTTTAATACAAATACAAAACAAGTGACAGGGCTGGGAAGGTGGCTCAGTGGTAGAGCACTTGCCTTGCATGCATGAGGCCCTGGGTTTGATTCCTCAGTATCACATAAGCAGGAAAAAAGCCGGAAGTGGCGCTGTGGCTCAAGTGGTAGACTGCTAGCCTTGAGCTGAAGAGCTGAGGGACAGCACTCAGGCCCAGAGTTCAGACCATATGACCAGACCCCAAAAAAGAAAAAAAAAAGAAAAAAATACAAAACAAGTGGCTACCAATCACTATCTGATGATAAGATTTTGCCGAAAAACATATATTTAAAATACAAAACATGTGTATAAATACTACTTCCCAGAGTGATGTTAGCAATGTTTCATTTTAAAAATCCCTACTTAGCTGGGTGCCGGTGGCTCATGCCTGTAATCCTAGTTACTCAGGAGGCTGAGATCTGAGGATTGAGGTTCAAAGCTAGCCTGGGCAGAAAGTCCATGAGACTCTTATCTCCAATAAACTACTCAGAAAACCAGAAGTGGTGCTGTGGCTTAAGTGGTACAGTGCTTACCTTGAACTGAAGAGCTGAGGGACAGCGCCCAGGCCCAGAGTTCAAGCCCTACCACCACCCACCAACAACAAAAAAAGCCCTTACTAATGGGCCTACCAGAAGTAGGTACATCCTACATTCAGGGAATGCTATCTTGACACATACTGTTCTTTGGTTTGAGTAGGTCAGAGTTCTTCAATCCCGAAATAGAATCTACTCAGAGCCAGTGTCTAAATAACTCAGAACAGTATGGTGCTTATGTCATGTAATTACAGACATCCTCTTTCTGGAAATTATGAAATGTTTTATATCAATGTAGCTATGTGTAACTTAAAACTTTCTCTGTGTCTCTTTGCTAGGTGGGAACGTGCTCATCTTGGCTCTTTGGGGAGACAAGAGCCCCCCGCACATGCAGGCCTTACACTTCAGTTTTGCCCTGGGTGCCTTCCTGGCTCCCCTGCTGGCTAAACTGGCCCTGGGCCCCACAGTGTCTGCTGACAACCACACAGAGCCCGACTTTCTCCCTGCAGCCCTCAATGCCTCTTCTGGAGCCGCCTCTGACCCTCTACTCGCAGCTCCCCATGACATGAACTTACTGTGGGCTTATGCTTCCATAGGCACTTACATTCTCGTAGTTTCTCTCTTTATCTTTGCTCTGTTCTTCATGAAAAGCTCAAGGCAGACAAAATCAACAGCATCTGCTCAGCAATCTCGAAGAGCTCAATACCACAAGGCTCTTCTCTGTCTGCTTTTTCTGTTCTTCTTCTTCTATGTGGGGGCTGAGGTGACATACGGCTCTTACCTTTTCTCTTTTGCCACCACCCATGTTGGCATGGACGAGAGAGAGGCAGCTGGCTTGAACTCCATCTTCTGGGGAACATTCGCAGCCTGCAGGGGCCTGGCAATCTTCTTTGCCTCGTGTTTACGCCCTGCCACCATGATTGTGTTGAGCAACGTTGGCAGCCTGGCCTCCTGTTTGTGTCTGGTGCTTTTTGACAGGAGCCCCCTTTGTCTCTGGATAGCAACCTCAGTGTATGGGGCCTCCATGGCCACCACGTTTCCCAGTGGTGTTTCTTGGATTGAACAGTACACCACCGTCAGTGGCAAATCTGCTGCATTTTTTGTGATTGGTGGTACTCTGGGAGAAATGTCTATTCCTGCAGTAATTGGAATTCTTCAAAGGCAATACCCAGATTTACCAGTAGTTCTGTACATCTGTTTGGGGTCAGCAATATGCACTGCTATTATATTTCCTGTGATGTATAAACTAGCTACCTTGCCTTTGAACCACCACAGAAAAAGAAACAGAAAGAACAAAGACCAGAAAGCATTGCCGTCTAGTTTTGGGTTATAAAGGAACAAGCTGAGGGCCCAGTGGCTCAGGCCTGCAGCCAAGAGTAGCTACAGTCCTAGTTACTCAGAAAATTGTGATCCAGGATCACAGTTCAAAGCCAGGCCTGGCAGAAGAGTCCAGAGTTGTACATGAACCATCATTGTGCACAAACCGTAGGATCTTGTCATGAGTCTCCCTTGGCATGTGGCTGGTTAGGTACTCTTGCATTGTATCCAGCATTAAGAGCATTGGATGAAGGCATTTGTGGTTGAGAACTGGTGGTGCTAGAGAGGAGTGGAGTGGATTTTCTAAGTAAATGATTTGGCATCCTTGTTCTGCCTGAGAACTGGGGAGAACAGTTTCATGAAAGAGTGTCTTAGTAAGGGACAGATTTTTTTTTTAACTCAACACAGAGTTAGACTAAGGCATAAGGGCTAATACTAAGGGCTCATTTTTTAAAATTTTTCTATAAAAATACTTAATAGGGCCTAAAAGACCTGTCTTGAAGATGTGACTCTGCCATGTAGGGCTACACTGAGGACCTTATTCTACAGTAATTTGTCTCATTTTTACTGATCTGTGATCCTAGAAATCAAAATGTAGAAAGCCTAAAGTTTTAAAGTTTGTGTAAGATGTCTGTTACAGCAGCCTCTTCATTTCAAATGGAAATGTAACTAAAATGATCATCGTCTTTTAAATGATGGTGCTGATAGTAAATGCATGCCAAATTAATATGCATAATGTTTAATTCATTCTCACAAATGATTGTCTGAAAAACGCAGTAACGGTGATGCATTTCACTCATGCAGAGTATACCTTTCCCCTTAATTTTAACATGGCTGAAACAGGACATATCCCACAATCAATCAATGATAATGTAACATCATGACAAAATTATACATGTGAAATTCATACACATATTTAAAATAACTACACTCAATATCTTAAACTAACAAAATAGTAACTCTTTCGATTATGGAGATTATAATGTTTGATTCACAATTTTTGTGTTAAAGTTATTTATTCACTTGTTCATTTTGGGACAGGGTCTCAACTCTTATGCAGTACTTCCACTTCAGCCTCCTAACTTCCTAGGACACCAGAGTTATATGCCTCAATTCTGGAAGGAAAAGAGTTTTTAGATGTAATTGTTCTCCCTAGATATATCCAAATGGGATTTAGTTACACTTTAGAAGCTATTACGGAGTTATTACATTAGTCATAGAGCTATAGATGGGTCTCTTGGGGCCCTTGGCCTACCTCAGTAAAGATAATGAGTCTGGGAATTATTGTTTCAATGTCCCATCCTTATTATTATTATGTTTTTCTTTGTCAGTCATGGGGTCTGAACTCTGGGCCTGGGCTCTGTCCCTCAGCTCTTCAGCCCCACTTCTGGCTTTTTCTGCTTATGTGGTGCTGAGGAATCAAAGCCAGGGTCTCATGCATGTAAGGCAAGCACTCTATCACTGAGCCACCTTCCCAGCCCCCCCCCCATCCTTACTATTTTTGAGTGTTAATAAATACGGAAATAATAATATACACATTTATACACAGAGACATCTACACACACACAGGAACACACCACATTTAAAACCCTCTGAATGAACATACTCCACAAGTATAACAAGACTACAAGTTCAGGTGAAATACTTCCTTCTGGTACCCAGCACCTGGGGATCCTCCCTGAGTTTGAAATACCAGGGACCCCTAAGAAGGTATTAGTGGCCTAGGAGTCAGGGAGTGGGCACCTCCAATGAATATCCCAAACTGGAGTAACCATCCTTTGATAAATGGCTAGAACTGATGACAGATTTGATTTACCTCCTCACAAGTTTTATGCTGAATGACATTGAATTTCTGTCTGATTGGACTATGTTTGTTCTCTCTTATCTAGTTTCTATAAATTCAATTTTATTTAAACATTGCTTTGGTTTGTCTTAAGTGAAACACAGCACCTTTCTTAACCACTGACCATTTTATTTACCTGATATGTCTACCACATATTTATTCTTATTAAAAAATGATGGGGCTGGGAAGGTGGCTCAGTGGTAGAGCGCTTGCCTTGCATGCATGAGGCCCTGGCTTCGATTCCTCAGCACCACATAAGCAAAAAGAAAAAAGCTGGAAGTGGCGCTGTGGCTCAAGTGGTAGAGTGCTAGCCTTGAGCTGAAGAGCTGAGGGACAGCACCCAGGCCCAGAGTTCAGGCTCCACGACTGGACCCAAAAAATAAAAATTAAAAAATTAAAAATAATTAAAAATTAAAAAATGGAAAAAAAACACTATTGGCTTTAAAAGGACAAGTGGAAGAACTGACAGAAAAATCCTCTTGCTTGTACACTGTATTTCTCCATTAGTAGCAATTGGAAATTACCTCTGCTGCATTTACTGCTTTTCCTTGAGCTGCTGGGTCTTAGGCAATGGCAGTTATTGTATCTTATGAAGCTTGTAAAACAGAATTCTACTTTCCTCTATTTTTAGAGTGCAAAAGGTGGAGCCCAGGGAGAAATGCATGGTCCTAAGAATATAGCTTAGATTGAGAAATGCACACTGAAAAATTCTCCCAGATTCCACAAACCACCATGGAAGTGGCCATTGCATTATGTTTGTCACAAGCTTCTAGCCAATGCCAGTTTGCTGGTCTTCAGACCACACTTTGGGAAGGGAGCCCATCTTTAGGGAATGTAGAATGTAGAATATATTGTGACTTATTTGTTTTACCATTATACATCTGGCTCGATTATATTCTTAGGCATCTACAGTCTCTGCATTCCCTCTTTACACACACACACAGAGGCACACACCACATATAAAGCATGTACAGCTGAGTGCCGGTGGCTCATGGCTGTATCTAACTACTCAGGAGGCTAAGATCCTAGGATCTGAGTTCAAAGGCAGTCCAGGCAGGAAAGTCCATGAGACTCTTACTTCTAATAAACCACCAGAAAACTGGAAGTGGCACTGTGGCTCAAGTGGTAGAGTGCTAGCCTTGAGCTGAAGAGCTGAGGGACAGTGCCCAGGCCCAGAGTTCAAGCCCCACAACCAACATAACAAAAAAAATGTGCAAACAGGCTCAAGTGCTGTTAACTGGTTACCTTGTACCAGGCACGGTGGTACATCTTGTTATACAATGCTCAGGAAAACAGCCAGAGGACTGCAAGTTTGAAGCCACTGTGAACGACATAATAAAGTCCTATCTCAAACAAACAATAAACAAAATCTGTGCCTTTAGTCTTTTTCACTTACCCCATGGACTGTTGGTCAATGTACTCGGATGTATGTTAGGTACCTTTTCTTTGGCAGTCTGTATGGGAGAAACCATGTAAACACTGCTTAGAAGATGAGGGGGGTTTTGCCCTTAGGAAGCTTCTCCTTCTGTCCAGTGGAAGTTTCTGTAATGAGGAATATGGTCTATATCTATATTGCCTATTAGTGCTACTAGCCACATTTGGGGTAAGTGTAGCTGAGAGCATTTTAAAAGTGATTTTTAAAAGTAGTGTCTTCCTTGGCTAATGGCTGCTGTATTGGAGGCCAATGTGAGACATGCAGAATCAAATATTAACAACCAAAGGTGTTTCAGGGCTGATTTATTTCCTGTTATTCTGAAAATGAGCAGATTATCTGGGGTCAGAATTTTGAGTCGATAGCTTTGTTAAATGTTAGGCATAATATCAATTGTTATAGTCCTTGAGGAAGGTGTAGACCTCAGAGATCATGCTAGTAGACAGAGTGCTGGCTGGGTCTTTCTGCTTTACCTAGACAGAAGTTATGAACCAGGAGGTGAGGAGTGACTCTTCCAGTGATTCTCAGTCTTCGGTGGGTATTTGCAGGTGGTGTCGCCAGACAGCCCCAGTGGGCTCTGGACTCTGCAGCCACGGCTACCCCACAGGAATGGATTCTTGGGGGTTGGATAAAACACTTAAGAACTCGAGGAGTGGCACAAGGTACAGGGACTGTGCTGACAGTAGGGTGGTAGCACTGCACTCAAGTCTCAGGTCTGGGGCTGAAGCTGTCAGTGCTAAGTGTTGCAGCTTCTGTGCCCAGATAGAGACCTTCCCATGCGTGCATGTGCCTGAGTGTGCCTGTGTGTAATATGTTTGTGTGAGGCAGGGTGGGAGGGGAATTCCCATGGCAAATTCCAACCTTCTGGAAGCTTTACTTCCAAGTTGCCCTGCCTCTCCTGAGTAGAAGCTTCCTTTTGGCCTGTAGCCACTGTGTTGCCTTGCGGGCACTGTGCTCTCCGCCCTCATCCTGTCAGTTCCTCCAGTGGATCCTCTGTAATTGCCTGAGGCCATTCTAGCCCTAGCTGTTCCTCTACAAGGCTGCCTCAGGGAGCTCTTTCTTCCAGGTGCTGCCCCTTCACTCATGGCCCCTTTTCTTCATGTTACCAGTGGAGCAAAGGCAGGCAAGACTCTTCTAGAGAGTCTTTACTGGGACCTCAAATGAGGAAGGTCAGGAGGATATCTCTCATCTGCTTACGAAATGAATTTACAACGCGATTTCCTCAGCCAGAGGAGTGATAGTCAAGCCTTGGTTTGCATCAAACACAGAAGTTCCTTATGTAAATGAAAGGCTGCGTTTACACCAATTACAGGCCTTCTGTTGGACCACCAGGGGAAGTACTCCTCCCACCTGCTGGAAAGGGATGCAAGATCATCTAGGGTTGGCAAGATTTTTAATATCAAAAAGACCAGGGCAGGATGTGTTTCCTGAGATAGTGCCTTCAGGAGTCAGAGGTGTGCTTGGTGTGTGGCCTTGTCAATACATCCACAGAATGGTGAAAGCAGCTGGTGCTGGCATGAAGGCAGTCCGCCTGGCTGCCCACCTGAGAGTCCTATATTCAAGATAGCCAGGGCCCTAAGGAAGAGTCACGGGGGTGGGGACATTTTTTCTTTCAAGGGCTATTAGATGTTTATGGCATCATTAGAGCCACACAAAATTTCAACACAGGCAGCAAGCAGCCGGTGGTGAGAAGAGTCATAGGAAAAGCATAAGTATCTATTCTGTCCTGGACCAAACTTCCCAAGGCCTTAGACAACCCACCCCTGACAAGAGCTGTCAATTGACCCAACATCTCAGCAAGCACACTTAAAGGAAAAATACTATTAAAATAAAGCCTTCCAATCAACATTAGCTGTGCTTTAACAGTCTTTTCACTGCTGTGACAATGCACCTCAGGAAGGCTGGTGTCTACCAGCTCGTTCTGGCTTCTCTTGTATGTAACAGAAGCAAACTAAGGTTGGTGACCTTGGCTGTGACTGGAGGATCTGAACTCCTTTCTCGGAATGTATTTTGGCTAGTTGACATTTGAGTTAAGTAGAACTTGAGTTCAGCATGCTTATAGTTTTTGAGTCATGGTCTTGCCATGTTGCCAAGGCTAGCATTTAATTTCTGGGTTCTAGTAATATTTTGGCTCTAAGCCTCCTGAATATCTGGGACTATAGGCCTTCCCCAAAAAGGCTGGTTCTTTTTTATTTTTTTCTTTTTTTGGCAGTCATGAGGCTTGAACACAGAGCCTGGGCACCGTCCCTGAGCATTTTTTGCTCACAGCTAACATTCTGCCACTTTGAGCCATAGAACCACTTCTAGCTTTCTGGTGGTTAATCGGAGATAGGAGTCTCATGGATTTTCCTGCCTGGGCTGGCTTTGAACCTCTATCCTCAGATCTCAGCCTCCTGAGCAGTCAGCATTACAGGCGTGAGCCACTGGTGCCCAGCTTTCACCTGGTTCTTGAGTTGGATTTTTAAAATTATGCATAGTTTCACATTTAATGCATGAAAATTTTATAAAGTCAAAAGTTTACAGTCAAAAAGTATTTTTCTTTATTCTTCTACATTTATTCAGGTGTCTTATGTCTTGTTCTATATTCCTTCTTCGTCTTCCTTCTTTTGAGGTAGTAAAGTCTAAACTTAGGCTTTTCAGCTTGCTAGATAGGTTACCACTTGAGCTACACCTTAGTCCTCTTTTGCTTTAGTTATTTTAAAAATAAAGTCTTGGGTTTATTCCCAGGCTGGCCTGGACCTTGATCCTCCTGTTTATATCTCATGCATAGCTTGGATGACAAATGTGAACCACCATACCAGTCTTATTGATTGAGATGGGGTCTTGGTAGCATTTTTCCCCAGGCTGACCTCAATCCACAATCCTTCAGAATAGCTGGGAGTATAGGTGTATGTCACAGTGCTTGCTTGGCTTTTATTTCTTTTAGATCTTTTAGAGATTAGTTTCTGCTTAATTATCAATTCTTATTTGTATTTTTGTCTTCTTTTCACTTTAGGTCTTAAAGTTTCAGATGTGTTTGCTATCTGGTCTCAAAATTTATTGCATTTTGCCTTTGAAGCATCTGGTTAGGAGTAAGCTAATGCACGACCTGGAAAAAGTTTTGAAGTTGTTAGATAAAAGAAGTAGCATGAAAGACTGCCAGTTTTAGATTCTGAACAACTTGTTGCTTATAAGGAGCTTCTTATAGAAATTACTTAGGGTAACAAATTATATGCAAGATAAATCTTACTGTTTTACTATTGTAGGACATTCTACTAAGTAGAATTGACTAAGTACATTCACACTGTTGTGCAAGCATCACCACCCCATCCATACATAAGATTCTTTTCATGCTGCCAGGCACTAGTGGCTCATGCTTGTAATCCTAGCTACTCAAGAGGCTGAGATCTGAGCATCAACAGTTCAAAGTCAGCCTGAGCAGGAAAGTCTGCAAGACTTTTATCTCCAACTAACGACCAGAAAACAGAAAATGGAGTTGTGGCTCAAATTGGTAGAGCAATAGCCTTGAGCAGAAAAAGCTCAGGCACAGAGCCCAGGCCTTGAGTTCAAGCCTCACAACTGACCAAAAACACTCTCTCTCTCTCTCTCTCTCTCTCTCTCTCTCTCTCTCTCTCTCTCTCTCTCTCTCTCTCTCTCTCTCTCTCTCTCTCTCTCTCTCTCTCTCTCACCTATTTATCTATTTCTCCTTCTACCCAGCCAACATCCCTGGCCTTCACTAGTTTACATCTAAGTCTATGATTTGACCACTCTAAAGGCGTCACAAGTGGAGTCCCACAACATTTGTCTAGTTAGCAGCTTTTTTTAGTTAGTACAATGTCAAAGAAAGCTCCTCAAAGTTTAGTGGGTGTCAAGCACTTCTGTCCTTGTCCAGCCTGCATAATATTCCCCTGTATGTGTGTTCAACACTGTGTTTATCTATTGATCTGTGGATGAACACTTGGATCACTTCTGTTTGGGCTTCTGTGAATAATGTTGCTAAGAACATATATACACAATATTATTTTTTTCAGTATTTGGGTTTGAACTCAGGGCTTTATGCTTGCTAGGCAGATACTCTACCCCATGACTCATACTAGGGCCAGCCTGGGTAGTGATCCTTCTATTTATATTTCTTGCATAGCTGGAATGATATTTGTGGGCCTTGGTGCCAACCTTTTTATTGGTTGGGATGGGATTTTGTGAATTCCCCCTCCTTTACAACCTGGTCTCAAACTGCTATTCTTCAGATCTCAGTTTCCTCACTAGCTAGGATGATAGTTGAGACCTAATATGGCTGGATGAACATAACTATCTTCAAGGCTCATCCATGTTCAGTGGATGCCAGCATCTTTGTCTTGTTCATCCTGAGTAATATTCCACAATATGTATATTCCACAGGGTCCTTGTCCATCCATCTGTGGGATACTTAAGCTTCCTCCCCTGTTCTTGGAGAACCAACTATCATTTTTATGTATTTGGGAGATTGAGACCAATTTTCTGTTAAGGTCCATGGCTCCTGCGTCTTCTGTTCTTTTGCTTACACACACAGAGGTTGCCAGGGCTGCCTTGGAGTAGATGGTCTGCTGTCAGGTAGCTATGGGCAGGTTGCCCTGAGCTTTTCTGTGGGACTTCTCTCTTCTTACTCCCTCCTGGCCCATCCTTTCTATATTTCCTGTTCAGAATCCAAAAGGAACCTGTGTGACTTGAGTATCCGCCATTGTCCTTATTGAGTCCTGGTCCAGTTTCTTGGTAGCTTTGCCTTGTGGGGAACCTGCTGCTTCCTCCTAGAGCCTTGCCGCACTCCTGCGCCCAGGATGTGAAAACGAGAAACTTTACCCGGAGAAGGAAGCTGAGGTGTCTTCTTACTTCTGGGGGTAGTGCTTTCTACTGAGGTGCTGGGCAGAGTGTATATTGCTAATGGAGCCTCAGTGGCACTGGCATTCTCAGTTCATCATTTCAATTAAAATGGCAAACAAAAGCTCAGCAAATGGCAGAGTTTTTCTGGAAAAAGTATTTTAGACAAAGTCAGTGGACTTTGTTTTTTTTTTTTCTTCAAGAATAATAAGTGCTCAGGCTGGGAATGTGGCTTAGTGATAGAATGCTTGCCTAGCATGCATAAAGCCCTAGGTTCGATTCCTCAGTACCACATAAACAGAAAAGGCCAGAAGTGGCGCTGTGGCTCAAGTGGTAGAGTGCTAGCCTTGAGCAAAAGAATCTCAGGGACAGTGCCCAGGCCCTGAGTTCAAGCCCTGACTGGCAAAAAAAAAAAGAATAAGTGCTAGCTTAATAGGGTAACACATACTTACATAACCTATAGACAGCTTTCCCTTTTACAGAAGATACAATCATTACTCTATTTTCTGTGGACCAAAAGTTTCCAAATGAAGCTGGGAGCTGGTGGCTCATACTTATAATCCTAGCTACTCGGAAAGCTGAGATCTGAGGCTCATGGTTCAAAGCCAGCTTGGATAGGAAAGTCTGTTAGACTCTACCTTTTGATAGTTAATTGGAGATAAGTATATCTGTGGCTCAAGTAGTAGAGTGCCAACAAAAAAACTAAGGGACAGTGCGCAGGCCCTGAATTCAAGCACCAACACACACACACACACACACACACACACACACACACACACACACACACACACGGGGAGAGAGAGAGAGAGAGAGAGAGAGAGAGAGAGAGAGAGAGAGAGAGAGAGAGAGAGAGAGTTCATCCAAATGGATGCATTTTAGTCATTTAATGTATATTTATTATGCATTTACCTATGTGCAGTTATCAGCGCCGTGGGACTAAAACACGAGACACTTGAGACCTTTGCCTGCCTCCAGCTTATCTTTCATCATTTTAAGTAAGACTTATTAGACACCATGTCTATTAGGCAAAAATCCAGTAAAGCTCTTTGTAATAGTTCTCATAGACCTCCAAAAAAGTAAAGTAACTGGCCTCTTTGTTCCCTGGTGTGTGTATTTGCTCATTTCCAGCATTTTTATTTGTCTTTGAAGTCATACTTGATATACAATTTGTAAAAATACTTAGCTTTGTGCAGATTAGATCAACACAGCTAAAACCTGTTGTAGAACAAGGGAGCCTGACAGCAGCATTGGGCTAGAACAGCCAAGGGGACATATTTATGATTGAGGTGGAACTTAGGTTACGTTAGCAGGTTCTCGGCTTGCACCTTAGTCTGTTATCATTTACAGAAATTCCACCCTTGCAGCACAGCTGTTCTCAGTCCACACACGGCCCTTGAGCCTTTGCCTGGTTGAAGAATGACTCAGCTTAAATCCTTTCAGAAAGGAAACTTGATTTACAAAGACATCCAGAAAAGACTTGGCTTGCCAAGTAAAAAGTAAAAGCATTAAAAAAGAACACAAAACCCCAGGTTACTGAGTTTGTTTTATTGTGCTCATGAGGAAACCCAGCAACAGCATCTATAATTACGAAATCCACAAAGGTGAAGAGAGCAAGAATCATGGGCAGAACTACTTTTGGCAAAGAGCTCTATTTATAGGAAGCTCTTACAGTTTTATTAGTTTTTTCTTCTTCTTAGATCGCAATCAGTTATACACTATCATTTTGTTCCATCTTGGGGTGCAAGGTGCTTTGTTCCAGGCTGTGCTATGGGAAGTGCTCAGTGATACTGAAGCACAGAGCAAAGTGACATTTAGCTCCCGAGCCCTTCAGAACCCCAAGCTCAGGAGGAAAAAGGACCCAAGGGAAAACATGATGCAGAAGGCAATCTTATCCCCTAGACCTTTCCTCTGAGGATGCTGACATTACATGCTGCTAAGATTACCTGCATGATTTCAAAGCCACCACTGAAATTTAATGGGTCTGCAGTGGAGGCTGAGTATAGGTATTTTATACGTTCCCTTGGAGTGTAAATGCTGAGTATAGGTATTTTATACGTTCCCTTGGAGTGTAAATGCTGAGCCAAGGTTGGGAACCAGTGCCCAAGACTGGGACGCTCTGCTAGGTAGAGGGAATTTTAGGCTGATTGACAGCTTGGTTAAGCCATGCTGTTTTATTGTTAAATGATAATATGTAGTCTCTCTGAAGAAAAATCCAAGTGGAGGAGGCCTCCTCTTCTCTGTGTCCCCACTGCTGCTTGACCAAGTAAAGGAAGCAGTCACTTGTGTTCTTGGAATTTTTACTAAAACTAGAACCAATGCTAGACTTTCTGAAAGCTGTTTGCCCTTCTATGTAGATGTTGTAATCAAATGTGATTTTCCCCCCCTTAAACAGTAAGAATGATCTTATAAATTCATGATGGCTGAATATGTGTGCATTCTTGTCTTTTTGAGTGAAATACTGGTATTAATAAGTACTTCAGTTAGTTTGAGGTAAAAGTCACTTGTCATTAGCTGGTCCTTTGAAGTTTACAAAAGATTTTTCTTCTCTAGAAATTAAGCAAAGAAAGCTTTAAATTTTCTTTTGATACTGTCCCAAAGTATATGAGATGGTTATATTGGGTCCTACAGTGGGAGTAGTATTTTTATTTTACACGGTTGCTATGGAAATGAGTTCCTTGTTTGTTTCTTCAACCTCTAAATTCTAAACATACCAGTCCACAAATTAAGCTATGACTGGCTTCATATCTTAATATGTGTAATGTAGAATAATAATTTTCTAGTAGAGATGATTCTAGATGTGTGTCTGTTTCAGATTGAGGAGAAGTTTTCATTTAAATGGCACTTCAGGGGACATCTGGATTCTAGCTTCCTTTCTTCCCTGGGTCTAGCAGCTGCAAGCCTGTCAGTGACCCTAACCTTGCTTTGCACTCATTGAAAAACAACAATGAGAATCTGGCTCCAGGCTTCCCACATGAAGCTGTCTACAGCTCCCTCCCTAGCACTCTTCATACCTTATGACTCTAGAAGAAAAATTGTAAAGGGCAACTTGAAACCAAGAAGGAAAATTTCTACAAGACAATGACTATTCAACGCAAGGCTGGAGTATTCCTATTCCACTTGCTAGACAAGCATGAGGCCCTGAGTTCAAAGTCCAGTACCACAAAGAAAAATAAATAAATTTATTGTTTATCACCGTGGGGTGCTCCTTGTCTTATCTAAGCAACCATAGTAAATGATACTCCAAGATCCTTGACAATTGAGAGGCCTGAGTGATAGCTGTGCATTCTGCCTAGGGTTGGTTGAAGGGGGTAGGTTTCCCAGCCCAACAGATTGTGTGAATGCAAGGGTCCCAGTGCTCTTCTCTGCAGCTCCCCTCCCTCTTCCCCACCTCATGCAGGGCTCAGTGTAGCTCTGCATTCCTATGCCCTCTCCACAGGCTAAGATGGGTAAGAAGGTGACTCAATGCACCACTCTCAGTGAGAGGCTTGGCAGGGCCAGAATGTCACTAAAACAGTCATCTTAAAAAACTTAAGCTTTTATGATGGATATAATTCCTAGGATCCTCTCCTGAGCTTTCCTTTACCAACCTTTTTTTTTTAAATTAAAGTTTGTTTTTATTGTGAAAATACTGTACAGAGGGGTTACAGTTACATGAGCAAGGTAATGAGTACATTTCTTATCCACATTGTTGCCTCCTCCTTTGTTTTTCCCCTACCATCCTTTCCCTCCCACCTCCTTAGCTACACCTCCTCTCCCCCCCCCCCAAATTGTAAAGTTCGTTTTTTGGCATAGTGTCTTGTACATCTCATTGTTGAAAGGAACCAACCTTTTTTAACCAGCATTTTTGACCTACCCAGGTTGCCTCAATGTCATACTATAAATAGCCAGTTTCAGTTTTCACTGGGACCTTAAATTGGATCCTGTGAGGTTTAGGATATGATACAGGTCCATAAAAATAGTTAAGCCAGAAGCATCTCAGTTACCCTAGCAACCGTCCTGCCACACTTCTAACCCTATCTGCATCATCACCTGACTCCTGAAGCTTCTTACGGGGTGGGCAGCCATCGTCTTTTGTTACAGAGAAGACATGGGGGTAGACATGCCACTTTCTCCCCAGTCCTCCAGCCAATGCAAATGGAGCCTGAAATTAAACTTGGCTTGTATGCCTCCAAGTCCATGATCAATTCTTTTGTTGCCAGTCACCACATGTAAAGTGACCTCTCGACCAAGGTCTGAGGAAGTTGCAGTGGCAGAGCTTGGTGATAAACTGAGATGAGAGAAGGAAGCTTCATGGAGGATCCCTGATTCCTTCACACAGACGACAAGATGGTGGTGACACAAATGACTATAACAGAAGGGAAAGCAAGTTTATTGAGGATGACAAGATAAGCTCAGGCTGAGGTGATCAAGATGAATCATTGTGAACCTTGATAGTCTCAGGAAATATTTTCGCCAATTGAAGTGTGCTGGTCAAGTCCAATTGCTTAATTTGGCCCTCAAAACCTCTGCGAGAGGCCTAGCCAGCCTTTCCCAGAGCATCTTCCATTCTGCTTCATATATTTTCTATTTCAAGCAGATTTTTCTCTAAAGAAACAAACACCTAAAACCCAAACTAGGTCTCTGAAATGACATCTTCAGCAGCCTCTTTCATTGTTAAGCACAATTGCTAAGCTATATATCTTGTGTGCAATTGTTTCATAGCAAAGTGACTTCTACTCTAGCTTGGAAAAGGCATTTCCAAAAGAGTGCAATGCATCACTCTGATGTGCATGGCCACCATTTTCTGTCTTTGGTTTTCCTTGTACATTTGCATTAACAGTTTGTTTTTTTTTTTTACTTTAAATGCTCCCTTTCCTACAAGATGCTCTATTGCCTTTCAAAAACCCAAATGAAATGTCCTGCAGAGTGATCAGAGGGCGCAGTGGGAGCACCGTGATTAGTTCCTCCCTTCTCCATGTTCCCATAGCCTCCATTTATATTGCTTATCCTTCTAATCTAATTCGTGATCCAGGAATTCTGGAGTCAACAATCAATTTACATGCCTTATTTCAACTACAGAGAAAATATATCTTAAATACTCTTCCAATATTCCTGACTATATTGAGATACTTTCTCATTGTGTGGTCCAGGCTTTTCATGAACTTTTGAGTTCAAGTGGTCTTTCTGCCTCAGCCTTTGTAGTTGCTGGTATTATAGGTTGTAGACCACTAAGTCCAGCTCCTGAATCTAATTTTTAAAGTCCTATTATCTGTCATGACTTTAATGTTTAAGAGGCTCCACTGAAATTGTCCAGTCTTAGACCCTGGAAATCCACAAGAAAGCTTCACAATAGTCTAAGCAAGAAATCAGGAGGAAGGGATGGTGTGTTGGAAGCTGATTGAAGATATTTCTGCTGCAAACTAGGAAGGATTTAATTACCACAGAGATGAAGCTGGAGTCATGAGTTACAGGATGATGATGATGATGGTGATGATGATGATGATGATGATGATGATAATGATGATGATGATGATGATGATGATGATAAAGTTTGTAAGGGAAGAAGGAGGGGAGGAGAGACAGAGATAGACCTCACTAGAAATAGATAGATGATAAGTAGGTAGATAGGCAACAATCAGGTAAAAATGAACATTCAGATAGATAATAAGGAAACAATGCAAAGGATGGAAGGGGTGACATTGATCAGATGACACTGATCATAATCTGACTGATGGGATTGGAACCCATAGCTACAACTACTGTATAACTACTTAATTAAAAAAAGAAACAAATTTACTCTAGAGGCTAGGCAGGAGAATTATAAGTTCAAATCCAGCTTGTTCTATATATGTAATTCCAGGCTAGCCTGGGCTACCTAGCTAGACCCTGTCACAAACAAACAAAACAAAACAAACCAATGATCAAGGCCTCTTCTTCTCACCTGGCATAACTTCACTCAGCAGCCACAAAGTCAAGCCTTGCCTGAATAATCTGTTGCAATTGTGGCAGCGGAGGCCCAGGTCTGTTTCTTGAATTACTGTTACACCATTAGTGTAAGGCCACAATTGGCTGACTGACCTGAGCCAAGTTGATACTTGCTCTGTGTACATTCACCCTCCTGGTTGTGTTAGGAGGATATTAATTGAGATAGCACATGCCAGAGTTCATGAGCGAGATTCAGCAAATGTGTGGGCAGATGAACTTCAGTTGTGAAAGGCCCAACATTTGTAAGGGCAAGGCCTGCCAGCCGTCTCTGCGCCCCAGGTGACCAATTTTCATTCCTGCAGTTCTGAGTCTCAGCTCCAGCTTGGCCACTGGGCTCCGTTCCAGGGGGCCTGCATGCATCAAGCTAAGTACGATCTGGAAGAGTGTACAGCACCTGCTGGATCCAAAGTCCGACTACCAGGGCCTAGCCTGGCTCTGGGAGATCCATGGGTGTGGTAAGCGGGGGGGGGGGGGGGGGGGGCCCAAGGGGCGGCGCCTTTGGGGACAAGCAGCCTCCAGGGATAGGGCAGGGCAGGGCAGGGCAGGGTAGGACTCCGCTCCCCATATCTGACTTGATTGAAAAGATGACAGTGTCAAAGCCACTTGAGAGCCACCAAGATGGAGTTGGAACTGGAGTTCCGAGGAGCCGGGGCTGGGGCCTGGCCTACTGGGAAGTGGCTCCTGGGGACCGAGGTCCCCACGGGGAATGAGGAGCAGGAGGAGGTGGAGGTCACCAAAGGGAAAGGCCAAGCCGGAAGCCTGCTGCGCTGGTTCTCCACCGTGATCCTGTATCTGGCCTTCCTCGGGCTGGTGAGAGCTGGGGCTGCGACCTCCCGAGTGCGGGGCGTCTTGTCAGGGAATGAGAAGCTCCAGCTTGGACTCTCCTATTTCACACCTACCTACACAGTGTGATCTTGGGCACTTTGCTTTCATCGCCTGCAAAATGGGCACACTTGTAATCGTGAAGGGTGACTGTCATGTGTGAAAGTTATTTTCCTGACATTTTCCAAGTGCCTGGGTGTGTTGAGGAGATCCAAGAAGACAGGCTGGATTTGCAGATGCTTTTCTCCACACCCACCTGTCCAAGCTCGAAATGATGGCACAGAAAAGCTGCTGCTTGGGGATTTTTCTCTTCCTGGTGGCTTGACCATGTTCAGCTGAGCTTGGTAGATAGGACCCAGAGAGGCTGGGATCTGTTTCCAGATCACACAGCTGGTTAAGTGGTAGAGTCAGGAATATCTTCACCCTGCCATCACTCGATTGGAAATCACCCTGCCGATCTGCTAAGCAAAGTGCAGGAATAGAAACGTCCAACTTGATCATTTTTGACTCTGGAGTGTCTGGAGGGTGAGTCCTTCAAAGGCAATCATTTCTAATCAGTTAGCATCTTAGAGTGAACCAATTAGAACCAAGTTGCTTTAATTTATTTTGAGATAGAGTTTTGCTATGCAGATCAGGTTATCCTTGAACTGGCAATCTTCCTGCCTCTACCTCCCAAGTGTTGGCTTATACTGGGTAGGCCACATGCCACACCAGAATCTTTGGGGGGGGGGGGAAGCGATGAGAGAACTCACTGCAGATGCTTGCTGAGCCCTCTGTTTTGTTTTTTTTTGGTTTTGTTTTTGGGTCCGGTCATGGGGCCTGAACTCTGGGCCTGGGCGCTGTCCCTCAGCTCTTCAGCTCAAGTTTAGCACTCTACCACTTGAGCCACAGCGCCACTTCCGGCTTTTTTCTTTTTGCTTATGTGGTGCTGAGGAATCGAACCCAGGGCCTCTGGCATGCAAGGCAAGCGTTCTACCACTGAGCCACCTTCCCAGCCCCATTGCTGAGCCCTCTGTATACCAGGCCTTCTTGGGCCTTTGAAGACATGAAACACTTTGAGTAGAGTCAGTGCTCAGCCTCTTTGTATCTGATGCTGGGGCCTGTGTCAGTGGCTTCTTAGTCCTGGACTGCTGGTGTTTGAATAGGAAATCCACTCTTCATTTGGAACCAAACAGTGTAATCAGAATAAAAGATTTTTGAAGTATGGATAATTTAAGTTTTCTTAAAGGGTTTTGCACATTTTCTAAAACTGAACTGTAACCCTCAGTTCTTGCTAACAAATTGTGCAAACAAAATTTTGTTAATATCATTCTGCACATGTGTAAGTCCTATTTGCTGGAAAAGCCATGAAGATGGTGCTCTTTCCTGATGCCTTTGGAATGTCACTGAAGATTAAGAAATATTCAGAGTGCTTATCTTCTGTTTGTTGGACATCTGTATTTGAGAGGTAGATCCCCATATATATCAGAAATTTTCATTTTAACTTATTTTTAAATTAAATAGAGTAAGTTTATTTGAAAGTGAAAGAAATGATAGAAAGTAACTCCATTTGGAGAGGAGTCTAAAGAGGAATCCCAGAAATTTCCATTTTAATGTAAAAAAACTAGGAATAAAAATTTTGATGTTTGATAATTTCAAATTTTACCATTAATATTCCTCTGTTAGTCATGCAAATAGTAAGCATATTTTAAAAAAGAAAGGATTCTGAGAATAAATTTGTTTCATCTTTATAAGAATAAATGCAGAACAGCATTTTAAGGTATTGTTCAAAAACTAAACACAACCGCAACAGAAAACATTTTTTTTTAATTTATAATTTTAAATAAAGGAAAAAAGCCATACCTTATAATAGCTCTACAGATAATAATGTTGTGCATTTTCTTAAATTGTTTGATTTGGTAATTCTTCTCATTCCACTGTAATCATCCTCCCACTTTTTTGTTGTTGTTGGTGGTGGTCATGGGGCCTGAACTCTGGGCCTGGCTACTGTCCCTAAACTCTTCAGCTCAAGGCTAGCGCTCTACCACTTGAGCCATAATGCCACTTCTGGCTGTTTCTACTTATCTGGTGTTGAAGAATCAAACCCAGGGCCTCATGCTTGCAAGGCAAGCACTCTACCACTGAGCCACCTTCCCAGCCCCCCTTCAATTTTTTTTTTATCGTGGAAAAGGCTATTATTTAATAGCCATCATTTAATGTTCATTGTTAGCACAAAGCTTTTTGTCTTTTTCCATTTTAGGGACTGGGTGCTGGCATATTGGGACCCACATTTCAAGATCTGGCCACTAATGTGAACCGCAATATCAGCAGCCTTTCGCTAATATTTGTGAGCCGGGCCTCTGGATTTTTGTGTGGCTCCATGATTGGGGGAGTTCTTCTGGAC
Source organism: Dipodomys merriami (assembly GCF_024711535.1). NCBI lineage: Eukaryota > Metazoa > Chordata > Mammalia > Rodentia > Heteromyidae > Dipodomys > Dipodomys merriami. The sequence continues at coordinate 30,518,492 of NW_027206401.1, read as the reverse complement.
CATGTAAATCATTTTATACTTATGGGTAAGGAAGTGCTGACTTTCACTTCTTTGAAATTGTCAGTGAGTTCACAAGCGTGTGAGAAATAACAGCCTGATGATGGTGTTTCGGGGTCCTCTAGAGAAGCTGCGTCTCCAGGGCTCCTGCTCTTGCTCAGCAGCTACAGACTGGGCCACCTGGAATCTTGATTAGCCCTCAGTGTGCTGATGGCAGTCATGAGCCTCCAACCTCCTGAGGCACCAGTCCATGTCACACACTTGTCCCAAAGCTCTGCACATCAGGTGTAGGACAGGTCTCTAGGGCCACCTGGAGCCAGATGAACTCTGGGAATGTGGCCAGGCTCTCTAGACTCTGGGTTAGCAGTGTGGGACAGAGGATGGTGATGAACTGATCCAGGCTACACATTTGTCCCTATTGCTGCCCCAGGTCAGTGATGAGCCCAGATAGCTCTGCAGCATTGGAGAGACATGGCTACGCGTTTAACATTCTGTTTTGGATTCACTAACATATTTAAAGAAAATTTGGATCAATGTGATGAAACTCTTTTGGAGGCAAGGAGAATGACTTATTGCTAATGAATAAGTAAAGAAAAAAAAATCCCTCTTCCAAAATGGGTTAAAATAATGTTTTTCCTGACCTATTCCACAAACCAACTTATTTAGCAAAGTTTTATCACAAGCTGATATATTGATTACATTGTATTATTTCCCTTTTACATTATATATATATATATATATATATTCCTTTAGATTTAATCACTGTTGTTAGATCTCATTTGCTGTGAAACTTTAAAGTTTTATTCACATTATAGCAAATTATATTTATAATCCATGAATACTATTAAGTCTTGGGTAAAATAATAACTTGTAGAAACTGCAACTCTTATCTCAAGATTACCTACCTTTCACTTGACCTTGTTTGCATCTTTGTAAAGCTTTTAGGATATGGACTTGCCTTTGACTATTGGTACAGTTTTCATAGCTAGATTCTTCTTTTTTTTTTTTAACCTTTCTGTTCAGGGATATCAATGCTGGTTACCACTGCTAGTCTTTACCTTACTCCTTTCTGCAAGACCGCAGAACTTCTGATTGGCATGATGCCTGTCTTTGGTGCTTCCATTGGCGTTCTTGATACAGGTCAGTTAGTCTTTCATTGTCTTCTTGGTGGGGAATGGGACATGGCTGGTAGGAAAAGTAGAGCAGATGAAATACTAACATCATTTGCATTGCTCGTGAAATGACGTGAACTCTGGGGACATCCTACCAAAACTACCTCCTAGCAACTACCCCTCTTGCTAGTCAAGTCACCATTTTTAACAACCTACTAGGAAGTGATCTTTGAGGGTTTTGGTTATGAGAGGTGTCGATTTACTATATCCCAACAGGGAAAAGACACCCAAACTAAAGCTAATCACAGTGCAGTTGAATGGGCTCACATTTTAGGATAGAATCTGGTAATTTTAGATCAAGAGGAAATGGCTTTGCCAGACTGCCAACAATGGACTACCACCACTGACACCAGGAACGGTGTACAGAGGTGGTATGGAAATTGTGGATGACAGCATTTTTGTCATCAGAAAGGTGAAAGGCCTTGCTCATACCCACAACGTGCTCACCCTGTTGGAGTCCTGGATAGCTATACCATTTACCTGTGGGATGGCTGTTAAAGAAAACATTTGTATTATTATTTTGTGTGCATGTGTGTGCGCGCGCACGTGGCGGGGGGGGGGGGCGGCGCACGAGTGCGCATGCGCACCAGGGCTGAGGCTTGAACTCAGGGCTTGAGCGCTGTCCCTGAGCTTTTTTAACTCAAGGCTTCATGCTCTACCACTTGAGCCACAGCTCTGTTTCTGGCTTTAAAAAAAAAAGTTAATTGGAGATAAGAGTTTCATGAACTTTGCTGCCCAGGCTGGCTTTGAACCTTCAGCCTTGGTCTCCTGAGTGGCTAGGATTACAGGCGTGAGCCACCAGTGCCCAACTGTGAAAATATTTGAATACAAAAGAGACAGCCAGATCTAAAGAAGCTAGATCTAAAATACAACTAGTTGTAATAACATATACAGGGTTCAAAGCATTTATAGACAAACAACAAACAGATCAAAGGAGAGGAGAAATACTTAGGATAGGAATCTAAAAGCTTAACTCCTCTGAACAACTAAAATACTGTTTACTAAAATGAATTCCATAGCTGGGCACCAGTGGCTCATGCCTGTAATGCTAGCTACTCAGGAGGCTGAGATCTGAGGATCACAGTTCAAAGCCAGCCTGGATAGGAAAGTCTGTGAGACTCTCATCTCCAAATAAACCACCAGAAAACTGGAAGTGGTGTTGTGGCTCAAGTGGGAGAGCACTAGCCTTTAACTGAAGAGCTGAAGGACAGCACCCAGGCCCAGAGTTCAAGCCCCACAACTCCCCCTCCCCGCCCTCCGCCCCCCCCCCAGGCACAAAGAATTCCAGGAAATAGAAACATGTTTTATTTTTAAATTTTGGAGGGACAATGGAAGAACAGTAATGGAGGGGGAAGGGTAAACAAATGTAGTCATTGTATTTAATGTACATTATGTAAAAACTCAACTATGTAACAGGTGAGGAGGGAGAAGAGGGGGAAATAAGGGAGAACAAGGAAAGGGGAGACATTGTAAAGAAGCATTATACTCGAACCTGACTGGAATTGTAACCTCTTTTGAACAATTCCTTAATAACAACTAAAAAAAAAAAAGAGAGTGCAGCCAAAGACACAGGTGGCTCTCCACCTGTCTTAGCTATTCCAGAGATTGAGATCTGCTTTGGAACCAGGCCAGGCAGACATATCTCAGAGACTTCCATCTCCAATAACAAGCAAAAAGCTGAAAGTGGGCTAGGTGCTGGTGGCTCACTCCTGTAATCCTAGCTACTCAGGAGGCTGAGATCTAAGGATTGCAATTCAAAGCCAGCCCAGGCAAGAAAGTCCATGAGACTTCTCTCCAACTAACCATCAAAAAACCTGAAATGGTGCTGTGATTCAAACTGGTAGAGTGCTAGCCTTGAGTAAAAGAGCTCAGGGACAGTGCCCAGGCCCCAAGCCCTACAACCAGAAAACAACAACAACAACAACAACAACAATAACCAACTTGGAAGTGGAGGTGTAGCTCAAGTGTAGGGTGACAGCTTTGAGTTGAAAAAGCCAAGTAAGAGCACGAGGCTTTGAATTCTAAATACAGTTGAGAAAAATAAAACAAACCAAAAAACCTAGATAGCCAAAGCCATGATGCTCTTGGCTGTCAGCTTCCAGGTATTCAGACAGTGTAGGTTTGCATTAGGAAACCTGTTCTTGTCTTGTACTTTGGACATAATGGGATTTTGGAGCATTCAGGTCTTGAATGGGTATCTTGCCTCTAATTTATACACAAGTAAATTTTCCTCAATTGGAATTGAGTACCAATTGCAAGTATGGAAGCCACAATCACAAGTATTTGGCCACAATCGGATAAAATCTTCCCTAGTCAGTGTGTGTGTGTGTGTGTGTGTGTGTGTGTGTGTTTGAGTGTGTGTGTATGAATATGTACATATGTATATATCTTTTGGAAATATATAGACATATATGTACAATATATATCTTTTGTAAATATACATAAAATGGATAAATATGTGTGTAATGTGTCTGCCCTGAGGTGGTAGTTGTTTTCAAGCATATGGAATTCCATGTATGACATTGAAACATTCTAGTAGGCTAGAATTTTTTACCTATGCAATGGACTCAGGGCCAGTCTTTGATCATTTAGAACATGGCAAAGAGATTTCCATGTAATATTGAGTCATTCTCTTTCAGATGAAACTGAACCATGTTTTTCCTGTTATCCTGAATAATTTAATTTTCTCTGTGTCTCTTTGGTAGGTGGGAACGTGCTCATCTTGGCTCTTTGGGGGGACAAGAGCCCCCCCCACATGCAGGCCTTACACTTCAGTTTTGCCCTGGGCGCCTTCCTGGCTCCCCTGCTGGCTAAACTGGCCCTGGGCCCCACAGTGTCTGCTGACAACCACACAGAGCCCGACTTTCTCTCTGCAGCCCTCAATGCCTCTTCTGAAGCCGCCTCAGACCCTCTACTCGCAGCTCCCCATGACATGAACTTACTGTGGGCTTATGCTTCCATAGGCACTTACATTCTCATAGTTTCTCTCCTTTTCTTTGCTCTGTTCTGCATGAAAAGCTCAAGGCAGGGAAAATCAAAAGCATCTGCTCAACAATCTCGAAGAGCTCAATACCACAAGGCCCTTCTCTGTCTGCTTTTTCTGTTCTTTTTCTTCTACGTGGGGGCTGAGGTGACATATGGCTCTTATATTTTCTCCTTTGCCACCACCCATGTTGGCATGGACGAGAGAGAGGCAGCTGGCTTGAACTCCATCTTCTGGGGGACCTTCGCAGCCTGCAGGGGCCTGGCGATCTTCTTTGCCGCGTGTTTACGCCCTGCCACCATGATTGTGTTGAGCAACGTTGGCAGCCTGGCCTCCTGTTTGTTTCTGGTGCTTTTTGACAGCAGCCCCCTTTGTCTCTGGATAGCAACCTCCGTGTATGGGGCCTCCATGGCCACCACGTTTCCCAGCGGTGTTTCTTGGATTGAACAGTACACCACCATCAGTGGCAAATCTGCTGCATTTTTTGTGATTGGTGCTTCTTTGGGAGATATGGCTATTCCTGCAGTAATTGGAGTTCTTCAAGGGCAATACCCAGATTTACCAGTACTCATGTATACCTGCTTGGGGTCAGCGATCTTCACTGCTATTTTATTTCCTGTGATGTATAAAGTAGCAACTTGGCCTCTGAATCACCAGAGAAAATAAAACAGAAAGAACAAAGAACAGAAAGCTTTGCTACCTACTTTTGGGCAATGAAAAATAAAAGACTGGGCTTGGTGCAGAAAATGAACTGAATCATATTTTAAAATGGCTGAAATGAATGGAACAATGTCTTTATGTAATAGATAACATATAGAAACATTTTGATGGAGGCCATGGTTGAAATTTCCAACCAATTCCTCTCCAGTGCATTGATGGTTAAAGTCCATCTTAGTTAATGCTGGAGATTCTGCCATGCAGCTGCAGGACAAAAGGGACCAACATAACATTCAGAACAGACGGATAATTCTTGGCTTCTTTGAGAAAGAAACACCACTTCTGAAGAGAACAGAGCACAGCATGGGCAGATTTTCAGCATGCTTGGGGATCAGAATTTCTAGGTCTACTTTGAATTCATGCTAAAATGGTTTGAAATGCTCTATGAGTCCCAGAGTCTTTCCTAACCTACCATATTTACATGCAGTAGGATCTTGTTGAGACTTGTGTTTAGCATGAGGCTGGGTAGGTCTGTTAGCATGCCCTCATCTCAGATCCTCAGCCCCTCCCACAAAACCAGTTGATATGGCCAGGCCTAACTGCAGCTGGCCTTCAGACCTACCCATTCCTCCCACTCCACATCCTGTCTGTACATTTGAACAAAGGACAGGCACCATTTCTCCCTCCCAAGGTGGCTTTGTCAACCTCAGCTGGCAATACATTGCTTTTCCTGTCCATGACTCTGTCCATGTGGTCTGTGTGGTCTTCTGGGATGGATGATTTCAAAGTAATCTTGTATGGTCTCCAGAATTTAGATCATTGAATGAAAGCATTCATGTTTGAGAAACTGGGTGGCTATATTGGAAGAGAACCACAAAGCAGTGAAATAGATTTTCTAAATACATGATCAGGCACCTTTGTTCAGCCAGCGAACTGAGGAGAGCAGTTTCATGAAAAACTTTCCTTGGAAGGGAACCAAAATTTGTAATTGCTTTGCCTTCACAAAGTAAAGCAAAGTTTGATTAAATGCTAAGGGGCCATATGGATTCTTAGTTTTATAAAAATGATTAGCAAGCTGGGTGCTGGTGACTCATGCTTGTAATCCTAGCTATGCAGGAGGCTGACATCTGAGGACTGCAGTTCAAAGCCAGCCTAGGCAGAAAAGTCCATGAGATGCCTGACTCCAGTTAATCACCAGGAAACCTGAATGGCACTGTGGCCCAAAGTGGTAGAGCTCTAACTAGTCCTGAGCAAAAGGGCTCAGGGATAGCACTCAGGCCCTGAGTTTAAGCCCCACAACCCCAAACAAACTAACAAGAAAACCAAAACTCTTAGCAGGGTCTAAGAGACCACTTTTAAGATGGGACTCTTGTCTTTGGTTCTACACTGAGTCACTTAACAGGTTCTATTTCACTCATGTCCTGAGCTTTGATTTTGTGAGTTAAAATGAAATGACTTCCCAATTGATAAAGCTATATAGGTTTTAATGTTTGTTGCAGATGTCTTCCAGAACAATCTCTTCTCTATTTTAAACAGGTTCACAAATATACTACTGAGTTAGAAATATATTACAATTTAAAATATTTAATGCTTATACTTACCTGGAGTAAGTATCTCTAGAATACAGTTTTACTGAGGCATTTTCTTTCTGCTTCTGTTCTCTTTTGAGACAGGGTGTTACTATGTAGCCTAGCCCTTAAAGTCGGTCCTCCTAACTTAGTCTCCAACTTGTTGGGATTTCTGGTGGATGCCAACACATCAGGCGAGTGCCATGTTTGTTCCATCCATAGATACAAAAATTCCTATAATTTTTACAGACCTGAAACAAGATATTTCTTACAATTAATGATCATTTAACACTTTTGATAACTTTTATAATTTTTTCCATGCAAAGATAAATATTGCATTTTATTTTATTTGCTGATTATGGAGTTTGAAGTCTGGGCCTGGGTGCTGGTCTCTGAGCTCTTTTGTTCAAGGCTACTGCTCTACCACTTTGAGCCACCTTACCATTTCCAGTTTTATGGTGGCTAATTGGAGATAAGAGTTCATGGACTTTCCTGCCCTGGCTGGCTTTGAACCGCGATCCTCAGATCTCAGCCTCCTGAGTAGCTAGGATTACAGGCGTGAGCCACCAGTGCCCAGCCCTAATGTTGCATTTTATAATCAATGAAATATAGTGGAAATCAAGCCTGTACTTCCCTGTTATGGTTGATTTCTTCACTGAAATTATTGAAATATAATAATTCATTATGGAAATTATACTATTATAATAGGTATTAAACTATATTACACTATGTATACATTATATATAATAATTAGTGAAAACTAGTTAAATTAGTGAAATATAATAATTCATTATAGAGAGTCTACTATTTTTACAAACAATTTTCAGGTAAAAGTTACTAATTTTTCTAGGAAGGATTCATTATGTTTTCCAGGCTGGCTTCAAATCCATAGTGATCCACTTTCTTTAGCATTCTTTATATATAAGACTCCATGCCAATACCACCACACCAGATGGAAAAGATATTTCCAAAAGATAGTTCCTCCAGTTATGTTCAAATTTGGTGTTTGGAGACACTGTGGTCTAATTTTAGAGGCAATTAGAGTTGCTACATTAATAGCAGAACTGTAGTAACTGTAGTTGGGTCTTTTGAGGTTCTTGGAATTCAGTAACAGGCTGGGTGCCAGATTTGTTTCAAGATTTGATCCTTCCTGTGACTGAGTGCCAATCACATTAAAAGCACTTTGAAACCGGGCTAACTTTCCACACTGGAATGCCTGTGTCAGTCATTTAGGCTCTTCTTTCTTGAATTTGAAATACCAGAGACATCAAAATCTAGAGAAGAAAGTGGCCTCCAGGCCACTTTCTGGGCCTCCACCTGGAGGCCTAGAAGTAAGAGATGAGTAAGAATGTTTCATATGACTGAACTGTTGTGGCCATCCTTAGATGAATGATCAGAACTGATGACAGATTTATTTCTTTCTAAGTTTTGTGCTGAATGACAATTGATTTCTACCAGCTTGCATTTTTTTCTTATCTAATTCCTGTAAACTTGCTTGCTGGAAAAAAATTTGCCTTAGTTCCCCTTAAGTAAAACACAGCACCTTTCTTTCCTCCCCCTCCCCCTCCTCCTCCTCCTCCTCCTCCTCCTCCTCCTCTTCCTCCTCCTCCTCCTCCTCCTCCTCCTCCTCCTCCTCCTCCTCCTCCTCCTCCTCCTTCTCCTCCTCCTCCTCCTCCTCCTCCTTCTCCTTCTCCTCCTCCTCCTCCTCCCCCTCCTCCTCCTTTCTTCTTTGTGCTGGTCCTGGGGTTTGAACTCCAGGTCTTGGCACTGTCCCCGAGCTTTACTGCTCAAGGCTAGAGCTCTACCACATTGAGTGAGCTCCATGTTCAGTTTTCTGGTGGTTAATCAGAGATAAGAGTCTCATGGACATTCTTACTTGGCTGGTGAGATCCTCAGATCTCACCCTCCTGAGTAGCTAGGATTACAGGTATGAGCTACCAGAGCCTGTTGCACAGCATCTTTCTTGGCCACTAAAATTCACTTCATATGACAGCCACCTACTGGTTCAGGTGAGAAACCTATTGACTTCAGAAAGGGCTGGGGGAGAATTGTCATTAAAGTCTGTGCTCTTTTTATACCTTTCCTCTACCTAGAGATTGCACACTACCTCTGCTTCATTTACTCCCTTCCTTCAGACATTGGGCCTAGGCAATAGCAGCAACTTGACCACTTGGAAGTTAATAAATGAGATTCTACCATCAGCATCTGCTTCGAGGGAATGGGAAGAGAGTCAGGGAGAATAGCATGGTGCTAAACACATGGTATGCCCTAAGAAATCCACATGGGAAAATTCTCAGATTCCACAAACTACTATGTAAGTGGCCATTACATCATGTTTGTAATAAACTTCTGGATGATGCAGTGTTGCTGGTCCATAGGCCACATTTTGGCTAGGGAGTCCACTTTTGGAGACCGTAGGATATTTTGTGAGTGATGCAAAATACTTCACTATGCATGGGAGTTCTCTTTTAACATTTTAAAATCTGACTCTAGCCAAATGAATTCCAGGAAATGAAAAAAATCTGACTCTATTATGTCGTTGGGCATCTGTAGTCCTTATGAAATTTCTTTAAACATACACATACATGAACATGCATGTGCACACATGCTCACACATACTCTATACAAAATACCATGAAGAAAGTGCTGCTGTGGCTCAAATGGTAGAGCGCTCTCTTGAGCTGAAGAGTGTGGGGATAGTACCCAAGCTCAGAGTTCAAGCCCCACGACCAACCAAAAAAAAATACCATGAAGAAACATGCTTCATGGATATACAATAGTTATCTTTGTCTTCTCTAATTGTCCAACTCACTCAATGTGTCCTCTTTGGCAGTTTCTTGGAGGAGCCAAGCAGATGCTGCTGAAAAAAATCTGAGCGTTCCTTCCTCTGTTTTCTGCAATAGAATTTTCTGGAATGATGGATATATTCTATGTCTGTACTATCTAGTAGTGCTGCTAGCCACATTTAGGGTGAGAGTGGTCCAATGCATTTGAAAATAGATTTCGAAAGTAGTATCAGCCAGACACTGATGGTTCATGCTTGTAATCCTAGCTACTCCAGGAGTGTGAGATCTGAGGATTATGATCAAAGCCAGACCAGGCAGAAAGTCCATGAGACTCTTAAACTCCAATTAAGCACCACAAAACTAGAAAAGTGGCTCAAACTGGTAGAGCATTAGCCTTGAACAAAAGAGCTCAGGGACAGCACCCAAGTTCAAACCCCATGACCACCACCACCACCACCAACAACAACAACAACAACAAAAAGTAGTATCTTCCTTCCAAGTGTTTGCTATCTTACCAAGAAGGTAGGCAGATCATTCTTAGATGAGGTCTTATACATTCCAGTGATAATATCCTGTTTCAAATAAGATCTCTGTGTTTAAGCACTAGAACTAGTTTGTACCTGTGATATCTCACCCCAGTTTTCAAAAGTGTCTTTAAATAGTGTGTGAAAATCAAGCATTTCTCTCCACTTGGCATAAAAAAGAAATATTTGTTTCTAAAACAAAACAGATCTCACTTGGATGAGGTCTTAAACACAGATTACTTACAAGTAAGATATCCAACTCTTGCTTAACTACAGATCAGTAACTGGAAGCAGCCATGACAAAACTAGAAGGTAGATATTCAATATAACTTTTCTTTGAGCTCATTACCTCATAATATGAGTGCCACTGAGGTAAATATAATGGACAAATAGACTTCCTTGAGCTTAAAGTAGTATAAGTTTTTCTAATATGTGTGTTCTACTTCCAAAAGCTGGATAAAATAGGACTAACCAAAATTATAAAGACAAATAATGAAAAAGGCCCAACTTTTTGCTGAAATGGGGGTGGGAGGAGTCTTGTTAACTTTTTGCCTGAGCTGGCCTCCAATCAAAATCCTTGTGGCTCTACTTCTGTAGTAAATGAGATCACAGGTATAAGCTACTCTGACCAGCCAGTGGCAGTGCTTTCTGTCATACTTTCTATGCAGTCCCAGTAAAGTAGATGAGCTCACAGTTGCTTGAGGTTTGTATTTGCAAATTGTTTGGTGTCAGACATCTATTGTAATTTTGTAAATATATGTAGTACAGTGCATATGAAGTTAAACGAGATAAAATCTGCTGGAGAAGACTCCAGAAAAGGAGATGGACACCAACATAGGTTGTACAACTTTATGGCTGATCTGGACCTTAAGTTTCAGCACCAAGCCCCTGGGGTGAGCAGATTCTTGGCTCTCAGGTCAGTCTCTTATCACTTATAGAAACTCTACCCTTACAGGACAGCTGTTCTCAGTCCACACACAGCCCTGGAGTTTTTACTTTGTTGAAGAATGGCTCAGATTAATCCTTTTTTTCTAGGAAAGTTGATTTGCAAAGACAGCCAGAAAAGGCTTGGCTTGCTGAGTAAAATGTATAAGTATTAAAAACACACACACACACACAAGATTACTGTTTGTTTTATTGTGCTCATGAGGAAAACCAGCAACTGCCTCCAGGAGAGCAAGAATCATGTACAGAACTACTCTTGGCAAAGAGTTCTGTTTATGGGAAGCTCTCACCATTTTATTGTTTTTCTTCTTCTTCTTAGATTACAATTCTGAGAACCAGTGGGGAGGGAAGGCCCGCACCATGTTGACGTCACAACCCCATGGGCCCTGCTGCTGGAGGGGGCAGGAAGTCCTGCCCGCACTGATGTCACCATCGCATCCCCCAACTAGCAGGGCAAGGTGTCAAAGGGAGACAGGCAGTGGGCAGCTTGGGGATGGGACACCGGATATAGATAGGCTGGGGGTTATGAGGAAAGGGAGGAAGAGAGAGGAATATTCAGAGAAGGAAGCAGCAAGAGGCGCCTCCTGGAGTGGATCAGAGAGTCCCTCAAGACGCACACTAGCCTGCAGAGAGGCCTATGAGAGGCATGTGAGGTGTATGGAGAGGCCTACAAGGCCTGCCCACAGGCCTGTGGAGGGGTCCTTGAGAGACCCAGGGAGAGGTACTCACCTCTGCGGAGAGGCCTGTGGTGGGGCCTGTGAGGGGCCTGTGAGAGGCACATGAGGCCTACAGAGAGGCCGTTGAGATTTGGAGAGGCCTGTGGAGAGTCCTGAGAGAGGCCTATGAGAGGAGAATGCCCAGAGGCCTGCAGAGAGGACTGTGGACAGACCTGCAGAGAGTGGACAGGCTTGTGGCCCATAATGGAGAGGCCTACAGAGAGGCTGCAGAGAGGTGAGACCTGTGTAAAGGATGAAGGAAGGAAAGAAATGAAAAAACTCACCCCCTTGGAGGATGCAGCTGCTCCTGGTTCCAAGGTATCTCAGGACAGGGTAGTTGCAGACTGACTAATAAAACTCCTTTGTCACCTTTAACCATGCCTCTGTAGATTTTCTCACTCCCAGATCATTACATTTGGAGGCCCCAGTGAGATAATCCATCTGGTGGGGATTGGGCCTTGGCCCCCAGGAAACCCCCTCATAGGTGAGTGTCTTGGCCCTCAGGGGAGAGAGACTCCCTCGAGTGTCTGTTTCCTAAGGACCAATGTGGACAGAAATCATTTGGAAACCCTCTGGGAGTGACTCTGGGTAGGCTTGAATCTGGGGAGACTCAGTGGAAGGCTGGAAATAGGGTTACTTCCTGAGTCAGAGGCTGGGACGAGGCCATTGCCCATGCCTCCTGGGGGGTTCCTTGAAAAGCCATCTGGGACCTCCTGGAGAGGTCATCTGGGACATGTGGGTTAAGTATCTGTGGCTACTTGTCTATATTTATTTTTTACTAGTTCTGTTTGTGTCCTGTATACTCCTCCACTTTTCTCGGATGGAACAAGGAACCTTTGTGTGTTCATGCCTGGAACGTATGATTAGTAACTTTTTTCTTTTAAACCAAAGGCTTACCAACTTGTATATTCCTGTAGTCCTTATCATCTTAAGACTCTCTGTGAATTAGAGTGGCCTTCTTTTGATGTTGGATGGCCATCTGAAGGAACTTTTGACCTCCCCACACCATACAGGGCTCAGTGAGTCATCTTTGGAAATCCTGGACATCCTGATCAGGTTCCCTATATTATGCTGTGGATTGACTTGATAACTAACAAGCCTCCTTGGCTTAAAAAGTTTTTAAAACAATGTCAGGTACCAACCTCTGAGGGAGACTGTGGACAAAGACTCTAGTGTGTGGTTTCCTTTACAACTAGAGATCTGTATAACTGGAACAAAATCTCTCCTTTTCTGAACAACTCTAGGAGCTCAGGTCATTATTGGAGACAGTATTTTTCACATTCCAGCCCACCTGGGATGATGGGCGGCAACTTCTACAGGTCTTTTTTATCTCAGAATTAAGACAGTTCATCTGGTGTGGTACCTTGGCAGTCCTTGGACCAGATGCTTTCCCTACTGATGACCCAGTCCATTTGGAGCGAGTCTTTCCCCAACTCACCCAAGCTGGGACTATAACAGCAATCGAGGTAAGGAGACACTTACCAATTATTGCCAGACTCAGTTACCAGGGTATGGGCAGCAGCTAGGAAGTTCTTTGAGACTGGAATGGTTCTTGGAGGCCTATAGGACCTATATGTCTATAGATCCTGAGGCCCCAGAGAAAGAGCCCTAAATATGCCTTCATTACCCAGTTGGCCCTAGATATTAGAAAAAGGCTTCAAAGATTAGAAGGTTTTGAGGGAAAGGTGTAATCTGAGCTGGTAGAAAAAGCGTTAAAAGGAAATTTGAGTCTTAGTAGTAGCACTAGGCAAGGATCAAGAAATAGCATAACTCATTTGCAAATGGCATTAGTGAAGCTTTAGGACAAGACCAATGTGCTTATTGCAAGTCAAATGGGCATTGGGAAAAGGAATGTCCAAGGAGGAGAAAGATAGAAAATGACAGGTTGAGTAAGCATGCTAGCTGCCTGGAAACTGTGTTCATATCTCCTGAGAAAAATGAAAAAGGAGCTTGAGGCTCTGAAATCCAACCTTATTGAATTTAAAAATCAGCTCTCTGAATTTAACAAAAAATGACAAAGACCAAGAAAAAATTTGCACACTTCTGTCTAAAAACACTGGCTTGAAAAGGACTCTGAATCTCCAGTATGTGCTAGTCAAAGCCTATGAAGAAGTTGAAAGTGCATTGAACAGCATGCTGGAGAAAACTAAGAGAAAATTATAGGATGTGAAGAATCCTCTTCCCCTTCACTCTCCTCTGAGCAGGATGTACCCCTTAGGTTAGAAGATTCGCTCCCTTTGAAATAATGTATGGCAGACCACCTCCTTTGGTTCCTGAACTTGGAGAAGCTATATTAACAGACATGTCTAGCCACAATCTTGTACAATCACTGCAGGCTTTGCAACATATTCTTTTATGTGCCTAGCCTTTGGTGGCCAATGCCTACTAGCCTCCTGAGAAAAGCCCCATCTATTCTTTCTCACGTGGACAGCTGGTGCGGGTAAAAAGGCATCATGCTCCTGAATTGGAGCCCAAGTGGCAAGGGCCTTACTCGGTCATGCTAACTATACCACTGGCTATTAAAGTTTCAGGAAAACAGCATTGGATCCATCACTCTCAAGTGAAACTGGCAGTGGAACAATATCCAGAGATGGCTGAAAGATGGACTATTCAGAGATATTATTCAGAGTTATTATTCAGAGATACTATTAAGACCTACCGAGTCTTAATGTGTTTAACAGGGACATGATTCTTTGCTATGATTATACCTCCTTGTTCTTAATGTGTTACTATGGGGAGAACTTTTCTGCCCACACCTTTGTACAGGCGGCCTGCTATTATCTGTTGGATTTTCCATACTCTAAAGCCTGTTTGATGAGGGGCTAGGGGGAATGTAGGATTCTGGCCAAAAAGAGGAGGTAAAAATCAATGATTTGATTGGAGATAAAAACTAGTAGGGAATGTGAGAGCCAGCCGGAAGGCCCGCTCCATGCTGATGTCATTGCCCCCGTGTGCCCAGCTGCTGGAGGGGGCGGGAAGTCCTGTCCCATGCTGATGTCACCACCCACACACTGACTTGGGGGAGCAGGGCATCAAAGGGGGTCAGGCAGTGGGTGGCTTGAGGGGAGGGCCACTGGATATAGATAGGCAGGGGGTTCTGAGGAGAGGGAGGTAAGAGGGACTTGATCAAGGTGGGCGACACAACCCCCTCACTGAACATCGACCCACTGCAATCAGGCTTCAGCCCCCACCCATCTATAGAACCCCCGTAACTCCAGTGAAACTGGCCATTATGGGGTCATTTTTGTATCAATAATTAGAGTGACCTCCACATGGCAGGCCTTATATTTGGCTAATGGTATTCTTGGTGAGCTATTTTAAGAGCAAATAAGACATAATGTCTGACCTCATGATCTTAACATAACGATAACTCAGAACACAGTAGCCATCCAAAGGGGCCCAGTTTACCTGAGCAAGCACAGTAAGAAGTCTCTCTCTCTCTCTCTCACCGTACTCTAGGACTTGAACTCACAACTTCATAGGTGTTTATTATTTTTGTTAAATGCTCTACTACTTTATTCATACCTCCAGCTCTTTTTGCTTTCTTGTGTGTTGTCTAGGACTAGTCTCAGATGGTGATTGTCCTATATAGTGTCCTCCACAGCTCTTCCATGCCTGGCCCAGGAAGCCTCCCTTTTAACCCCCTCAGAAAGTAACTTTTTCTTCTTGTTTACACTTTTTCAGGCTTTTCTGCATATACACCTAAGTGCTTCTGCTCACCTCACCCAAATACTCGTCTCACAGAGTGAGCCGGTGTCTAATCCTCGAATCCTTATTAAAAATTGATTCGGTCTTCAGCCTAAATTTGTCATTTAGCCTTTTGACAAGGACAGGCTCATATTTCAAAATATCTACAGAAGTAATATCAGAAGTTGGTAGTAAAGTGAGTAGCTGACAGGAAGAACCATCAAGGCAGGGCTTCAGAGCTCCACACAGATGAGCTGGTGGTTCATGGCTGTAGCCTGGGCTAGTGAGAGCTGGTTTTGGTTTGTTACAATAGAATTATTGTAGTCAAACCCAATTGCTTTTATGGCATTGCAAGTTCTTTACCCTGAGGGCCTACCCATCCTCTCCCATATCATATTCCATTTTCTTTCATATGCATTTTATTTCAACCACTTCAAACTTTTCTCAAAGACACTTTCCTAGGTTACTTTTTCATGTCTGTGACAAAAATATCTGAGATAATGAAACTTACCAGAGGAAACATTTATTTTGTTCATAATTTCAGAAGTTCTTGTCCATGTTGTGAGGTCCCATAGGTCAGCAGACTCCATTCCTGGTGGTGGGACCATGCTACTCACTGTAAGGTGAAAGAAAGCAAAGATATTGACTACTGGTTTCAAGGAAGCAAAAAGAATCCATTTTATAACATCTTCTACCAAGTTAATTAAACTATGAGCCCATAAATTGTGATTCTATTTGCAAAGTCAGAATCTTTATGAGTCTAGTACCTTCCAGAGGCCTTACTTCTGAACACTGCTGTACTGAAGACAAAGCCTTTAACACATAAGCTTTGCGGGGAGACATTGAACATCCAAACCATAACATCCCAGCCACAGATCCCTAGGGTTCATGGCTAGCTCATAATACATGATGCGTTCAGTCCATCTCTAAGAGTTTCGAAGTCTTCACAGCTCCAGTTACTCAAAAGTCCAAGTTCAAAGTCTACTGTGAGATTGAAAACAAATTGTTTGCTGTTAGCCCCTATTTAAAAAAATTACATGCTTCCAAGAGACAATGGTATGAGCCAAACATGCTCATTTCCAAAGGGTGGAGAAGATAGTAAGTGAAACCAGGCTCATCAAGGTTAGCATTAAACACTGTAGCTCTGGATCTGGTTTTCTAGGTTCCACAAGTTTGGGGGCAGCCAAACCATGATGCCCTTATCAGATACAGCCCATGGGGCTTGTCTTGGGCTGGGAAAGGAACCTTGACCCGCTCCCCTGCTGTCTAGTCTCCTAGATTTTCCTTTGTAATCTCAGTGGAAGGCTCATGGCCCCCATAACTTTGTATTCTTCATGCCTACAAATCCATCACCATGGGAATCATACCAATGGCTAGCAAACAAAAGGGTGGGGGTGGAATGATGGGGATGAAAGGGGATTTCCTGCGCAGTCCTGTGTGAGCAGACTGCAAGGAATTCACACTTTTACACTCTTGAGAGTATAGTGGCTCTTGCCATTTCCTGAGATACCCTCAAAGCATCTGTGCTATTATTCTTGGGCAAAGGACTTCGCTTCCTCTAAAGGGTCCAAGACTCTTTAACAACCTCATCCTCCTCAGCTGAAACTTAAAGCTGACTCTTTTTCTTGTCAAACTGGAAGCTTCTCAAGTGTGCTCATTTTGTTCCCAATTCTCACTGTAAATATAACTAAAAGCAGCCAGCAACACACAACATGCCTCTGTCTAAATGCTGTGTTATGAAATTTCCCCCACCAGATAGTCTCTCACCTTTAAGCAGCCTCCTACAAAGTATCAGAGCATGGACAAAATGTAGACATGCTCTTTGCCAGAATGCGATATGAATGCTCCCCAGTGAAATTCCCAGCCCTGCCCTCATTTCCATCTCGAACCTCATCTGCAGAGCCTTTACCTTCCACATTCCTGTAAGCATTCTGGTCTTCTGAGGTCCCATCAGAACCAGCTGATAAGCTCTATTTACAATATTACAGGGCTTCCGTAGCCCACAGCTTTCAAATTTTCCAAATTCCCTCTGCATACCAATTTCAAAGGCTTCTGAGCCACATATTCAGATATTGTCACAGCTAAACATATGATACAACTGTTAGGAGGTGGCTTTATTTTGACTCACAATTGCAGAGGTTTTAGTCCCCGGTTGCTTGGCTCCATTGTTCCCTGCACCCCTGTCCCCCCATACACACACGCACACCACATCATCATCATCATCATCATCATCATCATCATCATCATCATCATCATCATCATCATCATCATGGCAGGGTGCATAAGAGCTGCTCACTTCATGGTAGCAGGGGAAGCTAGGAAGGAACTTGTTTTTCTAACTGAATGGATCCGTCGCATCCATCCCAGGGGACCACGCAGAGGCAGGCAGGCACAGGAGAAAGATTATTACAAGATGTATTATTAGAGGAGCCATATCCCCCCTCCCCCCCCACCCCGAGAGAGCACATGGCGGCCTCCACTGTCTAGGTAGCAGCAGGGTCTGGGGGTAGGAAGTGAGGTAGATGGGAGCTCAGGTGGGTCTGGGTGAAGAGAGGGAGGGAGCCCTGGAAACTCCAGGGCTGGGAGAAGCTCCTGGCTTGCGTGGAGCTGAGGACCAAAGGTGGGCATAATGCTTACACTAACAAAGCTTCTCACTGAACCCCACTAGCCTATGAATCCCTAAGTGGATTTATCCATTCATAGTCATAGCCTATATTATCCAATCACTTCTCAAAGGCGCCACCTCTGTACATTGCTGTATTCTGCTTCAACACCATGAGCTTCAGAGGGACATTTAACATCCATAGCACTTTCCCATAGGTTCTTACATTGTACAATTGTTATGCTATGTAACAATACATTTCATAACAGTTTCCCATACTTATATATACTTTATGAAGGTAAGAACTATCTCTCATCTGTGTGCACTGTTTTCTGGACAGTTGGCATAGCCTAACACTCCATATTCTTTGATCTCTCTGTACATTTGCATTAACAGTTGTTTTTCACTTCAGATCCTCAGCAGTACAAAAAATAACACATTTACAAATATTATTTCAACTAAAATTAAAGATCTCATAGTACTAACTTCTGAGGATCCTGCCTCTAATTTTTAAGGTTTTGTTTGTTGTCTGTAACATCTTAGTGAGACCTCTCTAAAATTTTGAGACACAAACACTTTGGAAATCAGCATAATAATCTTATAATAGTTTAAGCAGGCAAGGAGGGCAAGAACTAAGGTAATTGGAATTGACAATTGGAAGCAGATATGGATAAAGCTGGAGTGCTGAAATATTTACACTAAGTTTTCTTTTTCTTTTTCCTTTTTCTGTTGGTTATTTTGTTGTTGTTGTTGTTGGACTCAGGGCCTGGGGTACTGTCCCTGAGCTCTTTTGTTCAAGGCTAAGCATTCTACCACTTTGAGTCTCAACACTTCTTCTGGTTTTCTGATGGTTAATTGGAGATAAGAGTTTCACGGACTTTCTGCCCAGGCTGGGTTTGAACTGTGATCCTCAGATCTCAGCCACCTGAGAAGCTAGGATTATAAGTGTGAGCCAGTGCCAGGATTATACTAAATTTCTGGCAGCCAGTGTGTGTGTGTGTGTGTGTGTGTGTGTGTGTGTGTGTGTGTGTGTGTGTGTGTGTGTGTGTGTGTGTGTGTGTGTGTGTGTGTGTGTGTGTGTGTAAGATAGAGCAGGGGGGATGGTGGAAATGCTATCAAGAGCTAGCTCAGTGCTCAATCAAATAAGAAAGTTATTTCAATAGAAAAAAGGAACATTTTCATCTCCTATTGAGATTTTTTCCATGTGGTAAAAGAGCAAAGGGAAACAAACTAAGGTTTCATAAAAATGTAGTCTTTCTCACCCTGCACAACTACTCTCAGTAATCCAGAAAATCTATGGCTTAATCTATTTCTGCACAAACATTCTATTATCTGAGTTCAGGCCAGTGAGGGCTTGTAACCCAGATTCTTTTCTCGAGCTAAAGTTACAGTGTTATGGAAGGCCAGTGATTCGCGGACTGATCTTGGCGAGTTGTTACTTTCTATGTTTCATCTTCCTAACTGTAAGCAGAGCACAGAACTATGGTGGAAGGCAGTATCTCTGTGAAAATTGAGATATTACACTTAGGAGCTCACAATGCAATTAAATAACTGGAGACATTTCATACGCAAAGAAAGTTTTTAAACATTTTATTTCTAAAATTAAGTCTCTTGAGATCCCTTCCCCCCTGCCCCCTCGCCGCAGCAAACCCGGGCGAGGCGAGGTCTCATCTCGCAGTTTCAGGCCCAAGTGTCCTTACAGCTTCTGAGCTGCATCCGACCCTGAGATTCCGCTCTGTTCCAAGGGTGCAGCTCCAGGTCTGTCCGCCAAGGGGCGCCGTCCGCAGGCTCCCAGAACTCTGCTTAGAGTAAATACCCTGCAAAGGCAAAGTTCTAGTCATTCAGAGAACCGCGTCAACTTCCGGTTTGAGGATCACACCTGGTTGGCCAATGCACTTCTCCTTCCCTCCACCCCCAAAGTGTGCGCGCAGGCGCCCTGCAGCGCGGAGGGCCGGGCCCGGCATCCGGGCCGCGCTCCAGGCTGTACCTGCAGAGGTGGTGGCTGGGGGCGCTGTGGGCGCGGGGCCGGAGCTCCGTTCCGAGCCCCGAGGTTTGGTTGCATCGAGAACCCGCGCGATCTCCGGGGCCGCCGGGCTGGAGCTACAAGTGGACTTCCGTGGGCCCGGGGCTGCCGGGCAGCGGCTGCTCCAGGCCGAGGCCCCGATGGAGAATGCGCCGGAGACGGCGGGGGGCGCCCGGCGGAACGGCCGCGGCGAGCGCCTGCTGCTCTGGTTCTCCACGGTGACGCTGTACGCCGGCTTCCTGGGGCTGGTGAGCGCCGGGCTGGGACCGCTTTCCCCGCGGGAGGCGCGTCCCGCCTCCCGGCCGCAGGTGTGGCCGGGGCTGCGTTAGCCGGCCTGGGCCTCGCTCTTGCCTTCGGGGACGTGGGCGCAGCAGCCATCGCCACGGCTCCTTGTAGCCGGGAAGCTAGCCGTCCGGATCATGGTGTCCAGCGCCGGCCGGGGTTAAGTCTCCTGGGTCCGAGGGAGAGAGAGCCGGGGCTTCGCGGCGCGGGCCGCAGCCCGCTCCCTCCAAGCCCTTACCTTAGCCATGGTTTACGCAGAAAAGCGGCTGTTGCTTTTCTCTTCCGGGCCACCTAACCATAGCCCCTGCTGACCCCTGTGGGGCTCAGGAGGCGTGGGAAGTGACTTTCCAGATTGCACGGCAGGTTCAGAGGTCGTCTCTTAACCCTGCCTCCACGCGGTTGAAATCCAGCCTGCAGATCCCGAGAGCCAAGGAACAGAAATGCTCGGTTGGATCATTGGTGACTCCGGAGTGTTGGGAGGGAGAGACGATCCCTTCGGAGCAGTTCACAATCCCAGAGAGTGGGGTTTGTGTCCCAGAATCTTTTCACGGTGGAAGCGAGGCTAGAACTCGCGGCAGATGCCTGCCGAGGTCTCGGTGTACCGGCTCTTCTCTGGCCTTTGAAGACATGGAGTACTCGGAGTAGAGCAGTTCTCAGGCTCCTTGTCCCCGAGGCCGGCTGGGGCCTGTGCTCAGCGGGTCCTTCGTTTTGGCTTGTTCCTGCTTGGATAGAAAGTCCATTCTTCACTTGGAGTAAAACAGTCAATTAGAATCCTCGAAGGGTTTTGTGTGTGTGTGTGCGAGTTTTCTGAAATGAAAATCTCAGTTCTTGCTAATAAATAGTACATTTTTTTTGTTAAAATTCTATGCATGTCCTTGTCCTATTTGCTGGGAAAGTCTTTCAGACTACTCCTTCTCGACGATCATGGATTGTCATTGATGAACAATGTAGATTAGGAAGTATGCAAATGATTTCCTGCACGTTGGACATGTGTATTTCAGAGGAAGGGACCTCAAGTCGACCAGAAATTGCCATTTGATGTGTCATAATTTCAAACTTATTTTTTTACATTTTAAAATTGTTAATATTAAGGTGATGTACAGAGGAGTTTATGTTGCATAAGTCAGATAATGAGTACATTTCTTTTGGGGCACTGTCACCTAATTTCATGTAGTATTCAGAGTAAGAATGTATTTTAGGATTTTTTTTTTGCTACACCTTATTACTTATTAGTTAATGTAGTTAAGGTGTTGTCCAAACTAAAGGGAGTTGTAACAGAAGATTTACCTTTTTTGGGTGGGCATGGTGATATACATCTGTAATTCTAGTACTCAGGATCACGAGTTTAAAGCCAGTCTGGATTACATAGAAAGACTCTGCAAGAAAAAAAAAATAGAATCCACTTTCTTAAAACTAAGAATCATGAGAAGAAAAACGTGGGAATTTATACCTCTACAAATAATAATACTAGCTGGGCACTGGTGGCTCACACCTGTAAACCTAGCTAAGGTCTGAGGATCGTGGTTCAAAGCCAGCCTGGTCAGGAAACTCCATGAGACTCTTATCTCCAATAAACCACTAGAAAACGGGACATGGTGCTGTGGCTCAAGCGGTAGAGTGCTCGCCCTGAGCTGAAGAGCGCAGGGACAGCACCCAAGCCCAGAGTTCAAGTCCCATAACCAAAAAAAAAAAAAAAAAAATACTGTACATTTTTCCTGACTATGGGACTAAAGTCATCCCCTCTATTACATCAGTATCCTTCCTCCCAGTTTTTTGTGTTTTTTTTTTTTTTTGCAAGTCTTGGGGCTTGAACTCAGGACCTGGGTGTGTCCTTGAGCTTTTATGCACAAGGCTGGTGCTCTACCACTTGAGACACAATTCCATTTCTTGCTTTTTTAGTGTTTAATTGGAGATAAGAATCTCATAGACTTTCCTGGCCTGGCTGGCTTCCAATCATGATTCTCAGATCTCAGCCTCCTGAGTAGCTAGGATTATAGGTGTGAATCACCCATCCCTGGCTTTTTCACAGTTGTTTGTTTGTTTTTAGTAATGGAAAGGCCTTCTCTGAAACTTCAGTTACACACACACATACACACCACACACACAAACACACACACATATGTCTCTATACACATAGACATATATGTATTAGATATACATAACTTTAATGATTATAATTAAGACCTCTTTTTAAATTTTAGGGATTGAGTATTGCTATCCTGGGACCTACATTTCAAGATCTGGCCACTAATGTGAACCGCAATATCAGCAGCCTTTCTCTGATTTTCGTGAGCCGTGCCTCTGGGTATTTGTGTGGCTCTATGATTGGAGGAGTTCTTTTTGACTGTATGAATCATTTTTTGCTTTTGGGTAAGTAAATAGTAATTTTTAATTCTTTGTGCCTGTCAGTGAATTTACAACTGGATTCTAAAGATGAAAACTTGTCGGTAACTGAACTGAATGGTGTTTCAGGGTCCTCCACAGAAGCTAGGTCTCCGTGGCTCTCACCTTGGTAGACACAGGGCATCTGGGCTGAGCCACCCGGAGCCTCGATTGGCCCTCAGGTGTGCTGATGGCAGTCCTGAGCCTCCCGACCTCCAGGGGAACTGAGGCACCATGTCACACACTTGTCCCAAAGCTCTGCCCATCAGGTGTAGGGCAGGTCTCTAGGTGTGTCTGGAGTCACATGACCTCTGGGAATGTGGCCAGGCTCTCTGGACTCTGGGTTGACAGTGCAGGGCAGGGGATGGTGATGGACTGACACAGGCTGCACGTTCGTCCTTCTGTTGGTGATGAGCCCAGACTGGTGTGCTATAGCCTGGAGGTGACTGGCCACACTTTTAACAAGCTGTTGTTTTAATAGAATGACAGGTTTCATGAAAATTAAATGACATAAGGAAGGCCTTTGGAGAAAGGAGAAAAAGCTATTGGTAATGAATAAGTAAATAGTCCCTCTTATTTTCAGAGTGGAATGCATTTCTTATAGCTTACTTTAAACTTTTTTGTCCAGGAATATCAATGCTGGCTACCACAGTTGGTCTTTATCTTATCCCTTTCTGCAAGACTGCAGTACTGGTGATTGTCATGATGTCTGTTTTTGGAGCTTCAGTTGGCATTCTGGATACAGGTCAGTTAAACCTTCAGTATCACCTCTGGGATCAGGACAGATGAAGTTACACTGTCATTCATAATACTCTTCACAGAACAGGGAGTACTGAATTGGTTTTAGTGACATTCAGAACTACTGTTCTATCTGCTACATTTCTGATAATTAGGGCCTCCATTTTTGCACATCATTTGTGACATAAATGATTGTAAAGCATTTTGTTCCATAAGAGATTATGGATTTACAGGATGAAATCGAAAGAATCCCGTAAGAGTAATTATAGTAAAGCAGGCTATCATTTTGTGATGGAATGTCATCACTTTACCATAAAAGAATGAATGCTTTCATGGATGGATGGGTTTAACCATAGTTTGGTGTCATTACTTGGTTGCAGAAGCAAAAAGCTATGTCCATTTTCAATGTCCCCCACATTTGGGGCAGAGAAGAGCCTGCATGCTGTACTGCCTTCCCATGTTCCTCTTCTGTTGTGCCTCTGCAGTTTCTGAAATAAATGTTCTCCGTGTGTCATCATGTGTTTGAAAACTGAAAAGCATGTGATACGCCCCCCCTCCCAGCTTCCAGTTTTCTATGCTTCTCTGCCCAGTTTAACATTACTAGGTAGATGGTGGGAATATTTTATAACTCAGGCTTAGTTTGCTTGTAAAATGCAATCTGATTTAAAAACATCTGACTTTTTTTTTTTTTTTTAAGGACAGGCAGAGTGTTAGTATTCTTAACTTTCAGCTTGTAGGTGTTCAGACAGTGTTGGTTCAGGTTAACAAATGGGCTTTTGTTTTCTCTAATGGGCACAGCAGGATGCTGGAGATTTTAAGTCCCAAGTTGGTATTTTGAATCTATTTATATTTTGAATCTATTTATATATACATAAAACAATCTTCCTCAGAAAATCTTTCAATAGCAAGTATGGGACATTTTGGTAACTAGGTCAGTATCAATGATCAACTTTTATCTGGTAAATATATATTGTAAACACTTGTAAATATGTATTAATAATGCATGGAGTTAACACTGTTTTATAACCATGGTGTATGAATAAAAGATTGTAGAACACACTGTTCTCTAGTGGTGGTGGCTTAGTGTTCCCAAATCACAGAATTGACTCAGAGCCTGTCTTTGAAGAATGTAGACCATTACAGTGCTTAACTGATATAATACATTTTCATTTTTTTCATAGTGGGGAGCAGGGTTTGGTGTTGTGTTTTTGAAACTAAGTTTTGTGGATAACTTAAAACTTTCTCTGTGTCTCTTTGCTAGGTGGGAACGTGCTCATCTTGGCTCTTTGGGGGGACAAGAGCCCCCCGCATATGCAGGCCTTACACTTCAGTTTTGCCCTGGGCGCCTTCCTGGCTCCCCTGCTGGCTAAACTGGCCCTGGGCCCCACAGTGTCTGCTGACAACCACACAGAGCCCGACTTTCTCCCTGCAGCCCTCAATGCCTCTTCTGAAGCCACCTCAGACCCTCTACTCGCAGCTCCCCATGACATGAACTTACTGTGGGCTTATGCTTCCATAGGCACCTACATTCTCGTAGTTTCTCTCCTTTTCTTTGCTCTGTTCTGCATGAAAAGCTCAAGGCAGGGACAATCAACATCATGTGCTCAGCAATCTCGAAGAGCTCAATACCACAAGGCCCTTCTCTGTCTGCTTTTTCTGTTCTTCTTCTTCTACGTTGGGGCTGAGGTGACATATGGCTCTTATATTTTCTCCTTTGCCACCACCCATGTTGGCATGGACAAGAAAGAAGCAGCTGGCTTGAACTCCATCTTCTGGGGGACCTTTGCAGCCTGCAGGGGCCTGGCGATCTTCTTTGCCTCGTGTTTACGTCCTGCCACCATGATTGTGTTGAGCAACGTTGGCAGCCTGGCTGCCTGTTTGTTTCTGGTGCTTTTTCACAGGAGCCCCCTTTGTCTCTGGATAGCAACCTCCGTGTATGGGGCCTCCATGGCCACCACGTTTCCCAGCGGTGTTTCTTGGATTGAACAGTACACCACCATCAGTGGCAAATCTGCTGCATTTTTTGTGATTGGTGCTGCCTTGGGAGAAATGTCTATTCCTGCAGTAATTGGAATTCTTCAAGGAGAGTACCCAGATTTACCAGTAGTTCTGTACACCTGCTTGGGGTCAGCGATCTTCACTTCCATTTTATTTCCTGTGATGTATAAATTAGCTACCTTACCTCTGAGTCATCATCAAGTAGGACACAGAAAAAGTGAGGATCAGAAAGCTTTGCTTTCTAGCAGTGAGCTAAACGACTATGAAGAAGAGAATGAAGGGGAGGATGCAGAAAAATGGAATGAAATGGATTTTGAAGTGGTTGAGATGAATGATACTGTGAGTCCTTGCACAATAGAGATGTCTAGAAATATTTTGATGGAGACCACAGCTGACTTTTCCAACCAGTTTCTCTCTAGTCCGTTGCTAGTTGAGTCATCTGTCAATACTGGTGATTCCTTTGAAAAAACCACTTGCAACACATAAGTATAAAGGGCTAATTTTTACAGAATATGCATTACTACTGACATTGAATAGTCACCATGTCTAAAGAGGCTCTTGAGAGCAGAGCATTGGATTATCAGCATGCTTGGAAATCAGAATTTCTAGATCCATTTATAGCATCTGCTAAATGGTTTGAAATGCTCTGTGATTGTGAGTGACTTTGTATGGTATTATCTTGTTAGGAGACTTGTGCTTGGTTTGTGGCTCATTATAGTGGCGGTGTGTTATAGTCCCCACCTTGTAGAGAGAAGGAAGGGACATTTGTGTTTGAGAATTTGGTTAGAGAAAAGTTGGGCACAAAATTGTAATAGAGAAAAACTACAGAGTAGGGAGTGGAATGGATTTGCTGAGCAAATAATCAGGCATCCTTGTTTTTGTCAAGGTTGTTTCTTCCTCCTACTGTCCTTTCTCCTTTTTCTCCCTTCCATTCTGAGATTCTAGAAATAAGAAAGAGGACTTACATTTGTTCAGGATGTCTGCTAGGATAGTCTGTCTTCATTTCAAAGGTAAGACAAAACTGATAACTTTAAAAAAGTGCTGCTTTCTATGGTATGGATAGAGACAGGGAGATTGTGGTTTGAGAGTTTGGTCAAGTTTGTAAACCCTATCTCAAAGACCAACAGGACATGGTTGCACATGCCTGTGATCCTAGCTACTCAGGAGGTATAGGTGGGAAAATGTCATTTGGCTAATAGGGGAAAGATGAGCTCCAGACCCTGTCCAAAAAACAATCTAGAAATAAAAGGACTGTGGTTGTGGCTCAAGCAGAGGCCCTGGGTTCAATCCTCAGCCAAAAAGCCCCCTCAAACCCAAAAACCAGAAAAGAAGTTACTGCTTATGACTTCTCACTGAGTCTAAGGTACATCATTTTTAATGTAATAGAGTATGCATTGTACTCAATGATTGTTTAGTATTTGACATTTTAGTGAATTATGTATGTAGTCACATATATTTATAATTGTTTTACAATCAATGTCTCAGATTCAGTGAAATGTCACAATTTGTACAATTATGGAGAAGATACTATTTTTGCAGACATTCTACAGAGAAGTTATTTTTATATGCTTTCTAGTTGTGCTCAGATGGGATATGTTAGATGTCACTGAAATACTACTGTAGTAGTAGAACTATAAATAGGCCTTTTGTGGTCCTTGGTCTACCTCAGGAACAGAGGCTGGGTCTGGTCCTTGCTGTTTTACAATTGGATTCTCATTAGCTATGGATGATAATCACTGATAAGTACTATATACCAGGCTTATAGCTTACATTAAGGCACTGACTGTCAGGTATTGGGAAACCTATGTCACTCTTCCAGGAATTCTACTCTCTGAGTTTTGAAATACCTGGGAAATCAGGTGGTTTATTGGTATAGGAGACAGGGAAGGGACTTCAGATGACTTTTGATGTGAGTAGAATTGGTGACTCGTGTTTCTTATTTCTTCTCAAATTATGCTAAATGACATTGCATTTTTTTTTTCTGGTCCTGAGGCGTGAACTAGAGTTTTGCCCAAGGTGAATGCTTTACCACTTGAGCCACAGAGCAACTTCCGTTTTGTTTGTTTGATTTATGGAGATAGGAGTCTCATGGAGTTTCCTGCCTGGCCTGGCTTTGAACTGTGATCCTCAAATCTCGGCCTCCTAAGTAGCTAGGCTTACAGGTGTGAGCCACCAACACCTAGCTGACATTAAATTTTATCTGTTGTGATGTTTGCTTTCTCTTATCAAATTTCTATTACTTTGCTTTTGTAAAAAAAAATTTAAGTGAAATACAGTGTTTTTCTTAACCACTGCTTATTCATCTTATAGGCTGCCACATTAGTTCATGTTAGTAAGAACAACTTTTTTTTGAAGATTTTTAACCTGACAGAAAACACAAAAGAAAAACCACCTGTTGTTCTTTTTCTACTGTCTTTCTCTCAGGTAGGGACGGAATCTACCTCTGTACCGCTTACTGCTTTTTTCTGGGCACCCGTGGTATACCTCATCATGCCTCCATCATTGCCTGGCATCCCCACACTTAGTTCAAGTGTTTTCTAAGGGTCAGTTGTGTCTTGTGTGTTTGTGAACATAATGTGATCTCTTCAATTGAAGTAAAGGTGTACTGTGAGGTCTGAATTGTTTCTTAAGTCTTATATTTCAGAGATTTTCCTGAGAGTTTTCTAATAATGATGCTTTGGCTTTCTAGTTTTTATTTTGAGGTTCTTCCAAAAGGAGGTAAAATCTTTACTGCATCAACTTGAGCCTGGGTGCTGTCCGTGAGCTTTTTTGCTCAATACTAGCACTCTGGAAGTTGAGGCACAGCTCCATTTCTGGCTTTGTGGTGGTTAACTGCAAATAATCTCATGGATTTTTCTGCCTGGGCTGGCTTCATACCATGATTCTTAGAACTCAGCCTCCTGAGTAGCTAGGATTACAGGTGTGAGCCACTGGCACCTGGCTTAAATATCTTAGTATCTGTGTACAAATGGTCTTTTCAAAGGGCTGCATTTCTATTAATGACCAAAACATAGAGGCTCTTTATTTCTAATTATTATTTTCTGAAACCTGTGTTTCCTCTTTCCAGCAAAAGGCAGTACCATTAGTAAGACAGGCAATTAAGATGATTTTCCAGTTTTTTAAAAAAAGCCTTTGTCTGCCTTCTGGGTATTCTCTTTGCCTAATACACGGAAACGTTATTGTGAGGATGTGACAGTGCCTCTGCAGCAGTTTTGCTTTGCAAGCCACACTTTGCCAAGTCTTCAAGGAAGCAATGGGTGAGGTGAGAAAATATGACAAGCAATGGATTAGGTGGTGTGTGTTGTTTTATGACTTCCTCCTTGGAACCCAATTGTTAGATGTAACTCCCAACTATTTTCCTATATAAAATTAAGAACTGTGGCATTACTGGTGCTTGATCTTACTTTTTATTATAAAGCCCACATTGTTAAAGCTAACACTATTCATTGAATCAGGGAAAAAGAACAGGCATTATGTGGATAAAAATAAGTCAAGTGTGCATGCTGTCTTCCAAGATGTTAACAGGACTAAGAGAGATCTGAAATACCTAGCTTAAAAATAGCTACATATACAGTCACCTTGTCTTCCCCTTATCTGTTGATGGCAGAGCACTAATTGTTTATAGCTAGGTTTGTTTTATTCCATAGTTAAATACTTAAGGAATACTATTCTGCAATTAAGTTCAATTTAAAAGTTTAGTAGGCCTTAACAATATTCCTTTGCTTCAGCTGTTAGGAATGAAGATCACAGATGTTAAGATCAAAACCATACAGCTAGAAGACTTTACTATAGTTTATGGAGAGTTCAGGTCACCATGATAGTGTGTCTGGTGGCAGGTAACGTATGTCATCTCAGACTAACGTGTTATCAGCTGTGGACTATGGCAGTCAGTTGGGCTCTATGGTCCTCAGGATTTCCGGGTGGTCAGCCCCAGCTCCAGATGACCTCCTAGGACCAATCTTCTCTAAAAATTCGTAACTGCTCACTATTGATATTTTTGTCAGATTCCAACTTTCCCAGGGAAGTTTGAAAACGGGATCCTCACTGACTGGCAGTTTTAAAAGGCTGAGGGCAGTTACAAGGGAGCTATTTCCTTGAGGAAGGGGCAACCAAATCGATGTGCTAAATACCTTAAGACTAGGCAAGTTTAGGTGAGTCATGCTGAGTAAACCGTTATGGAGTCAAAATTGTAAAGTGAATGAATATTCCTAAATTACATGTCTTTTTTTAAAAAAAAAACAAAACATGTCTTGATACAAGGAAAACACACTAATGCTCTTTCTTTGTTCTTCCATGGGGGAAGTAATTCATAAATTGGTTAATCTGTTGAAATACTGTGTTACTATGAGATGTTATGAGCTACAATTCCTGACAGCAACTAAGTTAGAAGTGTGTCCACCCACAGAAAAACTAGTAAAACTCATATTCTCAGGACTAGTCTCAGCCTTTTCCCACAACTGCAAAAAGATGGCCAAAAGTAAGGACTATGTCAACAGGCAGGACTTACATTATATAAATAATAATGCATCCATTATATACAAATAGGATTATATATGTTTATGAACATATATATGTATATTAATACATTTATAAAGATATAGTTTATATTTGATATTAACCATATAATTTTCATAAAATGATCTGCCAACTATCTCTGTGTGAGTGTGTGTGTGTGTGTGTGTAAACCTGGTGAATGGTCAGATCAGCAATATTATGTACAGAAGCTTTTTAAAATATTGAAAATAATACATATATGAAAGACATTTAAACCTTTTTTTAAGTACTAATGTACTTTTTGCTTTCCTTCTGGAAAGTCCTGGCCTCAAGATTAATTGTATCTACACAAAAACAATCAACATTGACAATATGCCAAAAAAAAGTATATTCTTCTCTAAAGGGATGAAGGTAAAATTTTTCTTAAACTGTTTTTGTTGTTTTTTAATCCTAAACTTTGATAAGGGAAAGTTAATATGAGTCATGAAATACGATGAGCTAAATTTAAGAAAGCAGAATAAGATGTAACCAAGGTGGGTTTAGAAAACAGATGAAGGTAATTATTGAGCAAGACTAAATGACATTGCCATATTTCATTTTTTATATTTCATATTTTATTCAATTTTAATATGGTTTTCATTATTAACTCTTAAAACAAAATGATTTCCAGTTTAAAAAACAATGCGCTGACCACATAATCCTTTTAAATTTTATACAGTTATACAAATATTCTAAACACACATTTTGTGTCCAAGATGGCGGCAAACAAGATTAACTGTACAATACATAACTGTACAATACTTAAGGAGAGAAAGTATTTTGAGCATATTTAGAAGCAATAGAAATGTCTATACAAAACAAGCAAAGATGGAATAAAATTTTTTATTTTTAAAGTATTGCAACAGGCCCACAGGTTTGTAACAAAAATGTCTTTGCACAGTTCCTCACAACGCCCCATTAATAGCTAATAAAGCAAGACAGCATTTTTTTGTTTTTGTTTTTTAGAAAATAATGTTTCAAAATGCTACACATGGTACTATTTGTTTCCACAGTCTGATCAAAATAACAAATCTACTTTTGAGTCAAGCAAAACCTAGAGGAAATATACCAAACAACTTGAAAATCATTTGTATAAAAATTCATTGCACATTATTTTACTCAGTTGTTTGAAAAGTAAAAAAGTATATTTACAAAATATTTTGCAGTCAAAATTATAAATTGAATGGATATTTCTAAGTAACACATCTTGATACAGAAGTTCAAGGAAAACACACAAATGGTATTTCTTTAAGAGGTTTTCAAAGTGTTCCTTCCACAGGGAAGTAAACATGATCTGTTCAAATGGATTTACAAGGTGGTACACATACTGGAGGCAAATCCAACACCTGCTTTATAAAACAATGTGAAAGAATGAGGAATTTGTACATTGTAAGAAGTGAGTTACTCTGAGATCAATGAGTGTAACTTCTAATTCAGTTAACATAAAAGTCTTCATAGTCTTCAGATAACAGACAGACAATGAACATCCTTGATGAAAGTTGAGGAAGCACCATGCATGACAGCTTAGTGGTAAACACTGAACAAATAGCACCTGGAATTCTGAGACATTAATAATTTAAAACTGGTCTAGTAATTGCCGGAGATATGGTGCCTTGGATAATTCTCTATTTACTCGAGAGAGTTTGTAAAGTACTGGGCAGTTCAGAGAAACACATGGGATATGTCGGTCAAAGGAACTTGTACAGTTCTTGCATATCTGTAAGCATAAGAGAAATACATAAAACAACAGGAAAACTAATATTTGTGTAAATAATGAAATTTTAAAATAATCCATCCTAACCTACTACAAGATTACTGGCAAACACACAATACAAAATAATGCATTACAGAAAATTTCTTTAGTTTTTATCTTTCAGAAGCCTAGCCTACCCTATGGGCAAAACATTGCTAAAGGATGTTATTTCACATAGCAGTACAAAATTTTCTAAAGAGACATTTCATTTGAGAGATTAACTTTCATTTACAATAGAACTCTTTAAATTCACACAGAATGGTAACTTTCCAGCAAGATAATCACTAGAGATATCTGACACATTTTCCTTCCCACAAAGAATAAACAACAGTTCAATTAGAGTATCTGATGGGAGCACTGGTGTATGCTAAGGAAAGGGCAAAGAGGCTGAGCAACATGGAGATTCAAGAAGGCCTTATATAAAGAGAACAAAGCATCCTTCATTTTCTAAGTTGTCTTCCTAGTTGGAACCAGTTTAGATTTCTCACCATGGGAAAAAGTTTAAGGAGGCCCATAGAAACTCCCATAGTCCCTGACCCTAGTTTTGGGAGCTGCTGGGAGTTTACATGACTGCACTGTCTTAGAAAAGTTTATTTAGGCCATAATGGACCTGGGCTGATGAAGCACAGAAAGCAGCTTGGCAACCAGCCCCATAGATGTGTACAACTCCACTCAACTGGACCTGAATTAGAGACATGCCTCTGTGTGTTCTGAGGTTCCTTGAAACAGGTTTGCCCTGAGGCTACAGAACTGCCCAGCAAAGCCAGCATATCTGGGAAAGCTCTGGCCAAATGGGAGGCCCAGCCCCATAAAACCTGCTGCTGTGGCCACTGAGACACTCATTGCTGATACTGAGTATAGCTGAGGAAACTACAGAGAGGCTAGAATATTCAGAATCATGTATTAGGACACATCTCCAAGAGAAGGTTTTTCACTATGAAAAACATAAAACTGATAGAAATAACTTATCAGATGTTACTGTAAAGACAATTAAAAGGCATAAAAACAGCAAGCATATGATTTCTTTAAGGGAATACATGAATTCTCTAACAGACCCTAAAGAAAAGTAAATCTATGAAAGGCCTGAAAAGGAATTTGAAGTATTATTTTAAGTTTAATTTTATTTTTTAAGTACTGAGGTTTTGAATCAGAGCTTCCCACTTGTTAGGCAGGACTTTACCACTTGAACATGTCGTCAATTCATTCTGTTTCCATAATTTTGGACTAGGATCTTGACTGGACTGGTCTGAGTCAAGATTCTCCCTTTTATGCTTTCTGCTGGAATGACAGAAATGCACTAAATGGGGATGGCAGTTATGAACACATGACACTAATTTAAAGATTTCAAGTAAAACTTAAAGATGCAAATCAAGCAAAACAGACCAAGTCCAAAATTAGGAAAGGATAGTAAGGATCAGGGTGTAAGTAAATAAACTAGACACCAATAACAACAGCACCACAAAGATAACAAAGAGAAAAGCTTTTGTTTTTATTCTTTAATAAGGGTTTATAAGCTTTTAGCTGGACTTGTAAAAAGAAGATCCAAATAAACTCAAGAACAACAACAACAAAACATTTGTCACAGATAGCTCAGAAATACAAACACTAGGGAATACTATAAACAAATTCCAACAAACTGGAAATTAGAAGAGGTGTACAACCACAAAGACAAGGAAATCTGAATAATGCAGCAATAATAAAAAATAGAGAGGGATCTCAAAAACTATAACACTACTTATGGACCAGCAATTCTACTACTACTGGGTATATATTCAAAATAAATGAAATTGTTGTATCAAAGTAATACCTGTACCTCATGTTTATTGCAGCTGTAATAGGGAAAATAGGAAATAGGAATAGCCAAAAAAGGTAATCAATAGATGAATGGAAAAAATGTGGTTTATATACAAAAAGCCTTATAAGAAGGAAATTCTACTATGGCAATATGAATGAGACTGGAGGACATTTGTGGTAAGGCACAGAAAGAAAAAATACCACATGCTCTCACTCATCTGAGAAAGGTCAAAAAGTTGATCTCATATAAGTATAGAAGCCTCGTAAAAATTTTGGGATGGTAATGCACAGGGAGGAGGTAAAGAGAGGTTGGAGAAAGGTACCAAAATGTGGTTAGATAGGTAGAATAAGTTCCAGTGTTCTTTAGCATATAACAGTGATGATAATCTACAAGTTGCTGTAAGTTTCAAAATAGCTAGAAGAGAGTCATCTGAAAGTTCCTAACACAAAGAAATACAAGTATTCTTTTGGTCATTACACACTATATATATGTATTGAATTGTCACACTGTGTGTGTGTATATATATATATAATTAATATGTATTGATTAGGAAAAAAAAATCACATAATGTATTACCCAATTACCAGACTATTTCTTTTTGGGGGCAGTATTAGGGTTTGAACTCAGAGCCTTATACTTGTTCTGCTTGCTTGCTTGGCTTGTGCTATATCATTTGAGCCAAGCCTTTAGCTGTTTTATCCTGGTTAGTTTGGAGACAGAGTCTCACAGACTTTTCTGCTCAGGCTGGCTTAAACATAAGATCCTCTGGCTTCCAGTCTCCTGAGTAGCTAGGATTACAAACATAAGCCACTGATACCTGGCTCAAAGAATGTATCTTAACTATAAACACTATTTTTCAAATTACATATACTTGTCTTTTAAAAATGCCAATAGTGAGAAAATTATTTTCTTATTTCAGAAGAAAAATGCCAGTTTGAAAATTAAATCATGTTAACTGGACAGTAGTAGTCTAGAGCAGTAGTTTGCAGCTGGCTAACAATGAGCTTAAAAATAGATCAGTCTGAGCCTTATCCCATGCCAATGAATCAGAATCTCTGTGCATGAAAAGCTTAAGAATCTACAGTTTATAGAACCCCTACGTCTTATGTACATTATGAACCAATGGAAAGAATAGTAGTGTGAGTCTAAGGACCAAGAAAATACAGTGTAACCAAGTTAAAAAAAAAAGAGAGAGAAACCTGGATGGGGGGTGGGCATGTGCTGGTGGCTCACATCTATAATCCTAACTACTCACTCAGGAGGCTGAGATTTGAGGACAGAGGTTGGAAGCCAGCCCATGCAGGAAAGTCCATAACAAGTGGTAGAGCACTAGCCTTGAGCAAAAAAAGCTCAGGGACAGTGCCCAGGCCCTGAGTTCAAGCCTCAGGACCAGTACAACAAACACAGAGAGAGAGACAGACAGAGACACAGAGAGAGAGAGAACCTACAGTGGTATCAGTATTCTCATCTACCATGGAGGCTGAGGAAGGAGGAAAACCTAAACCCAAGAATTCTAGGTCAAAGTGGGAATAGTGAGTCAACTGCTTACAAAAATATGCTTTAGTTTAATCAAGCATGCTGTTCTTTTAGAAAGCCTTTCAGTAATTATATCTTTGTCAAGAGACAAATCACTTCCCCACAACAGAATTTCTGTATTACAGCTGTATGTACTAAAGTTATACTCAAGTGCCAAGACAAACTGATAAATATTTAAGAACTCTGTGTGTCTGCTAAATAATCCACAATGGAACTAGCTGACTTACTAAATTTAACTCAAAGGTTTAGTTTCAAGATCTTTTTACTGATTTACATCCTGAGTATTCTGCATTTAAAATTTTGAGCAACCCCAACTTGGAAACCTTTTTATTTCATAATGGGACATTTAAAAACAATCTCCTTTAATCTTTATGGATCCTTTCTTTTGCTTTCTTACAAAAACTTCATTCAGATGTTAAAGTCAGTGTTTAAGGTGATACTTTCTTTTCTGAGATTTGCTATGGCTAAGCTATAATCTCTTATGCAGTTTTTAAATTTTGCTTTAAGAGGAATTACTGAAGTTCACAAATGAAGCGTTTCTTGTTTTTAGAATTCATTATTACTTTATACCATTGTATATTGATAAAAATGTCATTGGTGGGGCTGGGAATGTGGCTTAGTGGAAGAGTGCCTGCCTAGCATGCATGAAGCTCTGGGTTCCATTCCTCAGTACCACATACACAGAAGTGGCACCGTGGCTCAAGTGGTAGAGTGCTAGCCTTGAGCAGGAAGAAGCTCATGGACAGTGCCAGGACCTGAGTTCAAGCCCCAGGACTGGCAAAAAAGAAAAAAGAAAAAAAAGTCATTGGTAATATTTCCACTTTTTGAAATTTGTTGATTCTTTACAAACTAAGATATGATCAAATTTTATAAACACTTAAGAAGTGTGTCATTTAATTTTGGATTACAGAATTTGATATAGTCATAGGACTACTTTATGAGTTGTTTAAATATTCCATCACTTGATTGGTATTGGGTTAAGAAATGTATTAACATTACTTAGAGAGAGAGAGAGAGAAAGTGTGTGTGTGTGTGTGTGTGTGTATGTATTAACATTACTTAGAGAGAGAGAGAGAGAGAGAGAGAGAGAGAGAGAGAGAGAGAGTGTGTGTGTGTGTGTGTGTGTGTGTGTGTGTGTGTGTGTGTGTGTGTGTGTGTGTGTGTGTGTGTGTGTGTGTGTGTGTGTGTGTGTGTGTGTGTGTGTGTGTGTGTGTGTGTGTGTGTGTGTGTGTGTGTGTGTGTGTGTGTGTGTGTGTGTGTGTGTGTGTGTGTGTGTGTGTGTGTGTGTCCTGAGGCATGAATTCAGGCCACAGGTGGCTAACTGGAGATTAAGGATCTTACAGATTCTCTGTCCCAGCTAGCTTCAGACTGAGATTCTCTTCAGTAACTAGGACTATAGATAGGCATGAATCACTGGGTCCTGGCTTACTATGTTCTTCTTACTTCCTGTTCTGTAATTCCTAATTTATGAAAGTTTTTACAATAAGAGGGAGCACAGAAATGAGGGGACAAAGGTGAACAAAAATGCAGCAGTGGTACTTGCTAGACACTATGTTGAAAATGAACTATATGGGCTGGGAAGGTGGTTCAGTGGGAGAGCGCTTGCCTTGTATGTATGAGGCTCTGGATTTGATTTCTCAGTACCACATAAGCAGAAAAAGCCAGAAGTGTGCTGTGGCTCAAGTGGTAGAGTACTAGCCTTGAGCTGAAGAGCTGAGAGACAGCGCCCAGGCCCAGAGTTCAGGCCCATGACCAACAGAAAAAAAAGAAAAAGAAAAAAGAAAAAAAGAAAATGAACTATACAACTTGTGGGTGGAGATGGGAAGGAAAAACAAGGGAAGAGGTGAAACTACCACCAAAGAAATGTCCTCATTACTTGACTTATGAAACGGTAACCCCTCTGAACATCACCTTAACAATAACAATTTTTAAAAAAAATTTCTACAGATTAGAATATGGAAAACATGTTTTAACCAAGTTTGAAAAAAACCCTGTAGTTTAAATATTTCTTGAAAGCTAAGTCTTTTAAACTTTCTTTTAAACTTTTATTTCTTTTAAAGTTTATTTATTTGAAAGTACATTCAAGCAAGAAGAAATGGAGCTTTTGTCAAGCAAAAGGGTTACTTAATCTATATTTTATAAAAAGGCCTATTGTCCCAAGAGTAGGTTGCCCAAGCTGCATTTCATAAAAAGGTCTATTGTAAGAATGCCCATCAAGAAGGAAGGTGCTGGTTAAATTGATAGCACCAATTAGTATGGTATTGGTCACTGTGGGCAGAAGATAACAAAGGTCTCAGAAGAGACCACTCAGTGGCCTAAAGTTTCTGCTATACTAGGGACCAACAAAAGAATTTTCTGTGTGTTGATGATTGTAATTGTGACACACCTATAGACTAAGACAAGCTAAGAGGGGCTGGGAAGATGGCTCAGTGGTAAAGCGCTTGCCTTGCATGCATGAGGCCCTGGGTTTGATTCCTCAGCACCACATAAGCAAAAAGAAAAAAGCCAGAAGTGGTGCTGTGGCTCAAGTGGTAGAGCGCTAGCTTTGAGCTGAAGAGATGAGGGACAACACCCAGGCCCAGAGTTCAGGCCCCATGACCGGATGCCCCTTCCCCCCAAATAAAAGAATAAGACAAGCTAAGATACTTAGTAAGTTCAGCGATTACACTGACTAATACAAAATGGCTGAAGGTTGGTTGGTAATATTCTAGCTAAGTATTGTTTCTTTAGTCATATATTGAGCAGGAAATCATTCATTCCTAAGTATTTACATACCACCACTGTGACTGGAATCTATGCTAGGTACAGCTGATAGAACAGGGAGAAGGGCAGTGCGATTCTGCTCTCACCTGCTCACTTCACTTGATGTTATTGGTGAAGATACAAGAATAAGCAAAGGAAAGTAGAGGAGGTTATGGCAGGAGTTCACTCTAGAGAAAGCTTCATTATGTGTTTAAATTGGTTCCTCGCAGATGATTAGATGGAGATGAGGAAAGCATTCCTGATAGACAGAAAAGGGTGCTTAAAGATCAGAAGATGAAGAGATTATATAGTACATGCACAGAAAAGTTCTGGATAGTAGTGTGGAGGGTAAAGTGAAGCAACAAAAAGGGCAAGAAAGCCGGGTGCCCGTGGCTCACGCCTGTCATCCTAACTACTTAGGAGAGTGAGATCTGAGGATCACAGTTCAAAGCCAGCCATGGCAGGAAAGTCTGTGAGACTCTTAGCTCCAATAAACCGCTAGAAAACCAGAAGTGGCAGTGTGGTTCAAGCGGTAGAGCGCTCGCCTTGAGCTGAAGGGCGCAGGGACAGTGCCCTAGCCCAGAGTTCAAGCCACACGACCGACAAAAAGACAAAAAAAAAAAAAAAAAAGGGCAAGAAATGGTGACAAAAGGATAGCATTACAGTTTGAAAGACTTAAAAACCTTGTTAATGAGTGTGAACTTGGGAGGTGTTTTGTTTAGATTTCCTAACTTCAACAAATGTTGAAATAAACACAGCTGTTTATTTCTGCTGTAATTCCCACATTTGAAAAATTATCTTTGCCTTTTATGTCTACATCACAGCTCAGTCACTTACTAGGAATATAATATGCAAACTGCTTAACTTCTCTATGCCAGTTATTTAACTGAAAGAGTGCCTAAAGAAGGCTCAATCATGTTAGACTCAATCACGTTAATTATTTTCGATTTGGATTCTTAGACTTGCACATTTCAAATTTACTAACAATTCTCTAAGGTATTATTTATAATAATATAATATCACGTGTTAAAAGTAACTGGAGGGGCTGGGAAGGTGGCTCAATGGTAGAGCACTTGCCTTGCATGCTTGAGGCTCTAGGTTCAATTCCTCAGCACCACATAAGCAGGAAAAAAAAAGCCGGAAGTGGCATGTGGCTCAAGTGGTAGAGTGCTAGCCTTGAGCTGAAGAGCTGAGGGACAGCGCCCAGGCCCAGAGTTCAGGCCCCATGACTGGACCCTCCCTCCCCCCCCAAAGTAACTGGAATGTTTCTTATTATTTAAAAAATGCTATTATAAAAGAAACTGAAGCCAGGCACTGATGGTGGTTCACACCTAAATCCTAGGTACTTAGGAGGCTGACATTTAAGGACTGAGATTTAAAGCCAGCCGGGGCAGGAAAGTCCTTGAAACTTATCTCCAATAAACTACTCAAAGAAAACTAGAAGTAGAGCTGTGGCTCAAATGGTAGTGTTAGCCTTGAGCCAAAAAGCTTAGGGACAGCCCCTAGGGCCAGTCTAAGCTTGTGCGTGTATATGTATATACACACGCGCAGACACACACAAAATTGCGATGGCCATTCTATCTTTTAATATATACAATATATATTATTCCAGAAGAACAAAAACTAAAGCATAAAAGAACTTAAACCATTTTTAATCCTTAAATTCAGTTACAATAATTTTAGACTTTAGGAAGTTTGTTTAAATCTTCATTTTTCACATCAGTTTCACATCTCATACTATAA